>NW_019154128.1:10630226-10941823 GCF_002288905.1 Enhydra lutris kenyoni | reverse complement strand
AAAAAAAAAAAAAAAAGAAAGAAAAGAAAAACATTTTCTGACATGCCTCAGAGCTTGGAGCAGGCTGGCCCCTCAGGCAGCCTGATAAAATCAAGATCATTGACCTTAGATCAGGACACCTCAACCCTAAGACCAGGTCCCTAGAGGAACCAGGTTCCTAATATCAGGTTCTTCATCAAGTCTCTGATGTTTCTGGGATTCAATTATAAAGTGAGGAAAATAATACTTATCCTTCTGTCCCATGGGGTTGAGAGCTCTGAATGGCATGACTATGTAGGCACTTAGAAGAATATAAAGTTCTCCTGAGAGCGCGTAGTATGACCAATACTGACATCACTGTACAACTGTGAAGAGGAGGCTCTTCAGAAAAACAAACCTTTAATTGTATGCATGAAGAAATGTTTTCCTTGGGTTAATTTAAAAATATACTATTTCCCTTAAAGAAAGGGATTGTTCCAAATTGGCCATACAAGGTTCTAGTCAGAAACACTGTCCCCTACTAGGAAGTCTTGGTGCCGCTATGACTCCCCCTGAGAGAGTCTCACCTACAAGGTCATCAGGCTCGATGCCATATGACACTCCTTTTGGCTACAACCAACAGGACAAGAGTGAGTAAACCTAGTCAGCCAAGATAGTAGGGGTGACACCTCTGCCCCCACCACCCAGGAGTGTGCTCCCCTGGCTACTGATTGAGCAATCCACAACATACACAGGTCCAGCCTCCATTCCTGACACCTTCCTGCCAACCCACAACCTTCTGTAGCCATGGCTTCATTCTTTGACTGCACTGTGTTTCATGGTTCCTTGAGAGAGTTGTCTATCCTTGCTGTCTCCTGCAAGGAGAAATTCTTTACCTCACCTTATTTTTTAAATTCATTCTAGTTAGACTTCTTTCCCCCAGCCTTCCTCTCTTGAAGGAGCCATCCATTGCCTTCAGCTTGCAAAGCTGATGACCAATTCTCAGTCCTCATCTCCCTATGCATCTCAGCAGCGCTTGACATGGCTGCTCACTCTTCGCTTCCTTTAGGTATTTCTTCTCTCGATGTCCAAGGCCACTCTCTCTTGGTTCTCCTCCACCATGGCTAGCAGCTCCTTCTTGATGTCTTTTGCAGGATCCACTTCATTTTCTTGATTTGTGAACGCCGAGGGATCCCAGGGCTCAACCCTCAGCTCTTGTCTTCACCTCACCTCTAGCTGAGCTCATGCAGTCCCAGCTTCAACCACGGAATGCTGCCAATCCCAAAAGATACTTCAGTCCAGACCTTTCCCTTGAGTGCCACTTGGACCTCAAACGAAATGAGTTCAAAACCAAACTCCTGACTGTTCCCAGCCCTCTCCACCCACCCGCAGAATTTCACTATCTCAGCAATTTTATTTTCCACTTACTCAAGTTATCAAGTCATCCTTGACTCTCCTCACTCTCCTCTCTTGTGTCAACCATCAGCAACTTTGTCCTCTTTACCTGGCCCCTCTGTGCGATTGCCCGCATCCCCCTCGCCTCTGTGAGAGAGCTGCCACAGGCTCCCCTCTGCTCTCCTTGCTCCATCCCCATCTCCAGTCCCTGTGCTCCACTCAGAGCCACCAGGGAGATCCTTTTATAACACAAAAGTAAGCCCTGTTATACATATCAAAACCCACAGGATAGGCACCAGAAAGGGTGAGCACCACCACAAGTTATGGACTAGTTATTAATGATGGGTCAATGTCAGCTGAGCAGTTATAAACAGAGGTGCCACAGAGATGTAAGATGCAAATAAGAGAGGAAGCTTGGGCGGAGGGGGTGCGTGGGAACTCTGTACTGCGCAATCGATTTTTCTATAAACCGAGACTGCTCTAAAAAAAATTGTCTATAAATGTGGGGAGAAAAGCAGATGGCATCACAGCTCTGAACACTCCGGGGCTTCCACCTCGCTTTGGGAGGAGGGGAAAGGCCCCTAGGATGAACCACAAGACCACCTGGTCAGGGGCTCCCACCTCTTCTCCTAGCCTCTCCCTCCCCCATCGCCACGCTCCAACCACAGTGGCCTCCTGCTCTTCCTCCAACACAGCAAGCAAGCTTCTCCGCCTCCCCACTGACCGAGAAGCTCTTCCTCAGAGATGTCCTTAGTCCCCCCACCCCCGTGCTTTGCGCTTGCCAGTGTTCAGATCCCACCTTGAAGTTCACCTTGTCAGGAAGTCCCCCTTCCTGCTCAGTGAAACACAGCATCTCCTCTCACTCTCTTTTCCTTCAGGATGCTTTCTCCTTCTCTGCAAGTGTCACCATCTGGCATTTGATCTGGACTTTTCTTGTCTTCCTTCACCAAAATGTAAACATCATGATTATTACTAAAGATCATTGCATTACTAAATGTAAACCTCTCCCCGAGTCTTGGCTACTTAGTTCATTTAATGTTGTTTCCTGTTGGGGTTTTTTTTGAAAAGCCTAAATGTGTCTCCTCCATGTAGCAGAAGGATTTAATTCTCACAGAGAGGTATAGGGCCGTCCTCACACTCTGTCTAAAAATTCAATATGATGTTTAATTATTTACCCTCTTATTTTTTTTTTAACCCTCTTATTATTATTTACCCTCTTATTTTCTCGACCAACTTCAACTTGTACCAGGTTTCAGGGAATCAAAAACCACTGAGGCAGTTAATACTGTCTCAGAATCTCTGATGGTACAAGTAACATCTTTTTAAATAAGTCTTTCTTCGCATCTCAGATCATTTCTTTTCCCTCTTCTAAATGGCAGAACGATTGAGTCTAGGGCTATGAATCCTGATAGCACAAGTCTAAGATAAGGTTTTCTTTTTTTTTTTTTTTTTTTTTTTGCCTCCATTCTAAGTTATTCATCAGAAAAGAGGGAATCACTCAGTGTCAAACGTTAAGGATGCTTTTATTAGCAGCACTCCTTAAATTATTTTTAACAGCAAAGAACTGTTGGGAGAAAAACATAAACCCAGTGCCTGTAAACCCTGGCTGGAATCTTAGGGGGATTTAAGAAAATACTGATTGGATCCCACCTGAGACCAGTCACATCAGAATCTCTGGGGGTGGTTCTGGGCATTAGGTTTTTTTTAAAAGCTTCCCAGCTATTTCTCTGTACAGCTAGGGCTGAGAGTCCTTGCCCTGAAATGACCTCAATCTTTGTTCATTTTGTATATTTATAAAAGTTACTGCTCAGAGTCAGTATTCAAGGAACTAAAGAAATTTGACTTGGATTTTGTCATTATTCTTGGGGGTGTAACTTCCCTCCCTTCTTATCAATCCAGTCTCAGGAAACTGACAAGCTCAGTCACACTGAGGTGTCAATGACTGATAACAGTCATGTGTTAGTTAGCCTTTTGATAGGACACCCATTGCCATGAGCCTGAGGAGCCTTGGGGGTCTTCTGTATCCACACCCCTTTACCATCCATCTAGGGGGTAAGTGGCTGTGTCCCATGAGGCTCATCTGAATTCCCAAGAGGTACTCTTGGGTTCCACCCATAAAAAAATAGGGCATTCCAGGGCCCATAATCAGCTCTGAGCCTGTAAGCAGGGCAGTGTCCCTTTAATTTGCTGCTGGAACTGGGCAGTATCTGAGATCAAGACCTTTTGAAATATTTATCTGCTTGTTATTTATCTGGGCAGGGTGCGGAGGAGAAGAGAGGTCCTGGGAACTATGCCCAGAGTCAGAGAGAGTACAGGGAAAACTTTGCTAAATTTGTTTTAATAACTTTTACTGTATTTTTTTATTACAAAAGTAAAGGCTGCTTACTGGAGAAAACTTGGAGGCTGCAAAAGTATAGAGAAGAAAACAATCACCCGTAATCCCACAACCCGGAGACATTAACGGTCTGGCATATTTCCACATAGACCTTTTTTTCCTTTAAGCACACACACAAGCACTGTATATAATTATACATAGTGTTGCATCCTGTTCTTTTTCTTTTGCATTATATCATGAGCACATTGCTATGAAATTGAAAGTTTGTTCTTGATTTTTTTAACATACTTTGGAAGGGCTCCCTAATGTTCCTTCACTGGCTAGCTCACCATTTATTTCACTGATTTTCTATTGTGGATATTTAGGTTATTTCCAAGGTTTCGTTTTAATGAAGAATAATGAGGCTGGCATGATCTACACCCTACCCCCTACAGATCTGCTCACATTTTTGATTCATTTTTAGTGTAATCTGTGACCAGAAAGTTGACATGGTATGGGGGGAAAAAAGCATATTATTTTTTCTTACTTTTTTTTAATCATTGAGATAAAATTCACATAACATAAAACTCACCATTTTAATCCTTTTTAAGTATGTAATTTGGTGGCTTTTAGTACATGCACGATGTTATGCAATCATCACTTAGGTCCAAATCCAGAACGTTTTCAAAACCTCAAGAAGAAACCCTGTACCCAATATGCTCTCGCTCCCTATTCCCCCCCCCCCCCCCCCCCCCCCCCGCCCCCGTCACCTCCTACAACCACTAATCTGCCTTTTGGCTCTGTGGATTACAGCACACTGTTCTTATATTCAGGAATACCACAGTTCAAGTCCCGATTCACCTACTGACTAGGCTTGTGACTATAGCAAGTTTACTTAGCCTTCTTCAGCCTCAGAATCCCAGGTAAACAAACTGAGTCCTTGGCAACTTAAATGAGATACAATATGGGGAAAGTCATGACACATAGTAGATGCTCGATCATTTTAAAAATAAAAGTATTACAGCAGAGCGGTGCCTGGTGACCCAGTCGGTTAAGGGACCCACTCTTGGTGTCGGCTCAAGTCATGATCTCAGGGTTGTGAGATTGAGCTCCACACTGAGCATGGGGCTTGCTTAAGATTCTCTCTCTCTCCCCTTCTGCCCCTCCCCCCGTGCTTTCCCCCCTCCCTCTCTAAATAAATAAATAAAATATTACAGCTATGACTTTTGAAAATAATGAGATATAAACTACAGATGAGGAAACTGAGAGCCCACAGGAGAAAGCAGCTGGGGTCCTCCCAGCATGGTGCTTGAGCTTCTGTCTACACTAGTTGGCAGGTGTATTTTGGACCGACAGTGCTCCACTTTTTGAGAAAAATACAGTCCTCACTTCCTGTGGTTGCCCACAGCCCTCGAACCTGGAGGTCAGCAGCTGATAGAGGCTCCCAGGAGTTCCAGGGCTGGCCTCAGATTAGGAGGAACGCAGGCATCTGGTCACTGCTGGGTCACTGTCTCCTTTTGTGTTCCCACATACCTGCAAAGGTGTGAAAGAAACCAAAGATGACAGTCACACAATATCACTCCATAGATTACTTCCTAGTTACAGAGGGGGAGAAACGTACCGGAAACCACCTTAGCTACATGGTGAAGATAGGTATCACCACTAATGGACAAACTGACCTCACGGCCTAAGGACACAACATCACCTTGGTAATAGTCTTGCCAAAAATGTGTCCTTCTGCTCCTGAGGATCCAGAGACAGATCCAGAGACATACTCCAAACGGCTGGCCTGGGCCTCCTCTAAACTATCACTGCAAAGCAAAGAAGGCAGAGGACCCGGTGAAGAGTAAAGGACACTACAGATGTGTGTACATCTGGATTAGGTGGCTGGTCAAGAAAAAAAAAGAAAAAAATAGTCACGGCAGAAATTAGTATGATAATTGGGGAAGTTTGAATATATATGGTATTGTATCATGTTTGCTTTGTTTCTTTCTCTTTTTCTTTTTTATTGATTTAAAATTGACATATAACACTATATTAGTTTCAGATGTATAACATAATCAATCATTCAGGATTTGTATATGTTGTGAAACGATCCCCCCGATACGTCCAGCCAACATTTAGCACCATACATAGTTAGAAAACCTTTTCTTTCTTGTGATGAGGACATGTTTAGTTTCTTCAATGTGCTGGTCATACTATGTTTAGGTAGAAATACATCCTGTTCTTAGGAGATGTATGCTGAAGTGTTTAGGGGAAAAGGATCACAATGTATCCAACTTAATCTCAAAAGTTTAGCAAAAATGAAAGTGTGCATGTGTATAAAGAGAGAAACAGAGCAAATGTGGTAAAATGCTAATGGTAGGTGGGTCTAGGTGAAGTGGGAATGGAGGGCTTCATCTTACTCTTCTTTTAACTCTCCTGGATTTGAAGATTTCCACATAATAAGGGCAGGGAAAATAAAAATAAAAAATAATGGAACCTCATCCAAAGATATATATTACTTAAATGAAAGCTCAAGCATTTAACAAATTTTATGCCAATATTTAAACATTGAGGAATTTTGCCTAAAAATCTAATTTCCAATTTTGCTTTTTTAGAAAACTAGAGAATTTGGCCACACTAAACCCATATTTTCAACAAGGCAACTCAACTCTCAGTGTTGTTGGGTGGTTTCTTTCTGCTTTAAAAAGTTGCCCCCACTCCAAGGATGCATGCTTAGGCTCTTATACTCACTGGCATTGGCCAGAAAACCTTGATGATGAAAAATTTGCACACCTAAATTTAAATGGGGAAGGAGAGAGTTCTGGACCAGAAGCCCTCAGAAACCTACAGAGCAGGTTGGGTTGCCAGCAGAGCCAGCCAAACGAGGAGAGGAGACACCAACCGCATAACCATCTGCCCAGACAGATGGGAGTTTCATTGAGCCTCACCGAGGATGGGGGCTGAGCTTCCTGCTTCATCTGGGGGCCCCTCAAGTGCCCCATCCCCACCAAGTGAGGGGCTTCTGTGAGAGCAGAAACTCATAGGCTCCTGCCTTTATGTTCAGGCCAGAGAAAGGTGTTTGCTAGGGCACAGAGCCTTGACAGGAGGCAACCAAGTAACATTTTAGGAATCTCAACCACACCAACATGTACAATGACTACTCCTGACAAAATATTTTTCTTGGAAGCCTATGAATTTGTTGGTGGCAAATCCATCACCATGGTGCCCATCCTCTTGGCCAGCCAATCACAGATCAAAGCAGGTTGGGGCAAGTGCAACAGTTCATGTCCTCACAGAAGATTATGACACTTAATTGACTAAAATGAATCTAATTAGGAGACACATATACATGCCTCACATGACATCATCATAATAGGATAATGTCCTTCACACTGGTAGAAGTGAGAGAAAATCCCATTTCTGGTCTCAACTTCACCACTGACTCACTCTACAATCTTGGGTGAGGCACTTAATCTATCTGAACCCTGAAATGCCTCATCAATCAATTGGAGACAGTTGTCCCTGTCTTGCCTACTTCATAGGGATGTTGTCATGAGAGAATAAGATAATACATAGGAAGGTTTTAAAAAATATTAAGGACTGAGGTGCTATTGATTTACTATTCAGGAAATGTAGTTTTATCCTCCCTTGAGATATCATTCCCACTCTAAATTCATCTAGTCCTGCCCTCACCCATCCCATTATCTCCCCTTACTCCAAACTTTCCTTTACCCTATCCTGAAGTTCCTAAAACTTTCAGGGTTAACTTCTCTTGAAAACTTTGGCCCCCAGACACATACAGATGAGGCATGGGCCTCACGACTTTTGCAGGAGAAGGGATGGGCCTTATCTGCCTCTGTAGCCCACGGCTCTACCCTCACCTGTACCAAGTAGGAAGACAAAGACAGGACATGTTTGTTGATGGAATGAATGGGTGCCTCAGAGATGTGGGTGGGCCCTGCCTGAGTTGGGGAAGGAAAGAGGCAGGATGGGAACCAGCAGCCAGAATCTGTACAGCAGGATCTACAAGAGGTAGAGAGGAAGTGTCCAGGTTTGTGGCCAAAGGAGAGAGAAAGGTCTTCTACTCTGTTGCATGCAGGTGGTTTGGGCAGCCTTCCTCTCTCACACCTGGTGACCTGGGAGCCAGCTGGGCATGTAGAATGGGCTTAGACATTGGGGAGGGGATGTGATGTCATGAGCACTGGGTATTATATAAGACTGATGAATCACAGACCTGTACCCCTGAAACCAATAATGCATTATATGTTAATTAATTGAATTTAAATTAAAAAAAAAAAAGAATGGGCTAATGAGGGGCTGCAGTCAGGAAGGGCTGAGAAACCCCATACCTCACGTGAGTGTCCCCCAGAGTCACCACTTCGACTCAACAGAAGGCATGAGAAAAGCTTCAAAGTAAAGCAGCCCAGTTTTCCTTTTTGGGTTTGTTTAAATTTCTTTGGGGTGGGAAAGATGTGGACAGCAAAAACGACTCCCAGGCTGTCAGAGCACTCCAGTGACAAGAAAAGAGGCAAGAAATGGTTGAGGGAAAAGGTGGTCAGTGTGGGGCTAGGGGCACACGGAGGAGGCACCCTGGCCCAGCCCCCGTGGGCACGTGGAGGCTTCCAGAGGTGGGGAGTGGGGAGAAGAGAGTTCGATAATGGTTGTTTGAAATAACCCTTTTAAAAAAAGAAACATGTTTTGCTTGTGTATAAGCGCACACATGTAATGAGAGCAGTTTACTTTTTTTTTAAGTATGTATTTATTTATTTGAGAGAGAGCCAGAGTGAGAGAGCACAAAGAAGGGGGAGCAGAGGGCAGAGGCAGAGGGAGAAGCAGGCTCCCCACTGAGGAGGGAGCCCGACACGGAGCTCAGTCCTAGGACCAGGAGATCATAACCTGAGCCGAAGGCAGACGCTTAACCCACTGAGCCACGCAGGCGCCCTGAGAGCAGTTTACTTTCATGTGGTTACTTCTAAACCCTAATCTGAAATGCTTCAGAACAAGGAAAGAGATGGAAAGATACAGCAGAAAAATTCAAGCTGTGTAAGTATGCATGCAGAATTACCAAATAAGTCATTTTCTCCTCAAATAATTTCAGTTCTCGTCCTCCATTGGACTCCCTCCAACGGCTCTTAGGCAATCCTCGAACGCTTATTCCGCTCATCACTTGTGGCATGAATCCCTTTCTTCTTACACTAGTTATTCCCTTCACTCAACATGAGTTTGGTTTCTGAGGACCTGCTATGTGCCTGGGCACCGTTCTGGGGGCTGGAGTACATCATGAACAAAATAGATAGAAACTGGTGCAACGTAGGGTCTATATTCTAATGGGAACAGATGGACACATCAATCGAGATATAAAACATCCTGTATTTGTAACATATGCCAGACAGTGACATGCACTGTAGAGCAGCAGAGAGCAGGGAAGGGGAACGGGGAATGTGTGTGTGGAGGATAGGGGTGCGGGTCCGGAGCCTCCCTGAAGATGGGTTTGAGCAAGCCCTGGAGGGGTTGAGGAGTGAGCCCACATGACAGTCTGGAGGAACAGCGGGTCCAGGCAAAGACAACTGCAAATGCAGAGCTCCCGAAGCAGGAGAGAATGAGCAGGAATAGCGGGGCCCGTGTGGCTGGAGTGGCATGGGGGGGCTGGTGAGTGGAGATGAAGTCAAAGGGCCGCAAGGAACCCCATCATACAGGCCCTCAGGGGCCGCTGTAAGAACGTGGTCTCGTGTTTTCTCACAGGAGAGTGACATGATCTGACTCCCATTTTTAACAGGGTCACTTGAATTGAAGAGAGACTGTAGGGGACCCTGGGAGAGATGACAGCAGTTTGGACCAAAGTGGTTATGTCATAGCTGGTGAAATGTGGTCAGCCCACAGGTCTTGCTGATGAACCGAATGGGGATATAAAGCATGACTCCAAGGCCTTAGGACTGGGCAACTAAAGAGTGGGGTCACCCTTAAGTGAGGGGAAGGATGAGAAGGGTTGGTGGGGGCTGGGGAAGAGTGGGAGTCTGGCTTTTGACATTTTGAGTTTGAGTTGTCTGTTGGAGACCCAGGGGGAGATGTTAGGTAGGCAGCTGAATACGAGAGCACAATTTTGAGAAGCGGTCCAGACCAAAGACACAAGTTTAAGAGTCATCAAATGTATATTATTTGTGTTGGGGTAGGTCTCTTGGGGCAAAAACTATACCTTATTATTTGCTGAACCCCCACCTAACTTAGGAGTGATGTGCCCATAGTAGAGACTCAGTAAATATTTATAAAATCTCTGGATACATCCGTCTGTGAAAATAAAGCCAAGATTAATTGAGATGTGAAAACAGAGGCACCCCCCCCCCACCCTTCCATCATGCACAGATAATGGCAAAAGCCCAAGCTCTAGAATGATCTGATCCAGACATGAGTCCTGGTTCTGCTGCTTCTAGTAAGGGTAGTCTTGGCCAAGTTCTTTAACATCTCCAAGCCGATTTCCTAGTGTGTAGAGCGGGAACAGTTTCAACAGCTACATCGAGGGTGGTTATGAATATTTAAGGAGTCCGTGAGTGTGAAATGTACACACACCTTACAGATGGGAATTAGTTGAGAGAACCAGGCAGGGATTGGTAAGGACACAGTTTTGCTCCTCTAGCTTATCGCAACCTTCTTGTTCACCTGAAACACTTCAAGTAGAAACCCCAGAAGCTGGGATTCAGAGTGCAGCAGGGTGGTCTGTCCCTGGCTAGATACTCCTCACCCCTCAAGGGCCAATTTAACACCATCACCCAGCCCAGCCTAGCCCACACACTCACTGCCCAGGTAATTTTCTGGACCACCTCAGGCCAGGCCGAGCTCTTCCTCCTCATCTCCTCTCAAAATAGCCTCCAAAGTACGAACAATTTATCTCCTACTAGAGTAAAGCTAGAAAATACTGGAGCATTTACTCAGATTTATTTTTTTACCTTAAAGAATGAGTAAAGGAGGGGCGCCTGGGTGGCTCAGTGGGTTAAAGTCTCTGCCTTCGGCTCAGGTCATGATCTCAGGGTCCTGGGATGGAGCCCCATGTCTGGCTCTCTGCTGGGCAGGGAGCCTGCTTCCCCCTCTCTCTCTGCCTGCCTCTCTGCCTACTTGTAACCTCTCTCTCTGTGTCAAATAAATAAATAAAATCTTAAAAAAAAAAAAAAAAAGAATGAGTAAAGCAAAGATTGTGAACATCAGTCATTAGGGAATGCAAATTGAAACCATAATGAGATACCACCACGCACACACACATCAGAACAAAAACAAAAACAAACCAAAAACATAAATCCCCATGACCTTGATAATACCAAGTGCTAATGAGGGTTTAGAGCAACCAGAAGTCTGAAATGCTGCTGGGGGGAATGCAAACGGCACAGACAGCATGGAAGATAGTTTGGCTGTCTCACAAGAAGTGAAATGTACACCTACCATGTGATCCAGCCATCCTTCTCCTTGGGATTTAGTGAAGAGAAACAAAAACTCATGTTCACACAAACACCTGTATGCAGAGGTTTACAGTGGCTTTATTAATAATCGTCCCAAACTGGGAACAACCCAGACGCCCTTCAACTAGTGGATGAACAGACACTTCCACAAAATGGATGGAAAACTGCTTAGCAATAAAAAGGAACGAAGAATTGATTCGAACGACATGGATAAATCTTAAAGATAGCTCATAAATGAAACAAGCCAGCGCCAAGGGGATCCATATGGCAGGATCCTGTTTACATGACATCCCCAAAGGGCAGAGAACAGATCAGTGGTGGCTAGAGGTTGGGAGGAGCTGGGCGACAGAGAGCCAGCATAAGGGGACTCGGGAGTGATGGGATGTTCTGCATCATGTGTCTCATGGTGGATATGCTATCTATGCGTTTTCCAAAACCCATAGAAGTGAACATAATAAAAAACTGAAATTTACAATATGTGAATTAAGAAAAAAAACTAGCCAGGAGCGCCTGGGTGGCTCAGTGGGTTAAGCCACTGCCTTCGGCTCAGGTCATGATCTCAGGGTCCTGGGATCAAGCCCCGTATCAGGCTCTCTGCTCAGCAGGGAGCCTGCTTCCCCCTCTCTCTGCCTGCCTCTCTGCCTACTTGTGATCTCTCTGTGTCAAATAAATAAATAAAATCTTAAAAAAAAAAAAACAAACCAGGATATGGGATGAACTCAAAATAGAATACAAATTGTAATAAATGAACTTCAGTGTATTATAAATGGATAACGTCACTATACCAAAGGAGGTAGAGAAGAAAAGACCTAACCTATGTAATTATGGAAACTGGTACTTTGACTGGATGTTGTCAGGCTACAGGAAAAATAGACTGTATACACAAATAATGTGGTTAATAAATTAGTTTCTCACAGGGATATGCATTAGCAATTCTGAAAATGGATATAATTGTCTTGGACAAATAAGTAAATATAGTTAAGGACAGCCCAGTTTCTCACGGTCAGAGCAAGAAGTTACAAATAAGGAAGGGGGAAGGCCAGAATGAACTCTGTGGAGTCGGATCAGATTCAGAGGTATCAGCATAAATTCATGTTTCTTTCTTTGTTGGCATGGCACGTTATATGTAACATTTCCCTTTTGACCGATTTTTTTTTAAAAAAGATTTTATTTTTATTTATTTGACAGAAACCACAAGTAGGCAGAGAGGCAGGCAGAGAGAAAGGAGGAAGCAGGCTCCCTGCTGAGCAGAGAGCTGGATGCGGTGCTCAATCCCAGGACCCTGGGATCATGACCTGACCCTAAGGCAGAGGCTTTAACCCACTGAGCCACCCAGGCGCCCCTTGGCCCATTTTTAAGTGTAAAGTTCACTGGCATTAAGTACATTCATAATGTTGTACAACCAAGTCTACCATCCGTTTCCAGAACTTTTTTATTCCAGCCAGAAACCCTGTAAGGATGAAATAATAATTCACCGTTCCTCTGTCCCTCCAGTCCCTATTACCCTCTGTCATACTGTCTCTATAGATATGGCTGTTATAGACACCTCATGTAAGTGGAATCATGCAATATTTGTTCTTCTGTGTCTTGCTGATTTCAGTTAGCATACTACCTTCTAGGTTCATCCATACTGTAGCATGTACCAGAATTCCATCCCTGAATGATATCCTGCTGTATACCATGATATCTATGCCACGTTTTATTTATTTATCCATTCACTTGTGGATGGACACTCATGATCTTTGAAATTTATATATAGATAGATAGCGACAGAAATAAATACAGAGACACAAGTGTCCATGTATTAGTACACAGACATATTTTCCTGTCTCTGTCTCCTGAAAGGGCCAAGAAGTAACTATTCTCCACAGGTAATGAGCACACTTAGCACCCAGATCTTGGTTTATGCACACCATTCTTCAGTAAAAGGAACCAGGGCTCTTGGGAGAAGTGGTTGATTGCAGGCCTGAGGCAGGGGAAATGTGAGATGAGTCTGAAGCATCTTGTGAACCAAGAGAGTTAGGAGATGCTTTTAAAAGGTCATGAATTGGGGCTCCTGGGTGGCTCAGTGGGTTAAAGCCTCTGTCTTCAGCTCAGGTCATGATCCCAGGGTCCTGGAATTGAACCCCGCATCGGGCTCTCTGCTCAGCGGGGAGCCTGCTTCCCCCCCCATCTCCCCCCCGCCCCTCCTGCCTCTCTGCCTAATTGTGATCTCTCACTGTCAAATAAATAAATAAAATCTTTAAATAAATAAATAAATAAAAGGTCATGAACTTGGGGACGCTCAGTGGTTAAGTGTCTGCCTTCAGCTCAGGTCATGATGCCAGGGTCCTGGGATTGAGTCCCACGTTGGGCTCCTTGCTCAGCAGGAAGCCTGCTTCTCCCTCTGCTTGTGTTGGTGCTCTCTCTCTCTCTCTCTGACAAATAGATAAAAATCTTAAAAAAATAAAATAAAATAAAATAAAATAAAATAAAATGAAAGGTCATGAGCATGTAAAAAGGCACAGGAGCGAACGTGAAGGAGCTCCCAGTAGCCAAAGCCAGAACAATTGGAGGAATGAAATAAATAATAACCTTAGATTATAACCACATCCATGAATTCATACCAATATAAATAGTTGGATAAATAAATAAATGGAAGTAAAAGAGCGGCTCCTCCTCTCAGAAGAATTTCAACTAATAAACATAGAAAGAGTATAGATATGTGGAAAGAATAAAGGAAATGGGAAAACCACCATTAGAACACCACAGTAATCATTGTTACAGGCTAATCGGCCCAGATGCTAAGATTAGGGGACAAAAGTCTGAGGAGAAAGTAGTTATTTGCATAATCTCAAAGCACCTCTCCCAAGAAATTTATCATTTACACAGGGGCACACTGTAGCTCGCCAGTAGGGAAACCCAGCAGACACCCTCTCAAGTAAGGCTCCAAGTAGACACGACCAGTAGTCAGCCAGGCGGACATCATGGAGTCCCTGAGGTGATATGCAAGAAAGAGACATGGGCTCTGTGGTATTCTTGCCAAAAATGTAGAACCACAATCAAAGCATCAGGAAACATCAGACAAATCCAGACTGAGGAAAATTCTACAAAATGTCCGAAGTCAGGAGAGACACTGAAAAGCAGAAGCTATCATTAGAATGCACCAGGGGATGAAGGCACCGTGACAAGTAAGTGCAGTGTGGGATTCTGCACTAGCTCCCAGAACAGAAAATGTATATTAGTGGGAAAATCAGTGAAAATCCAAATAAAGTCTGTAGTTTGGTTAATAGTATTGTACCCATGTTACTTTCTTTGTTTTGATAATGGTCCTACGATTAGGGAAGATATTAACATTGGGAGAAACCAAGAGAAGGATGTGTGGGAACTCTCCACGCTATTTTTGCAACTTTTCTGGAAGTCTAAACATTTTTTCAAAATAAAAAGTTAAAAAAAAAAAAAGAAGGAATATAAGCTTTACTGCTCTCATATGTTTTAAAGTATACATAACGTATTCATATAGTGAGATACACACATTAATGTAGAAATGGACAGTCACAGATCCAATGGTGGTGTGTGTGCAAACTTGTGTAATCAGTGGGAGTTCACGGTCCAAAAGATCTGGGGACCACCGCCTTTCAGCATGAGCAGAAAGTCCTGCAGATAGTGAGAAGAGCCAAACTCACAAAGACAGAAAGTAGAAGAAGGTGGTTGCCAGGGGCTGGGGGGAGGGAGGGGGAAGAGAAGGGGAGTTAGTGTTCAATGGGTACAGTTTCAGTTTTGCAAGATTAAAAAGTTCAGAGCTGGACGGTGGGGCGGGCTGCACAGCAGTGTGAATGTACTTAATGCCACTGAACCGTTTGCTTAAAAATAGTTCCAACGGTGTATTTTACGGTATGTGTATTTTACCACAGTTAAAAACAAAACAGAACAAGGACTGCAGGGTTTATGGTTGGCCCTACACTATCTTGCTTCTGCAACTTTCTCACGGGTTAGACATGTCTTCCCAACAAGGCTTCACGAGAGCTGAGTCTGGAAGCCCACTTGTTCTTCAAGCCCGAGTATCAGTTCATGCTTAATCCACTGATAGGACTCGACGGGAGAAGGGGAGGCTCAGAGTGCAGAAAGGCAAATTCTCTTGGGGAGAGCTATGAAAAGGTTTCATTGAAGGTTATCTTAATCTCCCAGAGACAAGATGAGCCTTCCCTCAGATCTCTGAGTCCTGGTGACTCAAGGCTCCAGGGGTGACCTGGGAGATGCTGCCCGCCTTCCGTCCTTCTTCCCAGCCTCCCTGAGGAGGAAATTGTGTACAAATTGTGTTCCTTGGCTCTGTGGGATCTTCCTTCGGGATTTGTGCTCACTTCATGTGTATTTATGCACAAACCCGTCTGTATAGGTAAGGTTCTGTTGTGGTAATAAATAGTCCCCAACTTCCAGTGGCTGGAAACATCAGTTTGGTTCTTGCTCTTTCCACGTACCCACCGCAGGTTGGCGGGGTCTCTTCTCTGTGTCACACTCCCTCCGGGATCCAGGTGATACTACAGCCATTCTCTGGAACACAGTGGTAACCGTGGGTGCTGGCTCCAGCCTTTGCCTGGAAATGACCCAGGTCACTTCTGCTCATATTTCATTGTCTAAAGCATGTCATATGGCCCAGCGTGGCTTGAAATAGGTGGGAAATAACACTCCTCCTGCAGGGTGCTCTTCAACTATCAGGGGACAGTGGTAGTGCACTGCACTGACCCAGCTCCCCAGCGCCTTCCTCACCCCTGCAGGTAGAAATCTGGGGCTGGGGAGAATGCCATCCTCATCCCACCCACACCCCACACCCTCTGTCCCACAGAAAGAACTCTCAGTGCCTCTACCTCTTGCAGTTGAGGACTCAAAGTCCACTTAGGGGGATTTGTTGGTTCCCTCCGTGTCTGCTCACTTCCTGTCCTGTTCCCACACTCCGGGCTGAGTCTGTGCAAATGGTCTCAAGGGTCCCACCCCGCCCCTTGTGAGAGAAGATTCGTGGTCATTCTTGAGGAGCACATATGGGCTGCTCACAGGGGCCACTGTGTGACTCATGTGGCTTCCCAGAAGCTAACCAACCAACTGGTGATTAGTGATGCACCAGCCTGCTTTCCCCTGTGCTCCTACTGGGAATCAGCAACTGCAATCCTGGAAGATTAGGAGAACCCCTATCACTTATTTACATTTTTCAAGAGCAGTAGTGCTAGTGAGTTTCTTTTCTTTGTTCTCTTTGGTAATATAATGTAATCTTTGTAGAAGATTGGTCCCTTAGCAACAGATAAAGATGAAGGAGGGTTCAGTGAGTGTGTATCTGTGTGTGTGATTTAGTCAAATTCCACCTTACGCTAATTCAACAAATTACTCACTTTCTATACAAATTCACAGCATTCTTAAAATAGCCAGTTCCCATTGTGCATTTAAAATACTAAATTGTTTTCGCAAAACTCTGATTTACACCCAACTTTTTGGGAGCATTGTTCCTTTATAAAGCAAAGCCTTTGCTGGTGTTTCTCAGCAAATTCCTAGAACTATAGACAATATGGAAATGGAAGGTCCTGGATACCACAATTGTAATATTTGTGACTCACCCAAAACTTGCTTCCCTTTTAGGAAGGGGGATTTCTGGCAGGGAGGAAACAGATTTATTCGTTTGTTCAACAAACATTTTTTTTTGCCCAGCGGCTTCTAAGAGCTGAGTACTCTGATAAGTAGTACAGAAGATGCAAACAGAGATTAGCACCCATCACACCCTGCTTACAGTTCACAGGGTCTTTCATTTTCTTGCCATCTTCCAGAGGTAGCTTCGTGCCCATCTGGAGACCAGATGGGGAAGCAGACCCCTGGATTGGTCAGTCTCCAGCCCCGTCCCACACAGACCCTTGCGGAGACCTCCTCCCTATCCTACTCTCCCTGGCACACGTCTGCTCAGTAGTCGTTCTTGGCTCACACAACTTCCTCCCCCAACCCGGTGGCCTCCCACGACCCTACACTGGCCCCAGAGAAGGCAAATCAGTCTGACAAATGGAGCTCCAAATTTGGGCTTCTCTTTTTGCTTAAGTTAATTCTTGGTTCTTGTTGGGTATTAACATCTTATTACATTAGGGCCAAGCGTGATTAGCCTGCAGGTGCCGGCACAAGTGAGGGTTTCTTGGAGTGGAACAGAAGCCCGTGTGGGCTCAGAAGCCAGCAGGAGGTCTGCAGGTATGTGTGGAGCTGGTGGTCATGGTGCAGCCACCCCGAGCTCTTCCTGTTCGCCAGGACCTGGGAAACCTGGTCAGTCACAGTATCAGGCAGATGGGACTGTGTGACAAAGACAGACCTCTGGAAAAGGTTGGTCCCTTCTCCAGGGTGAAAGCACGTGTTGTCCCAAAAGGGCAGATAATTCTAATATTCATGGGGCGGGGGGGACACTACTACATTGAGAAACTTCTCCTGACCTGCTGTTCGGCTGCAAGGCCTCAGATGTGGAAGAGTGTTCCAGAAGGTTAGGAAGATGACCTAGGCTCCTCAGAGGCTGACCTGAGTGAGGTCCGCAGAGTCTTTGCTGACACTTGGGGAGAAGGTCATCCCAGAAAGCCAGTGAGAGCAGGGCAGGACAGGGTGCCGCCCTGCAGAGGCCTCTGGGGTGCAGAGGTGTTGCCTAAAGCAGACCGGCTGACCTGCGCCTTCTGTGTCTTCCTGGAGGACTATTGCTGTACACGCAAACACTCCTGCAGTCAGTTACAGTGTGAGTCTGTAGAGGTGATCCGACTAGCACCATCTTCTCCCTCCAGACAGGATGTCATTTAAGCTTCCTTCGAGGTCTCCATGCTTTCCTCTCCTCTGGGCTACCCTGAATCTGTGCCCCTGTAGGAAATGTGCCCCTGTAGGAAAACAAATCAAAACGACAATGAGATACCACCTCACACCCGTCAGAATGGCTAAAATTGACAAGGCAGAAAACAACAAATGTTGGCGAGAATGCCGAGAAAGGGGAATGCTCCTACACTGTTGGTGGGAAGGCAAGCTGGTGCAGCCACTCTGGAAAACAGTGTGGAGGGTCCTCAGAAAGTTGAAAATCGAGCTACCCTATGACCCAGTAGTCACACTACTGGGTATTTACCCCAAAGATACAAATATAGTGAAAAGAAGGGATATGTGCACCCTAATGTTCATAACAGCAACGTCCACAATAGCCAAACTATGGAAAGAGCCTAGATGTCCATCAACAGATGAATGGATAAAGAAGATGTGGTATATATATTTACAATGGAATACTATGCAGCCATCAGAGAGGGTGAATACTTACCATTTACATCAACATGGATGGAACTGGAGGGGATGACACAGAGAAAATAAGTCAGTTAGAGAAAGACAATTATCATATGGTTTCACTCTTATGTGCAACATAAGAAACAGCAGAGGATCGTAGGGGAAGGGAGGGAAAGCCAAATGGGAAGAAATCAAAGCGGGAGACAAACCATGAGAGACTCCTAACTCTAGGAAACAAACTGAGGGTCGCTGGAGGGGAGGTGGGTGGGGGGGATGGGGTAACTGGGTGATGGGCATTAAGGAGGTCACGGAAGGTGATAAGCACTGGGTGTTATTTGCAACTGATGAATCACTGAACTCTGTATCTGAAACCATCGATGTACTATATGTTGGCTAATTGAATTTAAAAAGAAGAAGAAAAAGAATGTACCCCATAGAAACACCGCTTTCCTCTCTTTCTGCCCTTGATTCCTTGGTCAATCCCAGGCCGAACAATGTGGCCCAGCTGTAGTGGGCAATGTCAAGGCAGGAAGTTGCTATTCTCGGTGTGGGCCCAGACCCGCAACGCAAGCAGAGGCTCAGACTGGTGTGGAATTGAGCTGAAGCCTTTATCCGTGCCCCGCCCAAGAGACTTACTGGCCTTCCTCAGTGACTCCTTTCCAACTTTCTCTACCAATTCCTAACCAAAATTCTTTACCCCGCATCTCAATTTTTTTTTCCTTAGAAATAAATTACTAGACAGGAATCAGCTTCTTCCCCACTCTTATGGGTTTTGTAGGAAGGAATTCTCTGTACCCTCCTGGCCCCCTGCTCTACCCAAGTCCCCTCCCACGGAGGAGAGCCCAGTCAACTGAGTGAACACTTAGGGAGGGGAGCAGAGTCCTGCCAGGAAACAGAGCTGACATTTTCTGTATTCTCTTTCTGTATTTTGGAAATTTTGTGGGGAAAACATGGGTGTTGTATATTGACCTCCTCAAGCCCCAGCAGGCCAAGGCAGAAACCACAGAGACATTTTCAAGAGATGGCTTATGCCTCAGAGGCATAGGGTAAGCTGGGTGCCCAAGGCCTGGCACCCCATGGTACCGAGTACCCCTTCATGTCTCTAAACCCGTTCAATGTTGCTTTATCTTCCTAGAGCCTCCTGACATGTACGCCTGCCTGGCTGGGTCCCAGGAGTTGCAGAGTGTTGAGTTAGACACTGTGCCCGGCCCTGTGTAATTATCCAAAGTCAAAATGAGTCAGCAGGCAAGCCAGATTAAAAACTGTGGCTCCTGAGTCAGGCCCACACTCATGGTGCCCACAGTCTGCTGCAGGAAATCTCTGAAGGAGATCTGGGGGGCAGGGAGAGATAAAGGGGAGCCACCAAGGAGCTAGACTAGATTCTGGGTGAGGCAGGAAGGATGATGAAGCATCTCAGGAAGGAAGTCAGGACCCTCCAGCACCCATTCTTCCTTTGTAATTTAGAACCCGTCCCCCTCACCACCCTACACCCCTCTCCCCGCAGCTTTCTCCTCCAGCTTGACTCCCTGGAGATCAGAAGTACTAGCCAATACCTCTTGTTCACAAGAAGCATTTGCTGTAGCTGAATTCTGTGCCCAGCCCCTGAAATACTGACATTGGGAGGGCCCTGTGAACCTAGATAAAACATGTTTTTAAAAGGATTTTAGGCTAAGCTCCACTGTCTGTTTTCTGAATTAATTGTGGAGGATTCCCTGAGGAGTTGACCCTTGATGACTCTCATGGAGCAGTAAGCGCATGACTACTCCTGTAAAGAAGTCTCGAAATTTCTGAGCCCAGTGTGAGCCCAAATTAAACACTTTAGAAGACCACTCTATCTTTGACCAACTCTATGACCCAGCCGACCTGGAAGTAAACAGCTCTGGGTGATTCGACAGCATGGTGAATCCATGCCCATGGCCAGTGGACTGATTACTTTTCAATCTTCAGGGATTTCCAAGTCCTCTTGGGAGCATCACTGGACATTGCACGAACCTGTTCAGAGAGTGGGAGACCTATGGGAGGAGCCAGGACACTTAGCCCAGAGAAGGGAATACTCAGACTACGTATGCGAAGGGTGCCTTGTGGGTATGGGTCAGGCACATTTCGTACGGCCCAGAGAGCAGAACTGTTTTCAATGGGCGCAGAATTTTCCGCCACTGGGGAAGTTCAAGGGAGGCTGCGTGTACATCAGTCAGAGGGGCCGTGTATGACACCCATCAGGTTGTTTCCCAACTGTTATGGACTGAATGCTTGTGTCCCCCAAAATTCATCTGTTGTGGCCCTAACCCCCAATGTAGTGGTATTAGGAGGTGGGGCCCTTATAGGGATAAGATTTAGATGAAATCATGAAGGTGAAGCCCCCATGATAGGGTTAGTACCCTTATAAGAAGAACAGACACCAGAGCTTCTTCTCTGTGCCATGAAGTGAGAAGGTACTTGTCTACAAGTCAGGAAGCAGGTCTGCACCAAGAACTGAATCAGCCAGCACCTTGACCTTGAACTTCCCAGCCTCTGGAACTGTGAGAAAAAACAGTCTCTAGGTTAAGCCCCCCAGTCTATGGTATTGAACGCAGCAGCCCAAGCGAAGACGCCAGCAGAGTCATTGATCTCATGGAGATTCAAGAGATGAAGTGAGTCTACACCAACCTTATGAGATGCCCAGAATGTTAGAAAAATGGAAGCAGTGGGGTTCCATAGTGTAATGGTTAACACTCTGGACTCTGAAAAATGGAAGCAAAGATTTCTACCTTGTCCCCTCACAGAAGCAGAAAAACCTATGGCTTGTACTTTCATTGGGTTGTGGATAAACAGGAATCTACAGAAGTTGCATGTGTTTCCCTGGGATCTGGAGTGTGCTGTTTCGAGGTGCTGGATTTCACTGTCTGTCAGGAGGCCACCAGCATCTTTATAAATCCCCCACCCACTTGGAGCTTGCAATGACAGATACAGGTCAGGGTTACTGGAAGGTGACAGCGGCTGGAACCCTCTTGCAGAGAGTACCTCCCAGGTGCCCTTTTCTGTCCATCCACCTCCCCCATGCTCTCATTCACTCAGCGACCATGGAGGTCTAGCTCAGAAGCAGAAAATAAAACTTGCAGGAAACCAAGGAAGGAGGAAGCTCTTTATGTGAGAAGAGCGGGTGAGACTTGAGAGACCTTCAGAGAGTGTCTCTGCCTCCCACCCCCCTCCCTTCCACCCCGCAAACCCCTGCAAATCCCTTCTGCCCACAAAACTGTCCTGGCGCCTTGGTCCCCAGAAGGGTCACAGCAGCGCCAAGGCAGGAATCCAGAACGTTTGCTCACTCAGCCAACCTCCAAGTAGTCATCACGGAAAAGAAAATAGGAATCTGGTCGCTCTTCCTTATGCTGCTTTTATTTTAAATCTTGACATCTTTTAAAGTTACAGAAAAGCAGAAAGAATGATCTACCCTGCCCCTGGAGTTTCACCACCTAAAATTTAAGCTAAAATTTGTTTTCCCTTTACTTTCAATCATTAAATATTTCAGGTAGAGCTGAGTGCCCTGGTATTCATGCCCAGATCCTAATCTTAACATTTCTGTGTTTGTAGAGCTTTCTGTTTATTTAAGTAAAGTAAGTAAAAATAATGTCATTCTAAAATTACAAATGGGGCCGGGCCCCCATGATATTTTCTGCGCTTGGGGCCCTGCTCAGGGGGTCTGGGGGGGGGGCGACCTCAGGTTGGTTCTCTCTGCCCCTCCGGGTGTGTGGGAGCTACCTGCGAAGTGGCGGGGGCGGGGGGTGTTTCCTAGAAAAGCCAGCCCAGGCTTCCGTGGCCTTGGCCTTCCCGCGGCGAGCCATTGTGCGCGCGCCTGGGGACCGCGCCGCCAGCCAGGAGGGAGGCGTTTCCGGAACGCGCGGCCGGGCAGCCTGGCAGGGCGGCCCGCGAGGAAGCGCTCGATTCTCTGAGTGGCACGTTCGCCTCGGGCCCTGCCAAATGCCCCGCTGGGCGGAGGTGAGGGGGCGGCGCCACGCCCGGGTCCAGACCAGACCCTGGGGTTTGCAGGGGCAGCCGGGTTCGCTCACTTCTTGGCCAGGTCCTTCCTTCCTTCCTTCCTTCCCCTCATGGTTATAGTACTTCGTCCTGCCAAGCTCTGTGTTGGCTGCTGGCATTACAAAGCCTGGTTTGTGCTTGCTTCATTCATTCATTCATTCATTCATTCGCTAATGCATTCTTTCCACCAGTCCTTACTGAGCTTGGCATGGGCCAGGCAGTGTTCTAGGCGCTGGGGATACAGCCAAGGGTCCTTGCCCCTGAAGTTTCGTTCTAGCAGAGACCAGGAACAACCAGTGTAATAAGTAAATGTACCATACTGCTGATGTTAAGTGCCGTGGAAGCAAAGAAAGAGGAGGGGGTAGGGAAACCAGTAATGGGAGTGGGAGACTAGTTGCCAAACAGCTCTCTGGAGGAAGAACATTCTAGGTAGAGGAAACAAGCAGTGGAAAGCTGGGAGCTTGACTGGTAGAACATGCCTTATACAGAGATGGTGTTTCCCCTCAGCTACCTGTGTCTCGCCTGGACTCCCCGAACTCAGCTGAAGGAAAAAAAAAATCTCCCTGAGACAGGGCCCACGGTGAGTGGCCGCCTCTGTCCCTGGTGCCTCGGCTTAGTCTGTAGAATCACGTGTGTTCACCTCGGGATGCCCAGAGGTATTCTCATTATCTGGGCTTGCTTTCTGTCTCCAGTTCCATGCCTGACTCCCCTCACTTTGCCTCATACCCTGCAGCTTGACCCGCGACTCGTGGCTCCCCAGGGCCACCGTGCTGCCTTGGGCCTTGGCACACGGTGTCTCCTGGAATATCATACATATTCCTGAACCTGTGTCCACCTGACAAGCCCTTACTCTTCCTTCAAGATTCTGTGTAACATCACGTCCTCCATGAAGCCCCTTTTCACTTTCCTTTGAACTTTAGTTCCAGCCCATCCTCTGCTTATATGATGCCTGGCACAGACCTTGACAGGCAAGTGTCTGGCTACGTGGCAATTACGTGTGACTTGCTGGTGGCCCCAGTGAGCCTGGCCCGCCCTCCCTTCCCTCTATGACCTCAGCAACCAGCACCGTCTGGCACATAGTAGGTGCTCAATAAAGGCAACTCGACTGAGTGAGTGCACACTACTTGGCTGCTTTGGTTCCCTAAACACTCTGGGGCTGAATCAACCAGCCCACAGCTTGCTCTTGGATATTTAACAGACTGTAATCACAGCTGTGGACTCCCCGGTCACGGATTTCCTGTGGGTGAGGGACTGGCTGGGGGCGGGGGGGGGAGGTCTTCATTTTAACCACAGAAAACGGCTGGCTCCAGGGGCATTGTTGTCGGAGAGAATAGGAGAAGCTGCCCCCTTCTCTGACCCCACCCTAGCCCTGGGTGCCAGGCTGTGGCCGGCCACACAACTCCTGGAAACCCTGGTCAGAAGTCGGCTTCCTCTCCCTCCCACCAGGACTCTGAGCACTCCTAGGGCAGTGGCACTTACAGAGAATGTAGTAGGCCGGCTGGCCGGCCACCCATCGGCCCCCCAAAGCCTGCCAGTCTTCCCTTGAAAGTCATTTTCTTCCCGTTCTGACATTCACAATCCTAACCCCTCCCCCTGTCCTTGAATGTGGATGGCCCAGAAGGTTTTCTGGCTCTCCTTCTTGTCTCCATCCCCTAGCAATTCCTACCTTCTCCTTTCAATGTTAGAATCATATCCAGACACTTCTGTTTTCCAAGTCTCCAAGTGGAGAGATGACTCTTAGTGTCAAAAGTCAGTCTGGACACCAAACCTGTTGTCCTGGCTCCTCTAACAATTGAAACTTAGCTCCCCTGTGTGCACTTTTTGTTTTTACTCTTCCCCATCACCAACCTCCTTGCAACAGTCCACCTTACAGCCCCTCAAGCACTGTCCCAGCTCCGAGCTTCCCCTGTCCTGGATGCCTTCCCTGTGCCTCCCCACCTACCCAGGCCTCCCAAATGCTTCTGCATACGAGCCTGTCTCGTAGACAGCCTTGGGTCACTGGTCTCTGAGCCTTGGATCACGTATGTTACCACCTATGGTCGCCATTTATTACCTAGACAGCTGACCTTGAGAGCTCTTAAGGTCCCTTCAGTCCTGAGTTCTATCCTGACCAGGCGTTTTTGCTGTCATCTTTTACAAGTTTACTTCTCCATTCACAGAGAAAGAGTCTTGAGGACCAGACCGCCTTTGTCAGTGGGCATATTCTATGCTATACCAACGCCTGGTACGCCGTAGCAGAATCGGTGTGGCTTTGCTGATGGAAGTTTCCAGACCCCACCCCAGACAGTCCTGTCTTCAGTGTTTCCCTGCTCAGCCGTCATGTGCTGGGGCTGCCACACACAGGCTTCTGAAGGGGAGCTGAGAAATACATGCATATCGAGGGATCAGAGATTTCGTACATTTGTCTTCCAAAGGGATCTTCATTGCCAGAGGTGCCTGGGAAGAGCGTGAGGGACCACCGTTGCGCTTTAACGGTGGAATGGCAGTTATTAGCAAGGGAGGAATGGTTGACATGGGAACCTTTCTTGGAGCCATTCACTCATACCCTGCTTTCCCTGCCCGTTTCTGCCTGGGTAGGCTGCCAGTTCTAGATGGGGCACCGGGGCGGGGTGCTGGGGGTGAGGGCTTGTGGGGGACGGGTTGGAAAGAGGAGGAAGAAGCTGTCCATTTACAGGGAGACTCACCTCTTGCTCCCTTACTCCATGGAGACCTTACTTTCCTAGATGCCACCATGAGAAGAAACCTTGTGGCTAGGTTCCCTGGGAGGAGGGGAGCAGGTGTCCTCCCTGCTCCTCTGTCCCCAGTCAACAAGGCTGCCCAGAGCTCCTGCTAGCCCCTCACTCTGAGGAAGAGCTGTGGGAAGGAGCTGACTCTGTCGTCTGGACCCATGGACACAATGGGGAGACAAACGTTACTCGACTGTAGTAGAGTGGGCCAGACTGCCAATGGCGTGTAAGACTCAGGATGGGAAAACCAGGTGCCCGGATGCAGAGGGAAGGTGGGATGAACTTGTATTTATTGAGCACCTATGGTATGCCACACACTGTGCTAATCACATTTACATCTGTGACCTCCTCTAATCTTCCCCCAAATCTTGTGAGATAATTGTTATTAGCTGCATTCCCCAACGCAGTTTATTTCCTCTCACACCCTTTCTCCATTGTTCTTTTTCCTGTTTTGTTTTGTTTTTTTCTTTTCTGGTCATAAAGTAATTAGTGTTCATTATAGACATGGTATATGAAAATAATACAAAAGTGCAAGGAAGAGAAGTTATCTCTAAACTCACAACAAAGAACTATCATTAGCACTTACATGTGCGTATTCCAATTTTTAAAATTCAGCTTAAATATGTGATATCACCTTGTACACACAATTGTCCATTCCTTTTTTTTTTTTTTTTACAGATCTTTATACTAAAAATATTTTCGCGTCCTTAAACATTCTAAAACCGTATCTGTAGCACCTTCGCGGGACTCCATTCTGTGGATACACAATGAATTTTCCTGTTTCCCAACTGTCAGGCATCTGTTTTCCTATCATTTGAAATGATAAATAATAGTTCAATAACATCTTGGTACTGACATCTTCCTATGAATTTCTGATTTTTTTTAAAGGATACATTTGAAGACCAGTTAGGGGTCAAACAGTGTAATCGCAATTTTAAATAGTAGTTTAAATTTCTAACTTCAAAAATGAGAGTTGTTTAATGTGAAAAATTAGAACACTTAAAAAAGAAAACAACATTCCTAACTTTTCAAGTGGCAATTATTAACATTTTGGGGTGTTTATTTTTCAGTCCTTTTTCCAATGACATAGATATGTAAGTATAAATAAATAAAGTTGCAAAAATGGGTATTACATGGTATGTCCCATGCTACAGCCTTCTTATCAGCAAGCCCTGCACTGTGATCATTATATTATTGATTATCTTTGACAATATTACTCTTACTTTAAGGCTACATCACACAAATTGAAGCATTCTTTTACTAGTGGCCATTTAGACATTTGTCTCCAAAACTTTCCTATTAGTTACTCTGTTATGAATATCTGAACATCTTGAACATCTGTGAGTATTAAACTTTGACCTCATCTCTGATCATATCCCTTTGTACGCATTCCTAGAAGTGAAGTTACTAGGTCAAAGTGTACAAGTGTTGTCAGAGCTGTTGGTACATATTGCTTAATTGTGTTCCGAAAAGCATCCTTATAACCAGAGATCGCCTGTCTTACCATATCACTGCAAAACTGATCATCATTCATGTTTTTAATTTTCACTTTTATTGTTAATGATCATGTTTGAAATGTTTATCAGCTATGTATACTTCTTTTGAGGAATGTTCATGACTCTGTTCACCCTACTGTTTTTGTCTTTGGTGTATTTCTTGATGTTTTAGATGTGCTCTTTATATTTTAAAGATATTAACCCTATATCTGTCATATTCCTTCTTGAAGAATTTTCCAAGTAGAAAAGAAAAGATCTCCATTTTTATGGATGAGTAAACTGAGACTCAATGAGGAAATGAATATCCAAGGTCACCCAACTGGCGAGGGGTCTAGCTGGGATTGGAACCCAAGTCTTACTAGCTGTAGAAATCTTGATCAGAAAAAAACAAGAAGAGAAGAGGAAATAATGGTGGCTATGGAAGCCTCCGTGGTGGAGCTTGAGCATGTTCTGTATACAGGATGAGCAGAAGTCAGCCGCTGGAAGGGTGGGGGATGTATATGAAGGAGGCGGAGGAACACAGTGCTGGGGCCTTGGAAGCCAGGAAAGGGCCTGGCCTGGTGCCAGCTGTGCGTCTCTCTGGTCATTGCCTTCGAGCTTAGGGACACGCTTCTGGCATCACTGGTACCTTCATGACCTTTCAGAGGACTGCCTCCAGCAATTACCCACATCCTCTCCAGTTCTGTGTGCCGTCCCACAACCTTTGGTTTATCCTCACCTGTATGTATGTTCTCAAGGCCTTAAGAGGCCACTTGTTACCACTTTCACTGATATTTAGGGATGAGAGAGACAATGGAGGGCACACCCTCAGAGGGGTCCAGAACCAGAGATCTTCTTTGATCGTCTTTTCTTACCCAGTTACATATCTTCAAACCCTCACTTCTATGGATGCTTGGTAATTGCCAGGGAAAGAAAGGGGAAGAAGGCGGAAGACAGGATTGTCGATTTCCTTAGGATAGGGTCTCCCACCTAGTATAGAAGCTCCCTGACGTCTCTGCAGCCCTCTCCATCTCCACCCTTCCTGCCCCTAGCACGGCCCCACTGAGACTGGGTTCGGTAAATGACTGACAGGGGGTGCAGCCCACCGCGGAAGGGTGCCTGGCTCTCCTCCCTCCTCCAGGAGGGACCAGATGTAAAAACAGCAAATAAATATAGCAGTTTGATTTTTCATTCTGGGGTCAGGCAGATGCCCTTTAGAGTGAGGGCAGAGGAAGGGAAGAGGGCGGTGGTGTAGGAAGGGGAGAGTGGGGAGGTCCCTTGTTACTTGCCCTCTTTTCTTTCATGGTTCCAGCTGCACCCATCCTCAGGGAGTTTGGAAATGCCTAACATTTTATCTTGGCAGTTAACTGCACTGTGGGAAACGGATGGAAATTGGCAGATTTGGAAGCCTTGGTGGAAACAGGGATGGAAGGTCAGAGAGGCTAGTGTCTGTGGAGGTAGGAAGAGAACCGCTGTGTTCTGCAGGTTGACGGGGAATAATAGCACACGGAAGCTTGATCTCCAGAGAAGAATAAGGAGCATCAGAAATTATGGGGCACCTGAGTGGCTCAGTGGGTTAAAGCCTCTGCCTTCAGCTCAGGTCATGATATCAGGGTCCTGGGATCCGAGCCCCACATCGGGCTCTCTGCACAGCGGAAAGCCTGCTTCCCCCTCTCTCTCTGCCTGCCTCTCTCCTACTTGTGATCTCTGTCAAATAAATAAATAAAATCTTAAAAAAACAAACAAACCAAAAACTGAAAGGATAATCTTCAAAAACTTCTGTCAGGGCACCTGGGTGGCTCAGTCAGTTGAGCGTTGGACTCTTGGTTTCAGTTCAGGTTGTGATCTCGTGGGTCACAGGATTGAGCCCTATGTTGGACTCTGTACTCAGTGGGGAGCCTGTGTGAAGAATCTCTCCCTCTGCTCCTCCCTCTACTCTCTCTCTTTAAAAAAAAGAAAAAGAAAGAAAAAAGAAATTGTCATTGTATGGGTGACTCTGAGAGAGCAATCTCCATTCTTAATCTCTTTAAAAGGCAATGGTCTATAGCACTAACAACAACAATGTGTCCTGAGGCTTACATTCAAGGAATAACATAACAAAGGATGGGGGAGGGGATCACAAAGGGTTTAGGTTCTCATATGCAAATTCCAGGTCCACTGTGCTAAATTGAAGAGGCATATTGTAATCCTTAGAACAAAAAGTTAAGAAATCAAATCAAGAGGCCTAGCTGCAAATCCCAGAGAGGTGGTAAAATGGAATACTAAATTATAATCCAAGACTGATCTGAAAGAGCCCAAGAAACACGAGCAAAGAGCTAATGAGAAACCGAACAGAAAATAAATGATAATACCTATTAATTATAATATAATCCAATCTAATGAGATGATCGCTAAGGGCTTTTCCAGCTTTTGGTGTCTCTGATTTTGGGCCACACTGTGACAGTGTCTACTAATGATTTGGATGCCGAGTTTGTGAAGATGAGTTACGGCAGAATAGGGAGGAGAACCGGTCTGCTGGTTCGGGGTCTGTGGTTAGCCCTGTTGAGACTGTAATTATGGGTCTGCCGCTGCGATTAGCGTAGCTAGTTGAGGTGATGATTTGGTTAGAGTCAGAGAAGCTGTCAGTGTACCCCTCAGGCCCGGAGTGAAGGCCTGGGTTAGAGTTGGTCTGCTTGAAGTTACTGCTGGCCTCAGCTCGCTGGGGAGCTCTGTGGGCTGAAGGAAGCGGGGTTCAGGAAGGCGAGGTCGGGGGCACCTGGGGGCCTCAGTCATTAAGCATTTGCCTTTGGCTCATGTCACGATCCCAACATCCTGGGATGGAGCCCCGCATCGCGCTCCCTGCTCAGAGGGAAGCCAGCTTTTCCCTCTCCCACTCTCCCTGCTTGTATTGCCTCTCTCTCTCTGTCTCTCTAAATAAATAAAATCTTAAAAAGAAAAAAAAAAAAAAGAGTCAAGGTTGGGTGGGGCTGGGCGGACCCAGCAGAGCTCCTGAGGCCTCTCACAGCACCTGCTCAGGGAAGGTAGGCCTGTGTTTCCCATCGTTCATAACTCTTTCTCCCAGGACTTTTTCTCTTTCTCTTAACAATGCAGTGCAATAGCCATTCAGTCAAAAACATTTACTGATGGCCTGATATTTCCTGCTTACCCACCAGGGGCTACTCTAGGGACTGGGGATACCAAAGTCACTGAGCCCACCCCCACTGGGGTTCTGATGGTGGGAGACAGAAGCAAATGTGATTCTGGGGAGCAAAACCAGGCCAGAGGGTGGAAATGGAGAAGACCCATGCCTGAGGGCAGTGAAGGGCCGGTGGTGGAGGAGGGGCAGCCTGCTGAGGAGGCCAGGAGCCCGGGCACGCTGAGTGTAGCGGGGCGGCCTGGGAGGTGGGCGTGCCCAGAGAGGGAGCCTCAGCTGGGCCAGAAAGGGACTGTCCTCCACTTTGGAGAGAAGCCACGTGAGGCTGTAAGGAAGGGAGTGACAGGGTCTCATCAGAGATTCAAAGATGACTCTGGCTGCTCTGAGGAGAATAGCCTAGAGCAGCGACCAGAGAAAACCAAACAAAAGAGAACAATGGGCAGCGAGATAGGAGTTCTGGAATCCTCAGTGTGCTGTGTGTGATCTTGGGTGCGTCACTTAGCCTCTCTCCTGTGTTACCTGTCTGTCAAATGCCAAGAGTAGGATCTAGGCTATTTACGTCACAGAGACAGGGTAGCCATCGGTGATTTAAACCAGTACGTTTAAAGGACAAAGGGCTGTACAAAACAAAGGCAGTGGCCTCTTCTTGCCCCTCGGGATATTGGGCAGGTGAAATTCTAGTGATGAAATGGGGTCTGTGTCATAATCACTTGAGTTCGTTTCCTCTGTGAGCAGCATGGTGGCGTCTTGAGTCTTCCCTCGCACAGGGACTGGTTAGCTCATTTGGTTAATGAGGCCAAACTCAACTCCAGGGCCAGCCAGATTCTTGCTCTCCGTTCCCAGGCCACAGCCTCATCAGATATCCTCTTCACCGGATGTCACCAGTCCCACCAGTCCCACCGAACCAGCGGCCACCCCCCACCACTGAGGGAGCCCCCGTGCAAGGGAATGAGCGCCCCCCCACCCCTCACCCCCAGGGCTGAAGGTCAGCTTCCAACCAGCTCCACTGCTGAGCCATGGCCTCTGCAGAAGAGGGAGCCTCACCCCAGCTTCTCACAGGGGCCTGTGGGATCCACAGAAACCCCTGGGGAGGGACTGGTGTGTTAGCCGTGTTGTTGCTGCTGCCAAGGGAACTACCTCTGTTGTCACTGGATTGGGAAAGAAAGCCTGTGACACATCAAGAAAGATTTCTGTGTTCCTCCAGCCCTGCAGGCTGGATTCCAGCGGAAGGCCATTTTGTGAAACACGTGCGCAAAGCAAAAAACAAACAAACAAAAACCACAAGAAGCCAGACTCGAGGAACACGTACCTTTTGGGCAACGTGGAGGTGATTTGGGGGCCTCCGCACTGTGTGTGCATTAAATCTCGCTTGGCCCTCCTGGCATCCCTCCGAGGAGATATCATCATCCTCATTTTATAGACTGGGAAACTGGTGTTAAGAGAAAGTGATGGATTTTTTTTTTTTTTTTAAGATTTTATTTATTTATTGACAGACAGAGAGAGATTACAACTAGGCAGAGAGGCAGGCGGGCGGGGGGGGGGCAGGCTCCCTGCTGAGCAGAGAGCCCAATGCGGGACTCGATCCCAGGATCCTGAGATCATGACCTGAGCTGAAGGCAGAAGCTTAAGCCACCTAGCCACCCAGGCGCCTGAAAGTGATGGATTTGTCCAAGTCCGTCAGGTGGGCTGCAGAGCTGGGAGTCAGCCTGGGGTCAGCCTGCTTCCAAAGCCTCGAAGCCTCGTGCACCCTAGGCCTTAGGCTTATAGCCCTAGAGTGTTCAGGATACCTCTCCATTCTTCTTTCCTTAAAGGCCAGCACTCCAGACATTCTTTGAACCCCTCAGGCCAGGGATGATTGAGGACAAAGTCAGACCTCTTGGGGCTGGTTTGTCATTCACTCCCATCAAAATACTCAATCAGCCAGCGAATATTCATTAGGGGGCTGGGCGAGAGGTCTGGCTGGCGGCAGGCCAGAGGTGTGCAGATCCAAAAATATTTTGAGAGCAAGATGCAACAATGTCTATGCCCAGAGGAGAGGCCTTGCTGGCCACCGAGGAAGGAGCTGACCAGGGGCTAAGAGTAAGTAAGTCAGGGTCAACGAAATGCAGACAGGGGCAAAAGGCTCATGCTATGGCCTCAGCTGTCACTATGCGAAAGCAGGGGGCCTAACTGCTTCCCTTTCCCAAGCCTGGGGCTCGGGTCCTGCATCTCCCTGGAGCACAGCACAAGGCCAGCCCAGGGCCACTGGGAGGGCCAAGCACAGACTGCATGCCCGTCTCGGGCTAGCCCAGGTGCCCCAGGCACAGACCCTGGCCCCCCTGTCCATTTTCCCTACAGAGCCATCCTCTCAGCACTGCCAGCAATTAGCTGGCCTCAGCGATGACTGGCTGAGTGGTGGAGGCTGCCCGGAGCCTGGATGCAGAAACTGAGCTAGGAAAAGGGATTTCTTCCTATGTTGGGGGGGATCCCCTGGGGAAAAGGGAAAATCAGTAGGAAAGTCTATGCGGGGCCAGTGTAGTGCCCTCTAATGAGTGCGATTGGGCCCACGCTCCTCTGGGGTGACAAGGTGACAGGGCGTGGGGCTCAGCTGTTTGGCCTGCTTCGGGACCTGGGGCAGGGAGAGAGGGCAGAAAAACCTGCCCTTCCTGCCATGTGGGGCTCCCTGCCCCCCTCCCGCCCTCCCCCTCTCTCAACACTATGTTAAAAATGTAACTAGAGGCTTACCTGGTCCCCACCCATGTACTCAGGGAGAAGGGGAGGGAGTTCAGCTACATAGACCTACCCTAGTGGGTGGGGAGGGGGAAAAGTGGGTCCTCCCTTCCAGAAGTAGGCTCGTTTAGCAAAAGCAGAAGAGAGGGGTCTTTACTAACTCTTAAAAAATGTCTCTTAATTTTAAACTGATTTAAAATTATATCAAATACTAAATTTTAAAGGTATGGAATTTATATTAGCATGCAAGATTTAGGTTTTTTAGTCTATTCTGAGACTAGTCTGTCTTGCTAATGCTTTCCCTTTGGAACCCAATAACGGTGTAAGAAACTATGACATTGATAGGACATTAATCATCACATTTCTAAGGTGCTTCTGGGCACTTTGTTGGACCTGATCCTGAGAGTCTGGGAAGTAGGAGTCACTAATATCCCCGTCTTGCAGATGAGGCTGCTGGGACTCAGAGATGTCGAATACGTCCGTGACCACCTAAGAAGTGGTGACCAGAATCTAGGCTCAGGCTTGAGACTCCAGGCTGACCACTGGGCTCCGCAGCCTCTTCCTATGCACAACCTCTGGGGCCAAAGGAGACAAGAGCCATGTTTAACCTGCCTGCTCATCGCAAGCCACCCCAGCCCAGAGCACTGAGCTCACACAGACCCGGTTGAGTCAGATTGGGTCCTTATGCTTATATAGGGCTTTGGACTTTCCCCATTCTGTAGCTTGTTAATGTCTTAACTTGGAAGAAAAATGAATGTAGGAACAGATGGGGGAGATGGGACATGTTTGTTCCTCTTGCCTTCTCTTGAGATCTGTAGGCGAAACCTCTCCAGCATTTTCGTCCCCGTGCCCAGCCGTCCTGAGTGACCTCAAGTCACAGAAGCTGGCTGGAGGGTCACCTTGCACGCATCTTTCCCACTGGTTCATCAGAAATAGTCCAGGCAGGCCTGCGGAGAGGAGCCTGCCCACCTCAGCTCTCTCTTCTGTAGATACTAATGGAAGTAGCCTCCTTATCTCTGTGATCATCATGGCTGGGAAAAGTGTGGTCATTTAAAGCCTCAACGTCAGTAGAGAGAGTTCTGGAGAGAAAAGGTATATTCACTGGGAAAGAGGACTGGGGAGAGAGAAAGGAAAAAGTGTAGAGAAGAAGAGAAGCAACAGGCACAGGGAGCAGGTAGGGGGTGGGATTGCCCAGGGCAAGACATGCAGTAGAAACTTGCAGGGCCTGGGGACTCCCTTTGGGGCCACTCCTCACAGTTCTGGGCTTCCTCCATGTTGCTTACACCTAAATATCTCCTGAGCTGGACTGTGGGGAGAGTCTGAGTTGCCGTTGAACCTACTTAACTCTCCCAAGATGCTAAGGCCCCCACAGCTACCCATCTCTACTCCCAGGGCCATGCAGTCAGACCAGCATCCCCTCAAATTTCGGGGCTGTAATAATTGGCTTCTTGCTTAGAGCGAGTGTACCCTAGGAGATTCTAGAATGCACGGGAATTTTGCTCTGATGCTCATACTTAGTGTGCAAAATTCTAGTATGCATTGAACATGAAGGTTTTGTAAAATCTGGGCTGAACAAGAAAGATAAACTGTTCTTAAGAAGGGCTGGGCTATCTGGAACCCTGAGCCAAGGGCTGCCCTGGTCAAGGATATCCATGCCCCATTCCACATATGCTCCCCGAGTTTGCAGAGAAATACTCACCACTGTATATTGGTGTCATCACTTGCCACAATGGCCACTTAATTACTGGGAGCAAATCATGGTGGGAAAGCTGGAATGTCATGGCTAAAAGATGAGGGTCATGTTCCATTCCTCACCAGCCAGGGGTCGAGGTCATCCTCCAAATGTCCCATACAGATGTTCTAAGTGCTCTACAGAGCCAGAAAGATCTTTTAACCTCAGCTGACAATAATAACTAAACCTCCCCCAGGGTCTTCTGTGCTACTTCTGTATGGCCTGTCTTTTGCTTTGAGAGGGAAAAGAGAGGATCCAGTCCCTCCTCCTAGACCAAAAATGCTCTTCTGTCATTTCTCTGACTAGCAAACTCCAGGTCACCCTTTAAGGCGCAGCCAAAATTTCACCTTTTCTGCAGACTTTCCCTAACATCTCCCACCTCCAGCCAGGCTGACAGAATCATTCTCCTTTCTGGACTCCCAGAAAAACAGAGTTTTAAACTTCTCATGTGCGGTATTTTGTCTGTTTACAAGTTTGTCTCCAACAGTGGACTGTGAGTTTAGAGGGTAGGGCTGTGTTTTTTTTTTTTTGTTGTTTGTTTTGTTTTTTCATCTTTCTAAGCTGAATTTTAACCACATTGATGATAGGGGCTGGACATTTGATAAATGTTTAAGAAGGGAAGGATGAAGGAATAAAATTAATTACTTAAAGATCGGAACACATACAAAGGGGATGAGGCCTCACGTGCAATGAAATTTGAAGAGAGAGTTTGGAAAGGTACATTTTTGTTTAATTTTTTAAAGATTTTTAAAAAATTTATTATATGGCTGAGAGAGAGAGAAAGAGAGAGAAAGCACAAGTAGGCAGAGCAGCAGGGGGAGAGGGAGAAGCAGGTTCCCCACTGAGCAGAGACCCCCCCCCAACATAGGGCTCGATCCCAGGACCCAGGGATCATGACCTGGGCTGAAGGCAGATGCTTAACTGACTAAGCCACCCAGGTAGGGGGTGAGATTCCCCAGGTGCCTCTGTTTACTTTTCCTAACAGGTAACGTTACTGTGGAGTTGTCTATGGGTCTCTCCAGTACTCTTCTAAGTATGGCCTTGCTTGTGAACCTTGGGCATTGCAAGCTTCACTTTGATACACAGTGAACTCTGGGCTCCCTGCCTTGGCGTCATCTACTTAGAGTTTTGTCACTAGCATGGTTTTATGTCACACAGCATCTCTCTACCATAAATTACTGTCTGACGAAGGCCCACTTTCATTTCACCTAAAATAGAATACTCAGGAGGGCTAATCTGCTATAATGTAAAGTTAAAGATTAAGCTAAGTCCTTGTCTAAAGTCTCTGAAACATTTGTGCCTCCACTTCCCCTGGGGTAGGTCACTGAGCACACTGGTCCCAGCTGGGCTTGTGACCCCCAGCATCCATCACCAGAGCCAGCAATCCTCTGAGGCAGACCAAGAGGAAAGGCTCAGAGTTTAAAATCTTAAGTATTTACAGGCGCATTCTCAGAATTGCATCGCTGGTTTTCTTCACAGGGCAAAGACAGAGGTATGCACTCAGAGAAAAATGAAGCATTTTAAATGGGGTTTGTGCGGGGACATATTTCTGGCTTTGGCACCTGGGGTGCTGCATGGGTATGTATGTGTGTGAACACACAGGTGCATTTGCGGCCGTGTTAACATGGGCCCCTGATGCTTACCCTTCTCCCCTCTGCTACAGAAGGACCCAGCTGCAGTCCCAGAACGATGCCGACAGGAAAAGCCCTTACACAGCCATAGAAATCATAAAGGTGCAAACTGTTCCCTCTTTCCTTGTATATTAATAAGTTTCAAAACCAACTCCTGTAGTATCCGGATGGCCTAAATGTCATGTAACTATCCTTCTTACTTAACACAGATCCTAAATTTCAGTTGTCTCCTGCTATCTCCGACCATTTCTTTCTTTCCTTTTTTTTTTTTTAAGATTTTATTTATTTATTTGACAGAGAGAGAGAGATCACAAGTAGGCAGAGAGGCAGGTGGCGGAGGGGGGGAAGCAGGCTCTCCACTGAGCAGAGAGCCCAATGCGGGACTCGATTCCAGGACCCTGGGATCATGACCTGAGCTGAAGGCACAGGCTTTAACCCACTGAGCCACCCAGGTACCCCTCTCCAACCATTTCTTGAATCCGCAGGCACTCTGCTGGGTAGATATGATGACTAGTTTCGGGGCAAGCCTTTTCTTGGTTTGTGAGGTTTTTTCCTTCTATTTTCCTTTGTGCTTCTGTTAGCCTAGATCTGAAATTTAAACCTGGTGAGTGGACCAGACAACACTGTGAACTTCTCTCCACAGATAAGCTCCCTCGAAGACATTGCTGGGTGCTTTGGGGGTCTGCCCCAGGGGTGGTTTCATACTGTCAGGAGAATTGTTCTGAGTGAGATCAAGGGAAGGTGAGGTGAGAAGATTCTGGAAACCAGCTCCCACCAAGTCAGACTTTAGCCAAGCACCTGCCTCAATAAGATGCCAGAGTGATTAGTTTTCCATGCAGGAAACGGAGGCCCTAAAGATGCAGTTATGTCCTGAGCTAAGGAGTCCACAGATAGGCCTCACTACTCTGCCCACTGAGGCTTCTGGGGCAAAGACCACCACTTAATTCAATGATTCATAGCCAATCCAAACATCAGAGCCTAAAGTCTCTGAGATCCAGTGCTCTCATTTTAAAGAACAGGAGATTGAAGGCCAGAGATAGAAAATTAGTTATCAAGGACTTACCTTTTTTATTTATTTTTTTTTAATTTGAAAGAGAGAGTGGGAGAGAGAGAGCATGAGAAGGGGGAGGGTCAGAGGGAGAAGCAGAGCCCCTGCTGAGCAGGGAGCCTGATACAGCACTTGATCCTGGGATTCCAGGATCATGACCCGAGCCAAAGGCAGTTACTTAACCGACTGAGCCACCCAGGCGCCCTGTCAAAGACTCTTTATCTGACTGCAAGTTCCTTGAGAAATGTTGCATGTCTCATTGATCTTGGTATACCAGTGCCTAGCAGGATAGCTGGCATATAGTGAGCATTCCCCAGAGGCTGATCAAATGACTACTGCATACAGGTGATCAAGTGAATGAATGAATGAATGAATGACTCTGTCAGCCAAGATTCTTAGCTGCGAGTAATAGAAATTATATCCAGCAATTCGAGAAGAAATGATTTCTCAGAAAGGTTCTGGTTATCTCACAAAATCTCAGGGAGGGGAGTAACTGGGGGACCAGGTTGAGAGGTTAAGGCAAACAGGAATAAAGCCCCCCACTGGAACCCCGCTGTGGGTCACTATGGCCAAACCAACAACTCGTGACTATGGATGCTGATGCTAGAAGTGCCGGCACCAAGATGCTGTCAGCAAGGTGGCAACCGCTTTGTGAGGTGCCTCCTTCCCCCGGATTCAACGAGATTCAAAGTCAGGGAGATGTGTCTGATTCAAAGAACACGAGTCACATGTCCACACCCAGGGTTCTAGGGAAGCTGAGCTGGTCTGCCATTTTTACTTTTTTTTTTTTTTTTTTTAAAGGGAAAGGCTTTTCTTTAGTAAATCCTTGCTTTATAAGTGGAGTGAAGAACTCCCCAAACAGAGAAAGGTGCTCAGGTTTGGATGCTAAGGAGCTAAGGAGAGAGAAGATGTCCATTGCCATGAATAAATGAAGACAATGGAGGTACAAGATGTAAATACATTGTGCGTTTGGCTAACTCTTGCCTCTATTTGCCCCATTTGGTTGACCCTTGCTACAGGATGTCCTTCCCTCTTGCTCCTCAGTCTCCCCGTTATTTATTTCTGGGAGTCCCAGGAGCATACTTCACAGGTTCCATCTGTAGCAGCCATTTTTTCCCTAGCCTTCTACAGCACCGCCTGTGATTTCCATCCCTAAGGCCCTCTCCAAAATGAGGTGGGTACGTTTGCCATTACTTCCTGTGCCCAATTTTTTTTTTTTCTAATCACCTCTTGAGGTCCTTCCAGTGAATCACCAGCACTGTGGCTTCTGACATCAGCCTCATGCCCAGCCCTGAAAGGGGGCCTCAAGACCCCAAGAGAGTTTTATGTCGAACAAATGGGATTTGTATGATACAACCAGAAGGCAACACTATTATTTTCTTCCATTAAACTTCTAAGTGGTCCACTTGACGGATTATTTAGTTCCCACTTCGAATAAAATCTCAGTGAGGTCCCAAGACTCTTAAAGTCGCTCTTTAGTAGTAAAAATAGAAATTCCTTTGCTCATACTAAATAAATGTCGGAGTCTGGTAGATAATGAGAAGTCTAAGCTTCACCCCGACTTCAAGCTCTGTCCTCCCCAACTTAGACTTGCTTCAACCTGGAAGCCTGAGCGGACAGGAGGGAAGACGTTGTCTGTTGCTTGTACCCTAGGATCTTGGCTGATACATGGATTTGTTTACTTATACATTTGCATATCTGTTCAGTCAGCATTTACTGAGTGCCCCATTTATGCCAGATGCCCTGTTAGGCACTGAGGAGCCTAAGATATTTCCCTACCTACCACGTCTACACCTAAAGCCTCTACTGGCCTACGCTGGCCCCTCCAGGCTAGGAGAGGGGGAAAATAGGATAGGAAAGCTTGTTTTTCTCTTATTCTTTCTCATCTTCTTCTTCTCCTTCTTTTTACTAGCATGAGTATAATTTCTCTTTGGTTTTCCCTGGCCAAGGCAGCTACTTGCCTCCTCCGTACTTTCATGGATTCCTTAGATAGTCTCCTCCAACTGCAACCCCTCGTGGTTCTAGAAGGGCCCTCCTCTAGCAGGTCACTTGGCTTCCTCAGCATCCGCCTCCCATGGTACCTCCATCTCTTTCTGTTGAGACCTTTTGGAACAGGTGCACATGGCAAGATCCTCTTAAAAATCCTCAGTGGGTGTTCCTCCTGTGAATTCCACATCTGGTCTGTAAACATCATGTTCTGTATTGGACCTTCTGGTTATTGCCCAGATTCCCCTTTGGGAATGAAGGGCTTTTCCCTCCCGGGTGCTGTTGCCTAAGGCCACAGCCCTTGACTGATCAGGGCAGCAGTAGAAAGGCCTGACCCCTTTACTCCACTTTGGGACAACTCTGAAGAGCCATTCCAGCTTCAGACACCCTGAGGGGTCGGATGAGACCTTTATGGAGGCTCTACTTTGCCCTCTGCCCCAGTCCTGCTTCTGTCCCTTCCCTCCCCAGGTGCTGATCCCAAGGGCACTCCCTCAAGAACCTGCTGAATGCTAATCCCCCCATCTTGTTGGCTTGCTGGAGAATCCAACCTGCAAAACACACCAGTGCCATGACTAGGTAAGTGAGAGTAAGCCTCAAACCCAGCCCCCCATCTGGCTCCAGCAGCCTCATTAGCCAGCCTCTCACCTGGGGGCAGTCTCCCGAGTCCCTCAAGTAGCAGGGGATGAGCATCAGGCTTTTGCGAGGTCTCCAGTAAGCCCCAGTCCCTGGACTTGGAGACGGCTGAATGGCAAACCTTTGTCCACGGTGTGGGGAGGGGAAATTCCATGATGTTGACGAGTCTATCCTAGAAATCCAACTTCTTGGATAGTCCTTATCTCTATCGGTCTGTACACTCTCTTGAGGTGGGCATTGACTAAAGCACACCAAACCATTTCAAAAGCTCTTTTGCTAGTTCTGTATTTTGAAACTGAGCTAGAGAAAGTCCCGTTCTAACACCCCTTATAGGCCGAAGCCATATGGTAGGAGTGAGGAAGGTGTCTCTGACCCTCGCTTTGTGCCATTCTTAGTTACCAGACTTCAGAGCAGTGCTGCTTGAGGCCTAATGTCATCACTTCTATTGATAGTAGTACCTTCATGTCTGCTTGTGCCCTTTCTACTCCAAGGTGGGGCTGGCACATCCTTCTTATAGGCCATTCCTCCCACGGAGATCGCACCCACCAGCCTAGCAGAAGAGCCAGTCTGGGCGAGGCCTCTCTGATCGGAGCAGTCAAGGTGGCTGGGACTCCAGCTTTATCTTCCTCCTTATTCACTCTCTCCACCCTCCACCCACCACCACCAAATCCTTAACGACACCTATTGTTCAGAGCATATGATTCTGCTCTCAACTTTTATATTGAAAACATTTTAAGAATATATAAATTACATATTTTAATTTAAAGGTGGTTTGGGAGAGGAAGAAAGGAATCATTACTTGTTGATGCTCACTGATTTCAAAAGCCTTAAAAAGAAAGCAAATGTGTGTCTCATAATCTGGGAAATGTAGCGAGTGCACAAATGGACTGGCTTCTCTTGGAGGAAAGGGAACCACAAGCTCTCTCTCCCTCCAGATTAATTCCTTCCATTCTCCCTGAATCGGCATCACACAGTGGCCAGGGACCACTATTTGTTCACTATTTGTTGAATGACCAAATGATAAATGCATGAGACCTTTCCTGGGCAAAGATTAGTCTCTAAGTCACTGATAATCCAGATGTGGGGGTGTGGGTGGGGAAAGAGTGGTTCTTTAAAACTGGATCCTTCTGCTTAGAAGGCACTAAGAATTCAAGTAGAAAAAAATGTTCAACACTTTCCTCAATAAGAATCCCAGAATTCTTTTTGAAAGATAGCAAAATCTGGATTTGCAAGATTAAAAGTCATGTTTAACCGTAGATATAAGATATGTTCAGGCTTTGGCTTGAAGCCAAACACAGGAGGTATGATTTTCTGGTGATGGAGTTCAGACGAGCATGAGGATAGACTCCTAAAGTCACAATTTAAGAGCTGGTTTTGTTTGGAGGACTAGCAGGCAAATGTTGGGAAGGGGTGACTTCCCATGCAATCCAATAAATGGCAGGACTGGGGCCTGATGGGTATTACATGAGATAACACATGTGCAGGGCCCAGGCTAGTACCATCCGAGAGTGAATGCCCCCTGAAATTTTGCACCCCAGCCCTGACATGTGACAATACATTGAAAGTTGTAAAATGCTGAAGAAATAGCCCAGCCTTCCAAGATCTCCTCTCCTATTAGATCTCACCCATCCCAACCTAATTTCCAGCTGCATCCTGGGTCACACTGTTACTCTAACAGGATTACCGAGACCCTCTATCTTCCACCTGCCCACCGCAGCCCAGGTGCCTGCTCTCTACCAAGTCTATGCGTTAACTATTATTGGTCTCCATCTATCCCATTCTTCTAAGGGTATGTGTGCTCTACAGAAGAGAGAGGAAGCTAGAGACCCAGTCTTGCCCTGCATGAAAACAAGTCATATTCTCCTGGGGTCACAGACTGTGTTGCCAAGCTGTTCAGTCTAGGGTTGGGGACAGGTGGAGAGATTTGCTGGGAGATGGGTAGTTACTCCCATTTTAAGCAGCTTGGCAGTTTTGCCTAGTGATGCCCTCTGCTGCCCTCTGTGGCCAAAAGATCATTGTCTCTAGAGACACTCCTCTAAATCCTGGAATCCATCTCTTTCCGCCATCATCTTTTAAAGCTTTTCTCCTGTAGTGCTCTATGGCATTAAAGAGCAAAATGGGACACTCTAGCCATAGGCCTGCGTTGGGTTTACACTCTCAGCTCCTTCCTGCAGAGGTTTTTGAACTGAATCCTGGAAGCAATTGTCAGAGGTCATTGGGCTGCTCAGCTCTGCTCTAAGCAAGGCTGGGTCCAATCCTTCTATAGAGGGCTTTGGTGAATTTCTCAGACACTGCCCAAATCCCAGACTCTTCAAAGTTGCTCACTGGGATTTTCATAATATCCATGCGGTTGTTTATCAGAGCTTGAGGACCTTTCACTTAGAGGGCAAAATCCCAATTAGAAGATGGGCAGGCTGGCTGTGAGGAAGAAGCAATATTCATGTGGTAGATGTGTTGAGTGATGCTTTTCCTTTCTTCTTTCTTTTAAAATATCAAAAAATCTAATTTCATAAGCTCAGCACTGCTGAAATATTCTATGTAGGTTGGAGGTGTTGCTTTGTGACTTGCAACCATAGCCCAGGACTCAAGAATTTTCTCCTTCCTTGGGCAGTGAACATCCTGAGCACCTGGAAGCCACCAAAGCACCTGTTTCTTCTCCCACTCCAGCACCACGTGAGACAAGTAAGCCTATTGTTGATTAAGGGAGCACTGTGTCCTACCAATCTCTTTATTAAGATAAATTAATGTGTCCACGAGCCCTGGGTGGCTGGAGAAGCCCAGTGAAATCTCTCTTATTTCTGAAACCCACCAACCTCAAGAAATGGCTCCCTAGAGAGATTTGCAATCTTTGTTGGAATCCCTTGGCTGGCACGCGTGATGTTTGATTTCAAAGTCTGTGTACACAGTGCTCATGGCTCTAGGAAAATAAGAAAATGTGCCTGGTTCCCCAGTTCTCCGCAAGTTTTCTCCTTTTCCTATTCTGTTTTCCAGTGCCTTCCAAAGGCCCTGAAAAGCAGCCACACCCCTCCTGGTGTGCAAAGGAAAAATATGTTTACTTTGTATTTTGGTGATAACACAGACCTATACCAAAAAAAGTTCTGTTTATGATTTTTTTTCTTGATATTTTTGAATTGTGGTAAAAAAAAAAAAGCTAGCATTAAATTTACCACCCTATCCATTTTTAAGTGTACAGTGCAGCAGAGTTAAATACATTCACATTTTGTGCAACAGATTCTAGAATTTTTTCATCTTGCACAAGCAAAACTGTATAGCCATTACCTACTAATTTCCATCCCATCCCCCCCTACAAGCACCTTTCTACTTTGTTCCTGTGAATTTCATTCCTGTAGATACATCATAATAGCTGAATCATAAAGTATTTGTCCTTTTGTGACTGGCTCTTCTCACTTTGCATAAAATCCGGCAGTTTCATTATGTAGAACATTTATAAAACATGACAAGGCTTATGGGGAAAACGTACAGCAAGCCTCTCAGTGTGAGGGCTACCAGTCCCGTGGCCCTTGCTTTCTCTTCTCTTCCACTCACACCCTATGAAACTTTTCTCAAAGCTTGGAAGACTGAGCCTCCCCTGTCCCATCCTGAGGTCTGGATCAACACAATGTAGGTAGTAAATGGGGTGGAATTCTTGGGAGAGCAAATCGAGGCACCTGGAGCGTTAAGTTCCCCGGGGCCAGCATAGGTGCGCGTCTGAAAATCCCTGAACTCTAATGGCCTGCCCCCTTAGATCTCTGATCTCTCCACACTCATCACCTGCAGACTTGATGTTCCTAGTGCTTCAATAAAACATTGGAGACACATAGGGCAGGTCTGAGATCCTGTGATTTGAGGACTCGCTGTCAGTTCTTAACCCCAAATCACACTAGGAAGCCAGAATGGCTTGTCCAATTCTCAATCAGCCCAGGACCGCGCGGTGGTGGTCAGGCGTTTGGTCAGGCGTTCGGAGCAGAGTGCAGCAAGCCCTCGCTCGAAGAGAGGGCTCGCCTGTCCCGCATCCTCATCAAAGCCACACAGTCCAACACGACCCTTCAAGCAAACAGGTGAGGGAAGGGAAGAGCAGATGAAGCCCTAGCTCTATTTCACTGCACTGTTTTCCTCAGACCCGACAGGAGCAGGTGATCGGTTTCCCTGCCTCTTCTTTCGGATGGCAACGTCAGCTGCGTTCTGACGGGGAAAAATACAACGCTTAGGCTCGGAGCGCCGCTGCTGGGCCCTCGGAATTATCCCCAGAGGGCCCGGGAACCAGGCTGCAGAGCGAGGGACGCGGGAGCGGCTCTGCGTGGAGTGGCAGAGCACGCGACCCTCGGAGCTCGCGGCCATGCCCTGTCCCAAAGGTACGGCAGAGGTGAAAGGACGCCTAGGTGCAAAGGGGCACTCCCGCTGTCCGCGGCACTCCCGGAGACCGACTGCTCGCGGCCGGTTAGCCCCACTTAGGTTGCGCTTGCCCTGTGCGGAGTCCCACCTTGCCACCAGCCACCCCGCCGACCTCATAAACAACTTCAGGAACTGCACCGGGAGGAGGCGGGGCGGGCGGGCCGCGGCGGGGCAGAGCGCGGGGGCAAGGGGCGGGCCGGGGTCAGGGCAGAGGCTGCGGCCGTGCCTCCCCATTGGCCGGGACGCAGTGGGCTGCCCGGCGCGCGGCGCGGCGCGGCGCGGGCGGGGTGGGCGGGGGCGGGGCCTGCCGGCGCACGCCCGCCCCCGCCCCCTGCGCCCGCGCCCCCCGCGCCCTCCCCCGCCCGGCCGCAGGAGTTTTTAAAGTGGGCTGGCGGCCCCGGGAGCCGGACATTTGAGAGCGGTCCGCGACACATCCCGTGCACTCAACGCAGCGCTATCCTGAGGCGGCTGTACAATCCTCGGCAGTGTCCTGAGACTGTATGGTCACCTCCGCGGTCGCGCCCGCCCGGCCTTGGACTCTTCCAACTCCAGTCATTGCAGCCACTTCTTATCTTTATTTTTTGAAAACCCAGAAAAGTGACTTCTCTTCGTGGGAAAAAGGAATAAGGTCCCGCTCTCGCGGCCCTCTTTTTGGGTTTGACAGCCTCCTCCCACTCCTTTCCCCGACCCCGCCTCCCGGTGCAGGTTCCTCCCCGGGACCTTTCTCCACCCTCCTCCCCGCACCTAGCCAGCAGCCCGCAAACTTCCACCTGACGGTGCGGGGCGCTCGGGACCTGCGAGCACCTTGGACCTTTAACACCCGCCCGGGCCACAAGGAGTAGGCGAGGGCAACAGCGAAGGCGGCGACTGAAATCCCCACTGGCCGGGGAGCTCAGGTGTCTGGCGTCTCAGAGCGCCACGGCGACAATGACAGCTGACAAGGAGAAGAAAAGGTAAGCGGGCGTCTGCGCCGGGCAGGGAGCTGGTCTGAGGGGGATGGCCACGCCGTATGGGGCCGGAGTGACCGAGAGCGTCTAGGAAACGAGTCCGCAGGGGTGTTTGAGGCCGGAGGATCGGTGTGGAGGGCTTTGGCGGGGGGCGGGAGAGCAGGTGCCCCGTCTGCGGACGCGGCGCTTCGGCTTCGCAGTGGAGGGGTCTGTGGCCCGAAGAAGTCGCGAGTCTGCCTGCGCGATGAGGCCAGGAGGCCCAGGGAGATGGCCCTGGAGGTCGGAGGGGCTGTGGCGCGCGGAACCTTTCCAGATCGCCGCGGCTCCAGCGCCCCCCCCCCACCCCCGCCTCCCAACACAAGTGGCCAGCATGTTGAAATGTTTCTGGGTTGACTTGACCCAGGTCAACTTTTAACCTTTTCCGGTTTCGCGTGTGGGGCACCATCCACTAGTCTCTTTTCCTTGGGACCCCATGGGTCCTTCCAAATGAGCTGCTGTAATCGCACTGAGCCGCAAACTGGCCAGGGGTCGGAGACGGAGCGCCCCGCTGGGACGCGCCTCCGCGGAGGGGCCAGGACACTTCAAAGGGCCTTACTCCGGGTTTGCAGACCCCACTGAAGCTTGGAGAAACCCCCTTCCAGATCCTGCACCTTGCCTCGGGAGGAGACTGTGTGGTGGGCCGGATTGCCTCGCGAGGGCCGATGCGTTGGTGTATCGGGAGAGAATGGAGACACCGGGTGCCCCGGGTGGGTTCTGGTGTTTCTCTCTCAAGAGGGCAGAGAAGGGCAGCCGCGATCTGCCCGTCTGCCCTCGCGAGCCTCTCAGCACTGGGTGAGAGGCAATTACCGCCAACTCTCACTGCCTTCCCGCCCCCTCCCGGCCGCTCCCCGCCCGGTCCACTCAGGCCACGCGTGTGAATACACCGATTGGCCACGCAAGCGTGGGTACGGCCTCGCCTCCCGCGATCGTGCGAGAGTGGCCGCTTGGCCCCCTACTCCTCTGATCCCGGCGGGGTTGTCCCGGTGGGCTGGCGTTTTCAGTCCCATCCTCAGCGGCGGCTTGGCGGGCTGGGTTTTGAGGGGAATGGAATAGAACGCGCGGCCTGTGCCCGGGCGGATCAGCCGCAGGGGTGCGGGGTGGTGTGCGGGGATGAGGGAAGCGAGCCGCGAAGGGAGGGGATGACTGGCCCCGAGAGCTCAGTGCCTGGGTTGATTTGTTCTTGTTCGGACTTCCACTGTGGGACTTGTGCCAGAAACCGGGTATCTTCTGGTGGAAAGCGGCGGTCCCCACCTCGGGGAGCCGATAAGGATTTGATAAACCGGAGGGAATCGTGCGCATTCTGGTCCGGCGCCGGGGCCCTCCTGTGTTTCTGGGGGACCCGGCTCCCCTTTCCCGGCCGCACCTCCCCCTCCCGTGCCACTGTGGCATCCCCGGGCCTGAGACGGGTGAGGGACACTGGGCCCCAAGGGCCTCACAGCTCCCCCGGGGGCCTGTGTCATTTGAGGGCGGCAAAGGAAGGAAGAGACCTGAAGATCCCGACACAGTTTCTATAACCAACATAGCCTGCATCATGATGGCAATAATAAAGACTGAACAACCAAAACACAAAATTATGGTCAGCTCTTCTGAGCACGCTTTGGCTCTGGCGCCAGCGAGGAAACTTATGGTACCTTATACAACTTCGATGGCTATCGGTGACTGTCGCAATCGCGGAGGTGGGGCCTGATGGCAATCTTGATAGCTGTGTGAAGCGTTAGCTTCCCCCGGGGCTCAGCGCTGGGTCCTTGTGTTCTGTATATTAATCGTCAAAGGAAACTTGGGAGCCGGGAAATAATACTTTGACTTGCTGTAATGCCTCCTTCGTTAGAGATGGAGGGCGCTTGAATAGGAGAAGAAAAGAAATTGGGTAAGAATTACTCTCGGGATCTCCTGGTGAGCCGCCTTAAAGGTCGCTGCGGAGCTGCGCGCGGATCTCCTGGTCGCGCCCAGTGTGTCCGCCCTCGGCGACTTGTTTGGATGTTTGTGTTGCAGACTCTCAGGACAAATGGCGTGCCCCTCGCCCTCCGGAGTCCCGTGAAGGGTGTTCCAATGTCTGTTGGGCTGTTTTGAAATCTGTATTTGCTTTTCGCGTCTGGCTGTTTGTTCGCTGCAGGCTCTTTGCGGGACTGAGGGGGTAATGAAAGCATGTGAACCCATACGTTCAAAGTTAGATGACACGCTAAGTGTCTTGTCCTTAGCTTTCCAGAAGTGCCTCACAAGTGCAGTGTGATGCCTGCTGAAGGGGCTCTTGTGATGATGATTCTGCAACATTGGTTCTTAAGATTTGTCCCACTTCTGGTTCAAGGGAGCCGTTTCTTTCCCCAAATTCAAGATGCTCAGAGCCTTTGCAGTGTTCCTTCTAACAACAGCCCTCAAGAAGTGGGCAGGATTATTTTGTTCCAAAACGTTCATGCCTAGGTGGATATGTTAATGTTTAATAATAGAGCTTGCTTTCTACATGTTGGCGGTCGGGCTGGCTGGCTGGCCTCCAAGTGCATTTTGGTGGTAGTGGGCATTCCCACTAATTTCAAACTTGCTAACTTTGAGCACACACCTTTCTGTATCAATCTGTCAGGTGGAAGTGGGGTTTTATTAATTAAGGTTCCTGATTCTGTTAACAGCTAGAGAGTGTCTGGGGCGCCTGAGTGGCTCAGTCTGTTGAACATCGGACTCCTGATTTCAACTCAGGTCTTGATCTCAGGGTGGTGAGTTCAACCCCAAGCTCCGCAGGCCAGTGGGCTCCATGCTGGGTGTGGAGCCTATTTAAAAAGAGCTAGAGGGTGTCTCGCTTCCTGATGAAACAGTTTCTGAGTCTTTTCCTGGGGACAGAGGAGTTTGGAAGTTCTTAGGTGTGTGGGGATTGGAGAGTGGTTCAGGTAAATGTAAATGAGATATTTGGATAATCCTGGAGCAAAGTCCACTCCAAAGCCAGACCCAGCTCTGAGCACCTTTCTGGAAAGCTTAGATCACTTAATGCAGGGCAGTGGTGGAAGGGGAGTTGGAGACGCCTGGACCAGAAGTTTTCCAACTGCTCTCTCTCCTCTCTCCCCTGTCAGCTGGACTTAGTTGCTCCTCTGCTAAGAGGAAGTGTCTGCTAAGACAAAACCAAAGCCCATCTTTTCCCAATTCTGACGGGAAAACTATTGCTAGGCAGCTTTTCTCAATTTAAGTATATTTTCCATAAATATTCTGTTATCATTTGCTATCTCTGTCCACTGCATTACCAGAAATCACCAGAATGCAGGGATGATAAGGAATTGGCTTAACACATTCTAGGTCCAGGTGTTTTTTACTTAATTCCTACAGCTTTCACGAAGTTCAAAAAGAATGCTGTGGTCTCGGATTTTTTTTTTGTTTTTCCTTCTGTGTTGCTGATGGGGAGCTTAATGATCATTTTATAAGGGCCCATGGAAATCATCTAGTTTGAGGCCCAGAGAAATTCAGTGACTTTTCTAGTCACAAGGAAAGTTAGTGCTGGTCAGAATCAGAACCCTGGTACATTGCTTTCAATTAATTACGTATTTTCCAATTGTTGACAAAAATAATATCCCCAGGCCTGAAATGCCTCTAAACAGTGAGAATGATTTCCAGAGGATTACGGGGCCCTCTCACCCACCCCTGCCAAATCACTGAACCTTGTAGAAAGGAGATTTGCTCTTCTAGATAATTATAAAAGACTTCCAAGTTGCAGCAGCAGTGGCTCTGTTTGCTTTTTGGAAAATAGGAAGCAGAGTTGGCGCGGGTTCCATTGTCTATAAACTTCGGGAAGTTTGAATTCAATTGTCTTAGTGCTCTCCCTTTATTTCACTTAGAAAAAAAGTTTACTTATATGTGGACCTCATTAAACAAAACCAATGCAAGGACTGTTGCACAGCAGAGCAGATTGCTTTGTGAAGGAGAGAACCCCCTGTCAGCAGAGACATTTAAGCAGCTGCTAGATTGATTCCTGTCCTGAGTGAGTGGGCATTTTCTCTAGGAGTGAAAACTGTGAGACTCAAAACTATTTAATTCACTTAGAATGTAAATCAGTCAGTTTGGGAGCGCCTGGGTGGCTCAGTGGGTTAAAGCCTCTGCCTTCAGCTCAGGTCATGATCCCAGTGTCCTGGGATCGAGTCCCACATTGGGCTCTCTGCTCTGCAGGGAACCTGCTTCCTCCTCTCTCTCTCTCTCTCTGCCTGCCTCTCTGCCTACTTGTGATCTCTGTCAAATAAATAAATAAAATCTTAAAAAAAAAATCAGTCAATTTGCATGTGTGTGTGTGTGTGTGTGTGTGTGTGTGTGTGTGTGTAGGGTGATCCTCAACTCTCTCTAGGAATTTATGGTATAAAATGTTTACAGGTAGAAGGAACCAATTAGATAATTCTCAGTGCTCCAGGATTTCAGCCCCATACATTTGAAAATACTTGCTGTCATGACTTATCTCAAGATACAGGCTTTTCCCTTTTTCAAGAAATCTGTCTAGTAGCATTTGCTTTTTATGTATTTTCCCCAGTCCTGTCTTATAGCAACATGACTTTTCATTTTAACCTAATGAAGTCTCCCTTTTGCTTCTAGTACTGCCCGTCTCTGATAGTTCACCACTGATAGTTCCCCTGGTAAGGTTTTTGCCAATATTGTGGAGTTAGCAGTGTTTGCTCCCGGAGCCCCCAGTCCCATGATGTCCATTTTCATGATGAAAACCAGCTCTGCTGTTCACAGCCTGATATAAATCAGTAAGACAACAGATGTGTTGAACACTTGCTCCTACTCTGGATAAAATGCTAAAGAAGAGCCGAAGAAATAGGAGATATGGTGCTTTCAGTTGCTTCATTTGATTGATGGGGGGAGGAGGACACATAAGGAAGCTTACCTAAATACATAGATAGAGCAGCTTACATGTAACTTTTTTGTTGAGATCAAATCTTTTGAAAGTACAGATGAGAAGCTCTTGGAGCTCTTCAGGCAGTAATCACACACACAAGCACAAACAGTTATTGAAAAGTATTGTGTGTGTTGGTGCGTGGGAGAATTGATCCATAGTTTTCCCTGGAATCATTCAGGGCAGGTGCTGACCACCAGCATAGAACCTGGCTCTGGTAGGTCAGATGTTGGTGGTCAGGGTTGGGGGTAATGAGAGTAAAGAAAAGGTGGAGGGTTCAGGAGTGTTCCCTATTGTGTACTTCCATATTATGGACAGGCCCCAAAGATGAATGTTTGCTGTTCTTTAGAACTTTTGGGTGAGGGGCACTGGAGGAAGTGTCCAGTAAGGTTCTGGGAGTAAGAGGGATAGAGATTGTGGTCCCTCTGAGGATAACCATGCAGACGGCTATGACTTCAAGAAGGAGGACTTCTTCAAGAGGGAGTTTCTTAACCTGGGCTTTGTGAGTAGGCTTCAGGGGGTGACCTGTGAGCCTCTGAAACTAGGTGCAAGATATGATGTATATAAGCCATTTTTTAAAAAAAAACTCCCCCTGAGGGAATTCTGCCCAGCTCTCGAAGGTTCTATGATCTGAAAAAGACAAGCCTTTGTTCAATGTCTGATTTGGTGACTGCATTACATTTCAGGATCTTTCTGTTCAGGTCCCAGATTTCACGGCCAGTGTCTCTCCCTGTCTTGGAGATGGGGGAGGGGTTGGGTGTGTGTGTACCTAGTAAAGATTCTGTGGTGCACCTTAAGCTTAACTGTACCTGGCTGGTACAGTTAAGCTACAGGGCTGCCTTCAGTAATGGAAGGAAGGGGAGTGAGTGCACAGCACAGGGTTAGTTCCGGTGTGATTCATTTCCTTTTCCTCCCCACCCCCACCCAGGGTAGGAGGGGCAGAGGGAGAATCTTAAGCAGCCTCCACACCCAGAACAAGCCTCTGGACCCCATCCTACAACTTGAAGATCATGACCCAAGATGAAATCAAGAGTCAGACACTTAACCGCCTGAGGCCCCCAGGCGCCCCACAGTGTGATTCATTTTCTCAATGCTTCTTAAAAGAGCCATGAAAATTTGTCACGTTTTCCATCATCCTCCAAGCAGTTATTTGGTGGCCCTTTTATGCGCTAAGAATGTGTGTGTCCTTAAGAGAAATCATATATGCAGTAGGACAAAGCCATAAACCCTGAATATTTTAGTCTCCTTTGTGCTGGCCCTGTTCTCAGAATGTTCCATGGATTCACTCTTTTAATTCTCCTAACAACCTGTGACATGAGCCCTGTTATTATCCCCGTTTCACTGATGGGAATGCTGAAGTATAGAAAGGTAACTGTCAAAGGTCAGATCAGTGGGAGTGGGATTTGAATTGGGCAAAGTGTCTCTATAGTCTATACATTTAACCGGAGGTTCATTCCCCCTGACCTTTTCTAAGCTGTCTCTGAAGTATTTAATACCATGCCTGACCGTGGTAAGTACTCTATAAATGATAACTGCTTTTGCTGTTGTAGTTATAATATAATTGCTCTTTTGTACTCATCTCTGTATTGAACCTCACACACAGACAGGGATTGAAGATCTGAAGGGTGGACTTGGAAGTCCTGGAAATTCTTCTTTTTCGTGGGTTTCCCTCAATTCGGACAGGAGGTAGTTCTCTACTGCCCCCAAGAAGTTCAAAGCTTTCCACCTCCCACACTTCACTGGTGGCAGGACTTCAATAATTCCTTTAGCCTTCAGACTCCATTGTGCAGAAGAACCTGTTAGAAGTCTTCCTCCGTGGCTTCTGAAGAACCATCTCCAAATCAAGATGCACAAGACTTCCTCTGGCGCTTTTGATCTTTTGAAATTGCAAGGACAGGAAGGAAAGAATGGATGGGGGAATAAAGAATAGCTAAGACCGTTGCAATAATAATATGTTGCATTTTTATAGAGCCCTCTCTCTGAGGAGCCCTGAGCCTTCACAGCCATCACTGGCTTGGCACTGTGAGCCTAGAAGGGTTTGCTGAGTTTTCCCCATGCTGTAAACCATAAGTGAGTGCACCGACAGGTATCGTAACCAAGAGATATCTTATGTGCCTGTCACCATATGTGTGCTAGTCATGCATGAGTATGTGCTCCTCACAGCCTCTGTGATTTCCAGGCAGAGTTTGGGTACAATTTGGTGCCAGTTGTCTGGTCCTGTTAATTGAAAACCACAGACTGGCTTGCAAGTATGAAGTCAAGAAGAGTGGCAGGGCCCTTTGAGATCTCTGGAGCCAAGGAGACAGGTGCAGAATGGGTTAGAATGTCCTCCACGTTTAGGTGGCCTTTCGTTTTCCTAGTTTCTCTAGAAATACTGGTTTGCTGGATAGCCTCAGGCTGTTTCTGGGGTGCCACTTGTACATTAGCAAAATTCTTACATGGCATGACCACTGGAAGCTTCGCATGTTCCCAGCACGTACACGCTTCCCCACTAATTTGGGACAAGTCTTTAGTTTTAACGTTATAGGTAACTTCCGTGCAAGATAATGACTCTGGGAAGCAGTGCCTTTTCTCACATGGGAAGATATTTCAGAAAGGGTGGTTTGTTAGTAAGGAGAATGACCCATTAAAAAAAAAAAGTGTATTTATCTGTCACACACCCAGCTGGCATTTCCCCAATTCTCTGAAGCCTTGGAAGTGGATTGTTAGAACTCTCTTATATGCCTCCAGTGACTTCCTGCATCTCCTTTCTATGGCCCCTCCAATTAAAAAACAAAAAACAAAACAAAACAAAACCCAGAGGTTCTAGGAATCTTAGCATTATTGATTTTACTGGGTTAGGCTATGTAACAAAACCCATGAGTGAGGAAAATGACTCCATTATACCATACTTGTGATGGTGCTGCTGGAGGGGAGCCCCCATTGCTGTGTTGGCTTCCTGCAAATGCTGGGAGTACAGCCACTATTACAGTTTTTGTAGAAGTCAATCAGCTACATGACTTTAGTTGTTTAGTTGTGACTTTAGTTGACTCCCTCAGTCTCATTTTCAGTCCGAGGCTCCCTGCTTTTGTGGGAGTCAGTGGGTTGCTATGAATAAGAGACAAGTCCTCAATCTGAGACCATTCGGAAGCATTTTGTAAATCCTTTAAAATACATCAGTGAGAGCATATGGTTATTGGTGGTGGTAATCCTTTAAGTCACTGGGCTGTGTGTCTAGCCACAGAGTGTTTTTTTTTCTCTGTGTCTTGATATTGTATTAACAGATACACGTATTGTACTCTTGATACAAAAGTTTCAAAAAGATTTTTCATATTGTCACCACTGTAGATGATACTTGTCCTGACTGCCCCTGGGTTGGGGGAAGGGGGAAGGAAGGGCAAAACATTATCCTAATTTTATACTTGAGAAATTGAGCCACTGGCAGAAGCAAGCCACACTGTCTACAGTGAAACCTACCACTGGACCCAGGTGTCCTCAGTGAGGATAGGTATTCCCTGGGGCTCCTGTTAAAAGGTGATAAAGAACCAACAGCACAAAAGGGGTGAATCAAACTTCAGTGGTAACTACCCGCATTACTAATGAGTAATTACAGCAAATATTTACCGGCCTCCTTCCTACCTTTACAACTTCCTGTTGCTGAAGCACTTTGGAGTATTGAGAAAGATTGTCCTGGAAAAAGACGTCATACACAGTTGCAGGAAAGAGTGGCTTTAAGCACACACCAGAAAATTGGTTGCTTTGCTCTGTTTATGAATTCCACAGGGAAACAACAGAGATTTGTGCTCACGAGGGGCTGTTTGAGGATCCATTCCTTGGAACTTTAAAACAAATTTTTAAAAAATCAATTCTGGATGATAGGATACCTAAGAAAACGGGACCAAAGATGTTTTTACAGATTATTCTAGAATTAAAAAGACTGCTAAGTGAAATGTTTGAGTTCAAGCACAGGTCATTTGGTCAACGCTCTTACGGACATAATCTCTGAAATATTTTTCTGAATGAGGACTGTCGTGCATAATGGAGTAAACCAGGATATGTAAAATGTGCCATGTGGGGCACTGCAGGGAGCTACAAGACTACCATTCACTTAATAAAGATTCCAGAGCAAATCCTGATAATGCTCATGTCCTCCCTTTGCTTAAAGACCATTTCAGTGAAATTGCTTTCTTCAGTGTCTAAACCACTGTCCCCTTGTATTCCTCTCCAGTGTTTCCAAGAGTCCTCAGAGCTATTTTCAAATGGCAGTATTCACTCCAGGACTGGCTAAGGCCGACGAAGCTAATTTTGGTGCCTGGGGTAAAGGGAGAGAGAAGTCCTCTGCGGAGCCAAAAGGGCTTTCTGGTGCCTGGGGTTGGAGAAGCGTGGTGTTAGGCAGACACGCCGCCTTTCACCTTTAGAACCTTTATTTGTGCGCTTGCACAACAAATGTTTACCCAGATATTAAGATAAGAAAAGTATGAAGGTCACATTTCGCTGGTGAGAGGGGAGCTTCTATAAATGTAACCATATCACTCTGCCGCAGGAGTCTGTCCTTTATTCTCTACCAGGGACTTAGGGGAATTAATGGTGGGTGGGGCATGGGAACCAGGCCCTTCTCAGTCTTCTGGCTTCCTTGCCCGCACCCTGCAGGTCCTGGCTCCGCTGATGTGCCCCTCCCATTAGGCGAGGCCCTTAGGGGTAGTCAAGAAGTCTGAGGAAATTGGAGTCCACTGTGTGGCCCTGCTCTCCGGAGCCTTATGCTCTGTAGAAATTGGTGCCCCATGCATTTCCCTGCTATCTGACAGGCTGGGGAGCAGGCTGGCTGCAAAAATAGCTTTCCTAGCCTCTCAGAAGAGGTTTGCATGGTGCTGATACTGCCCTTATTTTAGGCAGGGTGGTCATGGCCTCAGAGCACAGAGAGTCTTCAGGGTGGGAAAGGGGTTTCTTTTGTGGCGGATTTGAGTTCTTCTCCTAAAGATCTCTAAGAGTTAGCTTCGCTCAGAGCCTGAATGAAGACCTGGATCCTTGGCCCAGTTTCCTTCCCAAGAGCAGCCTACATGGCCCTGTAAGTTCATCTCACTGATCGTATGGGACCCCACCCCGGCTCTCTCCCCATCTACCATCCCCTGGATGTGCTATCACCCCCAAGAGCAGGGTCCATCTAATGGTTCTTTGTAACTTCGTCGCCAGGCATGACACCTGGCTATGCAGGCCCCCTCCCTCTGCCCTAAGAGCATGTTCCCCCCCAGACCACAGGACCCCATCCCACCAGGAATCCCCTCAACCAAGTCCTTCTCTATCTTGGATGCTTCTCTCCTCTCTTTCTACTCAAATATCCCCCACTTTCCTAGGGCGAGCCCAAGGGCTCCCACTCCAGCAAAGCCTTCCACGGTAATTCCCCTGTCGCCGCCTCTGGTCTACTCCTTCGTGGCTCTTCCGTAGGTTTGCCAAAGAGCCTGCCGGATTCTGTTCCCTTGTTATCTAACGACATTTTATGTGTTCTGTCTTTCCAACTAGATTCCGTGTTGCTTAAGGGCTAGGATGTCTCACTTTTTGCTGGGCTCTGTCAGACTTTACGTATTTCAAGTTCCTGAAATCATACTTAATTTTTTAAAATCATAGACTTGCATTTTTGCTGTCCTTCGGGCTGCTTGGAAAGCCCGCCCCTTGGGTTCTGCTTTTCTCATTCATGTAGGTTTGAGCCCTTTACTCATTTTCCTTTAAAAAGGAAAAGGAAAACTTGCGGGAACCACCGGCAGGTCTTGTGGATACCGGATTTTACATAAAATGCAAACATCAGGCTAGTATTCTGTTAATGCTTCTCTTCAGGAAAGCCCGGTACACCCAGGCAAGTGTCAGCCCGACTAACAAGTACTCCAGCTTTAGTCTCAAAGTGTAAAAGGCCAACCGGGAAAGTGTATACAGGGGAGTACACAGCTCTCAGCTCAGAAATCACCTTCCCTGGGGAGCCTTCCCTGATCAGCAGTGCATCGGTTACCCCTTATGTATATAGTCTTCAGTCTGTATTTTATTATTTGTATGATGCTTTTATAACTTGCTTTCGAATATGTGTGTGTGTGTATGTCTGTCCCGAAAACATTTAGGTGGTAAGCCCTTCCTGAGCAGGAACCAGTTGTCTTTTTTCTTTTTTCCTATTAAACTTGCAGTTTTATTCAGGTTTGATTTTAACAAATGTTTAACAAAAGCCCACAGGAAGGGGTGGAGCCCATGGGGGGAGGTCCCCTCCCCTCCCTTCCCCTCCCCTCCTCTCCATCCCCAGCTAAAGGGATTTGAGGGGAGACATAGCGGAGGGGGCTGGTCCCCAGTCTGTGGAGGTAGTGACTGGGGTAAAGGGCCAGGGGGAACAAGGGACGGTCCTCTTTTTCTGTTCTTTCTTCCCGTGTATGGCACCCAGAACACAGGCCCGCATTTGGGTGCCTGGTGGTTCTTTGTAGACTCAGTGTTTCTGTGTTCAGAATTTGGGGTGCTTAGTACAGGGGGTTGAAGCACAGGCAGAAACCTTTGCTCAGATCGATTGACTCATTCTCCTTGATCACCCACCTTGCATTTAGTGAGGTCTGTGTGTAAACGCGTGTAAGTTTACCTGCCACAGTCAGGGGTCATGCCAGGCAATGAAGTTACAAAGAACCATTAGATGGACCCTGCCCTCAGGGGTTATAGTCTAGTTTTGAGATAAAGAATCCCTAAAATTGTTTGTTTACAACACTGCAAGATGATTATGCTGATGAGGACTCTAGGCCCCTCTTTAAGATGTTACTGTCTTGTTGGGTAGTTAGGAAACTCACTCAGATAAAAGATGGAGCAAACAGAGGAATGTTAGTCATAATTATGTGAGTGTGAATAAGGGTAAAACTAGTGCGTTGTGAATAGTTAGAAAGGGAAAAGGTCAGCCTTGCTTGGAGGGCCATTTAGCAGAGGAGCATTAAATCTGGATCTTGAACATCGCGTAGAACTCAGATAGGCGTGTGGGTATGGGGCGTTCCAGTTGGGGTGAACAGCATAAGCCAGAGGAAGAGGCAGGAATAAACAGGCCGGGCATGCCAGGACCGTCGAGCTGGCTCCTTCCACAGCTGAGTCCAGAGCGCTGGTAACGGACAGGAGGTGAGGACCAGGCCTGGGCTGGTATGGGGGAAGTAGGAATAGTTCTTCCTGAGTCATATTGCGATGGAATCTTTGGGCTGCCTTGGGGCCGCGGGAGCAACAGCTGCCTCTGTTGAGAATTAGTGAGACATGGGGAAGCTGCTCAGGGCACCTCGGTTACCTGCCAACCGGGAGCCTGGCTCTCGAGTGAATACCGCGGGGTACCTGGAGCAGGCAGTGGTTATTCTCCATGAGAATAACCTCAATGACTGGAAATATCCCCCAATTTGGACTGTGCCCATCCCTAAAGGCAATAAATGCCTCTTAGTGTACAAAACCAGCAGAGGACGGCTTACCATAGGCTAAAATAACTCCCTTCAGGTTCCAGGGAGGGGTACGGCCTCCGTCATCCTGCATTCTCATTTTGATGGTAAAATCTCTGTCCCCTTAATGATTTGATAAACCTGTCATCCCATCCCTTCGGGTTCCTTCTCATTCCAGGTTCTAAGCCTCTGAGTCTGAGCACTGTAGAGAGATAGGGAAGTCCCTTCAGTCCACCGCTCTTCACAGGGAGAGAGACAACCACATCCGAGTTAGACCGCCGCTTTTGTCAGTCTCTACCGGTGACTGCTAGAGCATTCCTCGTGCAGAGCACCGCAGCCGAGCTGTTCCTTGACCCTCTCCTCTCCTGTTCTGTGGCTACACCATTCCCCAAAGCCTGAGCTCTGAGGTTTTTGGACAGGTGCTGCCAGAAGAGAAGAAAGGACTTGTCTTTGTGGAGTCACCGGGGTAGGCAGCTGGAGCCTTTTCCCTCCTCCAGCAGGTGTAACTTTCCCCCAGAGGTATTCAGAAGTGCTCAAGGTCATGGCTGGACCCTTGTGAGCGGGGCCTTGGCCAGAAGTCCCGAGAATCACTGGGGGCCAGCAGAGTCCCTTCAATGCGTGCTCTCCAGTGGTGCGCCTGAATGTGCTTGGCTTGGGATGTAATCTCATCATGACATCTGCAGGTCTCCATCTCTTACCCCTTTTCTGTTCCCTTGGTAATCAGTAACTGGTTGTTGAACTGGGAAACGGCTGCCCGGTGCTGTCATGGTAGCCTTATTCAGTGGTGCACTCAGTCCTTAAAGTACCTACTCTGTGCAGGCCACTGAACATGGGGCCTGAACCCAGGGAAGGGCCTCTGGAGGCCGGTGGCAGGGCCTTCCTCATCTGCAATACAGGTGACCGATAGCTGCGAGCCCAGAGTAGCCCAGAGACAGGGCTGTTTGGGCCTTAGGCAATCCCTAGGAAGCTGCCTTGGGGACATCCTAAGAAACCCCATTGGCCAGAAAGTGATGTTTACTCCAGTCTGGCCAGAGCTCTACCTAACCACAGCTCCAGGTAGGCCTCAGGAAGGAAAAGATAGGTGTCCTGACTGAGCTCATCTGTGACTACACCACTGGGGTCTGGAGCGTGGGACTATACCATATCTATTCCTTTGCGTTTTTTCCTTTTTCCCTTCTCTTCCAAAGTAAAAGACTCCTAGCAAACTGTTCTCCCCACTTAGATCAGTGAGGGGAGGAGGTCCGGGCATGCTGGTGGTGCTGTGGTCACCAGAGCCTCTGGCCAGCTCTGGGCCTTGGGAAATCCTGGTGACTAGAGAATGTAGGCAGAAAGGACTTCTGAGCTGATGGTGAACATTGATCTCTTCTTTCCGGAGCCATTCATTTGCGCACACTTGAAACTATTTTCCCTATTCAGATTAACATAAGCCTTGTGATTCTGTACCACCTGTAGCTCCTTCTGTGGATTCCGGTATTACAGGGGTAGTGACAACGGCTCTAATTCTCCTTGACTTAGATCTTCTGGGCCATGGCAGGGCACATGTTTACATTGGAAAGGGACGATTTCTTTGCCTCCAAAATCAGTGTCAAGGGGTGACTGCAAGAGTTCCATATTTCTTAGCCTTTGTTTTGCCAAACAGATTGTAAATGCTCCAGAGTATTGTGTTCCTGGCAAAGCTTGCCTCCACATGAAGGTCAGAGGAGCTCCCAAAGTCTCTAGGAGTCAGAAAGACTGTTCTAGATCCCTTTCTGACTTGTGTGACCTTAAACAGGTAATTTAACCTCTCGGCATGTTTCACATTCCAAAAGGGGGATTGGACACACTAACTGCTTTCTAAGAGTGCTGTCATGAGGTTGAAATGAGCTAGAGTTTCAGTAAAACCATGCATTTAAAAAGCATATTACACTTTAAAAATCCTTTTTGCAACCATTATCTCACTACAAAGACCTTTGAAAATATAAAGTGCAGTTTGTTAAGCCATCATTATTAACAAGCACAGCAGTATAATCATTGGGCCCATCCTTCCTTATTGGAACGATCTGACCGTAGCTGGAAGGGAATCTCAAGAGAATCTGGAGGGAGATGCTTTTCAGGATTCTGGGCTCTTACCAACAGTGATTCGGGTTATGAGTAAAATTTTCCCATGCTCTGAGATGAGAGGAAATCTGATAACACCAAGAGGCCAAGGAAACTTCCAAGACTCCTGAGAAATGGTCTGACTCGGGACATGTCCTTTTCCCTGCCTGGCCTGCTCTCCCCTCGCCTGTGGAGAAAGAGGGCCCATGCCAGATGCCATCTTGCTATAAGTGGAAATTCCCCTTTGACTTAGCACTCCCAGATCTCTTGACCTAAAGTGCTGTATCCACACCCCATCTGCTCAGGTCCCACCTGCTGCTTCGCATCTTATGAGTAAGACCTAATTGTGGTCTCTTGAAGGGACAGAGTGCCTGGCCTGGGGTCTTTAAAATAAAGGTCAGGCAACTTACTGCAAGGTCCAGAAATGGGAGGCGTACCAGTGCCATGACGATAACCTGGGCCTCCTGGTGTTGCTGGAGGTGGGAAGAGGCTTTGGGTGTGAGGACCCTGGCTCTGCCATACAGGGACCATGATGCTTGGCCTCAGATATGCAGCATTCCTGCTACCTCTTGTGCTTGAACCTGCCTTTCCTGCATCCCATTGCCCAGCCAGCCAGCTCACTTGATTGAGCCTGAGGTCTCAGCTTCTGTTTCACCTTGGGAAGACTTTCCTGACCTCCCTCAGTTAACTTCCACCCCTCCAACCCTGGTCTCCTCTTTATTTTTTTAAAAAAGACTTCCCACTTGCTGTTTTTTGGGGGTTTTGTTTTTGGTTTTCGGTTTTGGTTTTTTGGGGTGTGTGTGTGTGTGTGTGTCTGCTTACTATCTGTTGCTACTTTCAGATAGTGGGCAGGGACTGTGCTGACTTGCTCATCCCCATATCCCTAGTGTTTGCAGAGTGCCAGGCATGTAGTTGCTGCTCCTGAAAATAATTGCTAAGTGAAATAATTAATCTAGGTTTGCTGGGTCTTTGTCTTCAATTCTGCACTTTTGTTTCTTAAATGCATTTGGTGCTTAATATTTTTTTTCCAAAGCTGATGATGTAGGTTAAAGTAGTTGTCATTCTCCTCACATAGATGAAACCATTGTGACATAAAAATGTGATCACAAAGCTGGAGAGTGGTGGAGCCCATGTTAACAAACCCCCAGGCCTAGCCTCTTCTTCCTGTCTCTCTGGGCACCTGATTTTTATGCTGTGGTGATGTTATTGTTTGTCCTGTTTGGCAGTGTTTACACCGGAGGAGTGGGGGCCATTGTGTGTTGGTGGCGTCTGGAAATACACAGCAGAGTCCCAGGAGAGCACCACTGTTGCTTCTCACCACAATTAGCGATTGTCAGGCCAGGGGCAGGGACTGGGTGGGTGTCGCTCCCTAGATGGCTGGTTCTGACTGCTCTTGACAGAGGCAAAGGGGAGTGGGAGTCCTCGGACCACAGCCCCATTTTTCTGTCTGGTCCCCCCATCCCACCTCTCTCTTCTAGTCCCTTTCTGCTTGGGGAATGTCCTGTTTGGGTGTCTCATGGAATTTCTGTGGTCTGGTGGAAAGGAAAGAGGAGTGCTAACTGGCTCAGTGACCTCTGAGCCTCAGTTTTTCCACCTTTAAAATGGGCCAATAGGAGGGAACCAGACACCAAGATCTCTTTTAGGATTCTAATTCCATTGTGAAGTGAAGCCAAGGAGAGCCTGGTTTCCAGTGCTTCCTTAGGGAAGGAGGATGAGCTGTTGAAGGTGATCAGTGGGAGCCTGGAGGAAACCTCTCCAATTTCCCTGAAACACACTGCCCAACCCACGCCCCCCACCCCAACTCCAAGAGGAGATTCCGTTAAAGTGGACAGGAGCAGAGACATGGCAGTCACTATGGGGCATGGGGGGATGCTAGAGAAGAGGGTTGGATCCACTTCCACAAGAGCAGCAGGACTGCCCTTAAGAAGGACAGGGGTTGGGGCACCTGGGTGGCTCAGTGGGTTAAGCTTCTGCCTTCGGCTCAGGTTTTGATCTCAGGGTCCTGGAATTGAGCCCCTCATTGGGCTCTCTGCTCAGTGGGGAGCCTCCTTCCTCCTCTCTCTCTGCCTGCCTCTCTTGTAATCTCTCTGGCCAAATAAATAAATCTTTAAAAAAAAAAAAAAAGGATGGGGGTTGAGGCGTGACAGAATGCACACTGCCCAGTGGTTTCTGTAAAGGGGACAGCTGTGCTATGAGGAGGGGCAGTGGCTTGCCTCCTAATGCCAGAGGAGAGGGAGGCAGGCCGCTGGGGTGAGTGAGAGCACCCTTCACCAAGAGACCTGGCTCCCACCTGCCGCAACCATGCTGTGGTCTGCTGTGGACTCTCTTGGATCCTCTGTTGCCACACTGTTATATCTCTGCCTGCTGGTTGGATTGGGGCTGGGAATAGAAATTGTGTCATTACTGGCCCGACTCATATATGCAGGAGTCGATATTTATGTATGTGTGTGTATAAATGAACATATCTGGGGTGCTCAGGCTTGATACGGACATGAGACAGTGGGTGCAAGCCCCGTGATCTGAGGCAGTAGGCAGCAAGCCTGAGGTAGGAAACCGGGGGGCCCTGAGAGGAGCCGGTTCAAACATTACTGAATGGAGTAATGTTGTCCTGGGGGGAAGGGAGCGCACTGTGGGACAGAGGTGAGTCACCGTGCATGAGTGTTGGGGAGTCACCTTGAACTTGGGCCAAAAGAGTAGAAATATTAGGATTTGGCTTTATCTGCCTTTAATCAGGTACATCAAGTTCTGGATGGCCGCCCACTGGCCAGAGACCTGAGGTGGACAGCTCTGACTTGCCGCCCTGGGAAGGCGCTCTGCCGGCTTCAGCCCCGCTGAGCAAAGTCCACTTGTTCACTGGAGTTCACACAGACTCCTTGCCAGGCCTGCCCAGAATCCTGTCTCCTCTGACTTCCTGTGCTCTTGCATAATATTTCCTTGCTTCTTGAATGGCTGCCCCCAGCGCGGGGGCAGCTCACTGACTGACACTGCTGGATGGGGAGCAGGATATGGAGGGAGGATGGGTGCACATAAATGTCACCCAGGGGTGCTCTGGGCCCTGTGGGTCGAGGGCAGGAGGGACGGGTCTCCCCATAGTGGTTGGTGGAAGATTTTAGCATAAGGGTAGTTGGGGAGACTGTTCAGGAATGTGTACACACACCCCCACACACACCAGTCCCCACACATGTCTCTCCTCTAAAATTATTTTTAAAGTAACTAAGTTTTTTTTAATTATTATTATAAAAAGGCATACATGTTCCCTGTAAAAAGTCCTAGTACAGGAGGGTATCAAGATAAAAAAATCAGGGAAATTTTACCACCCAGAGGTAACCACTGTTAACATTTTCTTGAACCTCCTTCTACATAATAAATATGGATGTGTAATCCAGAATGCTATCATATTGTATCTCATGAAAAATGCATCTTCTATATAGCAACATATATCAGTTATCTCATAGCTACCGTGGCATAAAGATTTCCTAGGTGGCTGTATTAAGTTCTGCTTACAGATCTCTCCTAATGCAGCCCCATTCACTGACATGTCTCGGCTCAGCAAACAAGCTATAACCCGCCCAAAGATCATTCTCAAACCTGAAAAGCAGCATCTCTCCCATATTCCTGACCAGTGTATTAGCTCTGCTATCCCAGAAATTACTACAAATTTTTTTGGCGGGGGTGTGGTGGGGGGGGGGGGAGTTGGTCCTTTGTTTTAGATCCATGTAGGGTTTTCTCTAGGCTGACAATAATTCATATGGTTGCATAAATGAGACTGGGACCATAGGGCTGTCAGGCCTGGGCTGCATCTCACGTTGGATAAGATGCTCTCCCAGTGTGGCCCATATATCTGCTTTGAGCAAGGAGCCACTAGCTGGGAGAACAAGTTTTTCTTCAGTGGTGTTCCTATGCCCAAGACTTCAAATAAGCTCCATTTAAAATTTTAATTGGTTTTGCCATTCTGAAATTTTGTGACACAATCTGTATCTTGTGAAAGGCACCCTTTCTTCTTTACACAGTGGTTTATTCGTGATATTGGAAACGTTAATGTGTATATAATATCATTCAGATTTGTTACAGTTGTAAGATTTTAAAAAATCAGCTACAATAAATGGTATCAATACAATGTTTCTATCTCAATCCTGAAAGCTGAATATTTTCAAGGGTTGGGATGAGCTATTCCTATTCTCTTCTGCTGATGGCCCTTCGAAGTGTGGCATGGATTTTAGTTTACTTCAACATAAAGATGATGCCTATTCTTTTGAAGGTCAGGTGTCTACAGCATTTGCTTATTTTCTTTGAATCATTTTTAAGCTGCATTGGATATTTCTTTGATTTAATAAGGAGTTGAGGCTGGGGTTCATTGCTTGTGGTTGGAAATTGCTTGTTAGGTTTACTCTTGAGTCAAGACAAATCATTTCTGTTTCAGACTTTTCTTCTAAATCTAAACGTTCTAAAGCACGGTAATGCTAGTCAATTTAAATGCATTTATTTAGAACCTCTCAGGCATCATTTAAGGTTTGCAATTGAAATCAGCACAATCCAAAGTGTCTTACCCCATTTTGTTTACAGTTGTCTGCTGTCTGGACAAATAATCTATTACAACAAATTTGCATAATTATAGTCTCTCCTTCAATTTATTCACCCTGGACTCCCTTTTCTAGAATTACTGGTGAGACTGTTATTACATCAAATTCCCTGACTGTACTCCCGAGGAATTAGGAGGGGGCTGAGAGGGAGAGGAGATAATATGTTGCCTGGTTTACAACGTTTGCAGTTTGTAGACGTTTAGCAAGTTATTTTTGTCATTGCTCCCTTTCCTGGTCCTCACCTGATTTCGGTGGGCTCTTTGCCATGTGTGCACATTTGGGAAATGGGGTGGGACGGCAAGCCTGAGTCGGTCGTCAGAACTATGAAGCAGGACTTTGTTGAAATTGATACTCTGTACAATGAACACGGAGCAGCTGTTGGCATGGCAACCCCTACGTGAAAACCTGCACGCTGCTTGCAGATGACTTTTGCAGTACTCAGTGTTAATCTGATAAATGGCTTTTTTAATAGTAGTTTGTGGGCTAATGGAAAGGTCGAAGCAAACCTTTATTAACGGGAAGAAGGATGGGGATTTTGAAGCCACCGGGTGAGCACGCCGGAGAGCCACAGCCAAATCTCTGTTTTCACCTGAGTGTCTCTTTTCCCCAACAGATACGCTTTGAGCTTGGCAAACCAAAGAAAACTGGGAGTGCTGTTTGTCTTGAAAAGGTGTAGCTGTCATCATTTTAGATTTCAAACATGGAGATGTTTTGGAGTCCTTTTTGGTTCAAGACATTTACTTTGAGACTTAAAGACTACAGTAGGATGTTGACCTTGTGGTGTCTTTTTCCTTTGGTGATGGTGGTAGGTAAAGGTGGTTAATGACATTTTTTTCCCCCATTGTGGTAAAAAGAAAAAATATGTATATATAATATGTATATTATATATTATTATATGCATATATATAACATATTATAATATATAATATATAATAACATATAATATATATAATATATATAACATAAAATTTATCTTTTAAGTCATTTTTAAGTGTGTATTTCATTGGCATTAAGTATATTCACACTGGTATGCAGCCATCAGCACCAGCCCTCTCAAGAACTTCTTCATCTTCCCAAATTGAAAAGTCCATTAAACAATAACTTCCCATTCCACCCTGCTCCAAGCCCCCAGTAACCATTTTTCCACCTTCTCTGTGAATGTGACTACTCTCAATGCCTCCTGTAATTGGAATCATACAAATTTGCCCCTTTGTGTCTGGTGGATTTCATTTAGTAGAATGTGTCCAAGTTTCATTCATGATGAATGTAGCACATGTCAGAATTTCATTCCTTTTAAAGGCTGAATAATATTCCATCGTTGCATATACTGCCTTCTGCTTATTCTTCTCTAAATAGGCATTTGGGTTGAGTCTACCTTTGGCTGTTGTGAATAATTCTTCTAGAACATGGGTGTGCAAATATCTGTGTGAGTCCCTGCTTTCAGTTCTTTGGGGTGTAAACCTAGGAGTGGATTTGCTGGATCTATGTTTAAATTTTCCCAGTGTGGGCCTTGAACTCACACCCCTGAGATCAAGACCTGAGCTGAAATTAAGAGTTAGCTGCTCAACCAGCTGAGCCACCCAGGTGCCCCCTATGTTTTGTTTGTTCGTTTTAGATTTTATTTATTTGAGAGCGAACCAGAGAGAGACAGACAGAGATAGCAAGAACAGAGCACAGGCAGGGAGCACAGGGAGAAGCAGACTCCCCACTGAGCAAGGAGCCCCACACAGGGCTCCATCCCTGGACTCCGGGAGCATGACCTGAGCAGAAGGCAGATGCTTAACCGACTGAGCCACCCAGGTGCCCCAGGTGCCCCCTATGTTTAAATTTTCGAGGAACCACCAAGTGTTTTCTATAACCTCTGCACCATTGTAGCTTCCCACCAACAGCGTAAGGAGGTTCCAATTTCCCCACATCCTCACCAACACTTGTTGTTTCCTGTTTTGTTTTCATTTTTAAAAGCCATCCTAGGAGACAGGAAGTGGTATTTCATTGTGGTTCTAATTTGAATTTCCCTAACAATTAGCCGTTTATTTGTCCGAATGAATATATTGCCCCATACACGCTGGCCTGAGTGGGAGTGAACATCAGGCCCCGTGGTTTAGCTCTGCAAGACCCCTGGGCCTCTCGGTGTAGTGATACTTGTTGGCCTAAGAGGTGAAAGGGAGGGAGACACAGGCACGTCAGTAGACTACCGGTTCTCAAAGTTGGTACCGTGGAGCAAGTGAAACTATGTGAAACTGGAGACCTTTGGGACTGAAATAAGGGAGAATCTTTGGACGAGATTTAACAAAGGCAAGCCCTCTGTGGGCTGGACCTATGCTCTGTAATCCTTCCTGCTTTCAGCAGGATGTGTAGGCGTGAGTGACCCTGAGAGTAAGCACTGTTGGCACGGGCGCCAGAAGTCTGAACCCATCTTCATTGCTCTCCTCGGCGAGGAAATCCCCCAGACATCTTGCCAGGGGTTGTGGAGGTCTTTGAACCGCCCTGCTATCTAATTTCTCCACCTGGAACCATATACACACCCCCTTCTCCTACGTACCCCCTAAGTTTTGCATGGGCAGCTTGTGTTTTGGCAGGAAAGGAAAAGAAGTTGGAATTGACCACCCTGGGTAAGCCTGGCACTTTGCTGGTCACTTCATAGCAGATGGAAAAACATGACTTCTGTCCTTAAAACAAGAGCTGTAGGACTTCTAACTTAATGTATGACTCTTTATAACAGAGTTTTAAACTTTAGCTTGCATCAGAACCAGAATTCACAATCCTGAGCCCCATTCCCAGAGTTTCTGATTCAGAAGGTCTGGGACGGGGCTCGAGAATTTATCTAACAAGTTCCGGGGTACATGTTGCTGCTGCTGCTGGTCTAGGGACCAGGCTTTGAGAACCACTACTTTGTATCAACCCTGTGAAGTAGATCTTATTTCCATTTATAGAAGAGGAGCTGAGTAGTAGAGAAGCAAAATGACTTGCCCCAGGACATCCAGTTAGAGTGCCCAAGCCCTCATTTGAAGGCGGGACCCTCACTCCAAGGTCCGTGTTGTCTCCATTGTATCTGGAGTGGTGGAGAGGCACAGCCCTCCAGCATCCTTCACGCAGTCTGCCCCTAGGACAGGCAGGATTAACCAAGCACAGCACCTCCCAGCACACAGGCGGCCTTGGAATCCTTGACACACTGCTCCCAACAACCATACCCAACCAGCAGTGGGAGCTGAGATTGGTTGTACCTGTACCAATGAATTTAGCCTCCCCAAAATGGAGACATTACCAAAAAGCAATCTGTTAACATTTGAAAAGAGCCCTAGCCTGAGCAGCAGTCTCCACTGGTTAGGAGGAAAGTGGTTGGTGCATTGGGAGCTCTGAGAAGCTCAGCTCCCCTGAAACTGTGCTGGGACCTCATGGGTCACCAATGAGAATCTTCACTCAGCACCCAGGCAAAGGCAAGATCCTTGGCTAGGGGCCTGGACTCTTAAAACGTTTTAAACTTAGATGACGTTAAGAAGGAGATTTTTTTTAAAGCCACCATAATTTAATTAATTCATCTCTGCTGTATTTTACTCAAACATTAGTTATAAAACAGCGCTCGACAAACACTTGGTAAGGCTGGTAAAAGTAGAGTAGATGCCAGAGACGATCGTGTCCACACTTGATGAAGTCTTTTAGCAAACAGAACGAATACTAACTAACTAAACTATATTTGTGGATAACCAAAGTAAACTGATTGTATCAGGTGTGATCATCCTGTCTTCTGAAATAAACCACCACCTTTTGCCTGTTTCTGCCAGCCCACACAAGGTGTGGCCCTCACAGCCACCACCACCATTTAATCTGTTGCTATTGCCTGTGTAGGGAGCGCTCTTGTTCATTGGCTGTTTGTAGTCTGCCTACAAGGAGGGGCAGGATGGATTACGATTTTACACGTCTCGGGTGCTCCATAGTATTTAGCATGGCTTTGTGTAGTAGATACTTGATGAAAATTCATTATCTGAAAATACAGATCTTTTTTAAATTTGGGGGGAAAGAAACAATGTAATGTCTATAAGCATGCAAGTAAGATGGGCAGATACGTATACATCTACCTTGTACACCTGACAGGAGAGCGCGTAGGGTATATGGGGATGTGTTTGTGCGGGTGTATTCTTTTTTTTTTTTTTTAAAGATTTTATTTATTTATTTGACAGAGAGAGAGCAAGCACAGGCAGACAGAGTGGCAGGCAGAGGCAGGGGGAGAAGCAGGCTCCCCACAGAACAAGGAGCCCGATGTGGGACTTGATCCCAGGACACTGGGATCATGACCTGAGCCGAAGGCAGCTGCTTAACCAACTGAGCCACCCAGGCGTCCCCCGGGTGTATTCTTTTTAAGGGATGTGTGACTTTGCGTTTCAGATCCGAACTGGACATGTGATGAGATTGAGGGGAAGATTGGAGCTGAGGTCACGTGTATAGGGTTGAAAAGAACACCAGTGGGGAAGGTGTGTATAGTTGGAGGTGGTCAGAGAATAATCCTGAGAACAGACTGGTGAGGGGCTCTCTCTGGCCAAACCAGGAAGCAGTTATAGGGAGCATGTACATTTATTACCTTGAAGGGCCTTCCTGGGTTCTGCCTTCTGGGTTGTTCTGAGAGGAAAGACTTTTTGGTACTTGACCATCTCTACCTTGGAGATCTCCTTTATAGAGGAAGAAGAAAACTCAGATTTCTCTGCACATTCCTAATGCCCATGTTTCTATATGAACATGCTTGTAATCATGCTATCTTTTTTTTTTTAAGATTTTATTTATTTATTTGACAGAGAGAGAGAGAGAGAGAGATCACAAGTAGGCAGAGAGGCAGGCAGAGAGTGAGGGGGAAGCAGGCTCCCTGCCGAGCAGAGAGCCCGATGCGGGGCTCGATCTCAGGACTCTGAGATCATGACCTGAGCTGAAGGCAGAGGCTTAACCCACTGAGCCACCCAAGTGCCTCTATCTTTTGTTTTGTTGTTGTTGTTTTAAAGAAGACCTCCTGTGTAGCCTAACTGGCAAAAGGAGGAAGAAGACTTCGTCCAACAATATGTCTGCAGACAAGAAAGCTTTCCAAGATGCTGAATGGGTCTTCAATGTAACCATATGGGATTAGAAATCGATTTCATGTAAAAACACAGCGGTGACTCAGTTGGCCATTGAAAGCCATTGACCATGGCCATGCAGGTCAAATGAAATAGATCAACAAGAACAGGTCATTTAATGGTTAAAAACTTGAACATAGGACTGCTAAGGGGGAAAAAAAAAGGGTTTTTTTATGATGTCACCTGTCCTGGCTAAATAGTATACATGCTTTGAGCAGTCCATCTTGGTTTGAGAATAGCATGTAGATGTTGGGAGCACAAGAAAAGGAATGACATCATCTCCACCCATTTTGACGGTTGTGACGCCCTATGGTGGGCAAGACCTGCCATGGGGTTGGTTAGAATGAAACCTGGTCATTTTTGGGCAACTCCTGGATGCCAAGGTTTTTCCACAGTAAGTCTTAAAGCCATGTATTAAAAGCAGCTACATAAGTGGGAAGCTGACTGCACCTTATAAAAGGCTTAAGAGGAGAGGCAGAGTCCTCTGTTTGGAGCCTGTTTTCATTAAATGTCAAGGGTAGGGAAATTCAAAACCAGTGAATGTTCCTGCTCGGCACTGAAAATGGATTTGGCTGGAGCCAGTCTCCCAGCCGGCATGAGCCGTACTTCTGTCCTGCTCGGTGTGGGTACAGACTTCAGCTACGGTACTGGGTTGGGAAGTTCCCAATCGAAAGAGATTGTTTACTATTTAGGCATGGTCTGTAGCTCGTTTAACACTGAAGGAGAAGAAAACAGATCTGGTTTATCTTTTTGGTGGACTTGAACTTCCCAGGTGGAGCAGAAAAGTTCCCTAAGGACAGGCTCCTGGGAAGAGCCCCCCCTCCTCACTCAAGCACCTGGAAGAAGGCTCCTGGAGGTCTGAAGCCCATTATTCTCCAGTGGGTGATGGTTTGGGATGTGCAGGGTAGGAGTCTTGGATGAGAAAAGGTTTTAAAAGGCGTTGGTGTGTTATATAAGAATATTTGTGTCTTTTTAAGTTTTTCATGTTTTTTATTTTCTGGGGGGAAAGCAGTTTTGCCCCATCCACTGGAAATGAGAGAGGAGTGTGAGAACTCTGCTAATGTGAATGTTTCCTTGGGGCTGAGAGACTGGGGGAGACACCAGTGGTGTGGGTCCTTCATAGTAAAGTCCCTAATAATCTCAGTGTGAGAATGACCAGGAAGCTGGTAAAGGTGACCCAATCTGGTGGTGACCTCCTAGCAGTTCAGCTGAGAATCATGGTGCATTGGGTCAGGAGAAGTTACTAGTACGTAGCTGCTAAGCCTTCACAGTGCTTGGCAGGAGCACAGTGGGCCCGTGCTGTCGGGCAGGTGAGAGAGGATGCATTCAGCCCCATTTTCTCTGTGCCTGCCATCAGATATAGGAAAACTCCGCTGGGATGTGCACCTTCACTTCTGGTAGGTTTTATATATGTTTATCCATGGCTGCTGTATGGATGAGAAATTTGGTGGAAAACTTGAAATTCCATTACCGTGATGGTTTGCGGAATTCGTGTTCGGGCTTTTGCTTTTGAAACAAGGATACAAAATATAGAAGCAATAGAGAGCTATAGATACACGGGTAGTGAGAACACCCCTCACTCTTACCCCATTTATGTCCTGAGCAGAGAAAATAGTGCTGAGCTGTAGTGCTTACTTCCTGCAAAGAAAACTATAATTATGGGACCCGGTCAATCTTCCTAAGGGGGAGCCTTGGAATGTAGCGTGGGTGCTGTTTTGAATATTTGAGAGAAGAGTGGCGTTCCCTGTGAAAGGGAATGACCCTGTGCTGCTGGGATTGGGGCAGGTCCCTCCATCCTCAGTCGTCCCAGGGAGAGCCCGGTTCCCTCTCCTGTGTGGGTTTGGGAAACCCCCAAGTCTAGCATCGCTGCCGACTCTCCCGCCCACAGGGGACCAAGTTGTGCTTCTAGAAGACACTTTCACGTAAGCCTCCAGTCCTAGCTGCCTACTTAGTATTGAGGGAAATAAGACATCTTGGAGTAGCCAGTGGCTTAAGGATCTGGGCCAACACGAAATCTTCTGCACAGAGTGAAAGAATAAGGGAATGAAAACCATGAATAAAGCTGCAGAAAGAAGTGGTAGGATCACCTGCCTGGAGGATGAACCTCCCGTAGGACTTCATGGTTGTGCGAGGCTTGTGCAATGTCTGGCCAAGGTGGAGAGGCCTTGCAAAGGCATTTGCACTCCTAACAGATGCCTAGATCCTCCTTGGGGCAGGGGGACAGGTATAAGAGATACTGCACAGCATTCTAGGAGGAAGAGATCGATTGCCTTATCTAACCTAGCACACTTTATCTTATTCCCAGGTGGGGAATAATCATTAATTATTAATAATTATTAATTATATAATGGAGGGTTTTTGTTTTTTGTTTTTTGTTTTTTCCCCATAAACGCCCTCTGTAGGGTAGGCAGTGGCCTGGAGACCCTGGAGGATTAGAGGAGAAGGAGACACCTTTGTTCTTGACCTCTTGAGCTCCAGTCTAAGTGGGAGCCGGGTAGGAGAGGACAAGCATGCAGGTGGTCACGGTCAAGGCAGTTGGTAAACGCCATGCTGGGGTGGTGGGGAGTGTCCCACCTCCAGGGCTTCTGGAAGGTTCTGGAATGGCGGTAACGGTGTAGGCCCTGGAACCAGATTGCCTGCGCTCTGGTCCTGGCTCTGCTGCTTATTAGCAGAGGCATCTTGGCTAGGCTGCTTAAGCACTCCCTACCTGTTTCCTCCTGGGCAGCATGGGGGTCATTCTAGTAGTGCCTGTGTCCGACAATGTGTCTTAGTGACTTGTAAAGTTGCTCTTAGCTCCAACGGGATGTGCTGCTTGAGTCAGTGAATGATGCCCTCTAGGCCTCAGTTTCCCCAACTGTACGTCAAAGGGACCGGATTGGCCTGGATAAACGCTAACATTGCGTGTACTCTAAAATGCTGCTGTTCTGTGACTGAGCATATATTCAGTGCCTACTGTGTGCTATTCCCAGTACTGTGCTGAGCGTGGTGGCCAAGAGCAAAGTAGAATCTGCAGTCTCAGCCCTCAAGGAGCTATAGTCTAAGTGAGAGAGGACACGGAGATGCAGGAGAATATTAGAGCGTGAGAGAACATTAGAAATCTAACTCCTGGTGCTATGGGTGGTAAGAAAATAGGAGCAGAGAGTACAGAGGGGACCAGAGTAGTGAGGAGATATGTAGCAGCCATGAATCCAACAGAGAGGACCACAGAAGCTGTAGGCAGGAGCTCCGGCTTGTTTACCAAACCCCAGGATTCTTCAGCATGGAACATGGCATTCATATTTAAAGCAGAATTGTGGCAAAACCACAGTTAAATATTTAGCGTGGAGATGGGACAAAGTCTATAAAATTCCTTGCACAAAGCACCAGGAGGGACTGAAACTATAAGGAGGCGGACACTGGTTTTCCAGATCTTCTTGGACAATCATCCCACTAGAACATAGCGCCTGGCACAAAGCAACCATGTGGGAAAGCCCAGTGCTCTGCCTGCCCTCCACAGCTCTGGGCAGCCCCGGAGCATCATGATGGTGTTCTCAGCCCCTCTTCTAGAGGGCAGCAAACAGAGGTGGCACTGCAGAGCCCTCCTGCCACCACTTTGCCAGAGCTCAGTGTTGCCTCATGCCTCTTGAGCCATACTTAACCGGAGATGGGGACTCCTGCTCCCTGAGAGTTCCCCTTCTTAGGGTCTCCACGTCATCTCTCCCCAGCAGCGTTAGAACTTGGGTTTTGAGGAGACTCAGCAACAGCCTCAGATTTCTCCTGCAGCCTGACTAACCCACAGCTCCTCAAGGTCGATACGCAGATTGGGCCATGAGTGACCCTGGCCTCCGCAGGTCACAAGAGACTTCACAGTACTTGGCAGAGGCTGCCACGTGACAAAAGAGCGGAGTAGACAGGAAGCCAGTTCACCTCAGCCAGGGAATGGGGGACCCCTCCTGGAAGGGGTGAGCTGGGGCATGATTGGGTCCTGAAGGATGTGTGGAGGCTGGCCGGCAGATAAGATGGGTAGAGGCGTCATGTAGTTGTGTTCCTCCCTACTTGTACCCCCACACTTCCTCCTCACTAACCAACCATGAGGGGGCAGCAGGGCCGCTTAGATCTGCCGTTTTGTTCTGGGGCAAGGATATGAGTGGAAATGATAAATGTGCCATTAAAATGAACTCCCTGGCCTCAACCAGTCGTGGAGAATTGCTGCTTAACCCCCAAGCAGTCAGTGATGGCCTGGCTTGGTAGGCCACTTCGTGACATCCTCACTTCAGATGAGCAGACCACAAACCCTCACACGGCTTTCTGCCGAATTTCCTTCACCCAGAAATCTTAGTAATAACTGTCAGTACACTTAATTCACTGAGAATCCTCTGGGAAGGCGAAGTATAGGTCATATTTGCCATCAGAACACATGTCCACACCAGCACCCACAAAGGTAGGGAGGGCAGATGGGATGACGGAGGTTCGGAAGAGGGAAAGGTACAGTGACCTGGCCTTATAACCTTCCAGAGAAAATCAGAGACGACAAGTGTTCAGAGCTTGAGCCTGCTAAGCACCTTTCTTCTCTCCCAAATCTTACCCTTGGCTCATCCGCACGCCCCTGCCCCCACTGTCCTTTCATAAAAAAGTTATCTTTTCCCAAATAAGCAAGATGGAATCAAACTTTGCAACCCCAAATGTATGAAATAAACATTATTCCCAATGAGGCTCTGGGAAAGTGCTCACCTTTGAACTTGGCCAAGGATTATGGAGGAAAGAAAAAATCTTAAGAGCTTGATAGAGTGTTAGAGCTTCCTGGATTTTTTTAAGTCAAGTCACATATTACATTTCTTTTCCTTAGTAAGGGCAGCTCCACAAATCCTTCCTGGATGGTTAGACCATGTCCAAAAGCGGAGACCTCTGGTTGGTCCCTAATGCTGATTTGGGGATTGTCATCTGGGTGCTAGGCAACAACTGGATGAGAGGTGCTGTTTCTAGAATGCTCCTACCTTCTGACTCAGCTCCTACTCTCTGGAGCCTTGCAGGGCAGGAGAGGAACATGTAGGCTAGCCTGCAGAACAGGAGGATTCTAAAGGGAAGCTGGAAGCGAAAAGGCATTGGGACTGGGGAGCCCTCCCTCTATGGCAAGTTTTTCTTTTCCCCTTAGAGATAGAAATAAAGAGAATAGTAACATTTTTATTTAAAACAAAACAAAACAAAACAGCGTTCCTAAAGATTAAAGCACTACTGGCCGTCTGTATACCTTCTGCCTGCCTCCTACGGAATATTACACATTTTAATTTCTCTAGCAATACCTCCCCGCCACCCCCAGGCAAGAAGTTTACTTATAGGCATCAAGAGGAATCCTATGCAGAATCCAGCTAAGAGTGTGTAACTGCTGACCATATTAAGGGTGAGGTCCCAGAACATTTGTGGTGCCCTGTGTTTGTTGTAGCACATAGGAGAAGCAGGACTATGTTCCTTGCTTCCATTGTCTTGAACCTGTTTGTTCAAGTTTGCGTCTTAACACTTTTCGCTCATGAGAGTCAGACAAGCTCTGGGCTCCCCACTCCTTTGATGTGAACTGCACTGGGCACTCCCATTCCCATAAATCTGGGGCGAGATGCTTCATGGAATCCAGAAGTATGATGACCATTTCTGAGCGGTAACTGCTTCCAATCCCCTCACACAAAGCTGGGCACACACAGATGTTTAGTACGCCGCCCTCAGCCAGCACGGGCCCACGTGCGGGCTGTCTCCTATCCAACACCTGTGGCCGCTAGTCTTTTCAAATAAGCCGTTCCGCAAAGAGCAGGTTCCCTGGTGGCCTTGGGGTTTGTCAGAGGTTCTCTGGAATTGGCAACTTAGCTGTGACCTCAGAAGTCTTGGCTCCGACAAGGCAAAGTCCTTGCACTAAAACAGGCTCCATGCCCATGGAGATAATCACCTCTTGTAATATCCACACAATCATCTCATTGTCAAAGCACAAGGAATGCAAAAATAGAAGAAATGCCACAACAGGGTTGCCCCTTGGTCCAGAACTAGCCCAGGATTCTGCTGCTGGCTGAGGGCACCTTGGGACACCTGGGGAGGGACGGTCCCAGCCCTTGTTCTGGAAGCCAGCCCCGCCTGGTAAGGCCTGTGCTCCTAAAACCTGAGCCAAGGGTCCCTTTATTAGACCTCATGGTGCCTAATTCTGCTTCATCTTCTCGGGGCCCCTTCACCGCTTCTTTGTCGTTGCCAATGCCTGTTGGTCCTCACAGTCTCACGTGGAAGCCCTCCACAGGGCCCCCTTTCTCCCCACAGAGTGGGGTATGGCACCCTCTGTGCTCTCCAGAGCTCTCGCTACTGACTTCTGCAGTGAGAGGTTCAGGACCACCAGCTCACGGTGTCAGACATGGCTCTAAGCTGCGTGGGTGTGTTAGTCCATGAGAGCTCAAGGAGGTCAGGACTTCTACAGTCACTGTTTCATAGGACACGAGGTTTAGAAAAACCTGAGGAGCTCTTGCCTCACAGAGAGGGTGTCTGAGCCCCACAGCCCAGGCTGTCCATCTGGCCTTGTGCCCAGATTTGCTTGCCTGTGTCCCTCACTTGGCTGTCCAGCTTGTTGAGAGAGAGAGAGAGAGAGACCTGTCTTCCCTTCCGTATCCCCAGTGTGTGACACAGGGTGGACACTCAGTAAATGTTCAGTTAGTGAGAGCTAAAGCTCACCGGACATAAACCCCAGACGGGATTTAAATTCCAAAGAGCCACACTTCTTCCAAAAATGCTAAAATGCGAAGAAGCACTTGCCCTTTTAGCTAAGTCCTCTGCTTGCTTTAGAACCTTCTTCTAGGGGCTACAGGGTTGTGGGGTGTGACCAGTATACCCAGTATACCCAGTATAGGACAAATGGATTTGTCACAATCTCTAAGGCAATCAGAAGTCACTCCAAGAAAGCAAAGCTACATCTGGCATTTAAAAAAAAAAGGGGGGGGCGCCTGGGTGGCTCAGTGGGTTAAAGCCTCTGCCTTCGGCTCAGGTCATGATCCCAGAGTTCTGGGATCGAGCCCCACGTCAGGCTCTCTGCTCAGTGGGGAGTCTGCTTCCCCCTCTCTCTCTGCCTGCCTCTCTGCCTACTTGTGATCTCTGTCTGTCAAATAAATAAATAAAATCTTTAAATAAATAAATAAATAAAATAATTAGGGGAAACAAGGAAGCTGGAGAGAGAGGCCTTCTCTTCTACGCACTGGCAGTCAGATTGGGGGTGTCCCAGGAGTGGCTACGAGCCACTTGTGAGAGCCACTGAGGTCACAAACCACCCTCTGCTCAGGTGTCCCTGTACTAGGGCTAATCTTCTAAAGCGTTTAATCGAACACTGTACTGCCTCTGAGGTTTCAGGGACTCTGGGGCTGTTTTTCTCCCTGGGCTTAAAGTCTTTCTCTGCTGCTGACTCATATGTTAATTATCGCTTTCCACAAAGTAGAATTAACAGTGCTACAGCACCGGCCTGCCTGGGGTGTTAGACAACCATTTTATCTGCCTCGGTGGAACGGAGTCTGCTGGACAGCTGCGGCCTAGCCAACAGGCCCTCCTTGCGCATTCAGGGCAACAGGCACCTGAAACCCAGACACTAGCCTTGGCTACGGAAGAGGCCGCTGGGGGGCCTCTGCTCCACCCAGAAAACAGAGGGTTAACTGCCCAGGCTTTTGCCCCAAAGTGTGGCCAAGAGTTTCAGTTCGCTGTCACCTGTCAGCGTTAATGGACAGAACTGGTGATTCATGGAAAAAAATACCAGATTGTTTTCTCTTTGACTGCTGGGCTGGATAATGAAGTAAAAATGACATTATCTCTAATAAAAGTGATCTGCGGAAATCACTGATAAAATATTAGGAGCAGAGATTTGCCATTAGCAGGTTAGCCAGATAAGGGGAGCAGCTGGATTCTGTTAACCCCCTTCTGGTCTGAGGCGTGTGTTGTTGAGGGGGTGGGATTGAGGCTTAGAGTCTAGATTTGGAAACCCTGAAATTCAGGCTAATGGAGAGTGTTTATTCCAAAGTGTGGGTCTTGAGCCCTCTTTGCTGACCTTTAGGGTTGTCATTGGGTTTTTAACTTGTTTGATGTTTATCTCTTAAGATTTTTTCCCTTCAGAAACTTTTCTTTTGTGTGGGGGGGTACCTGGCCCATTTTCCCACTTCCATGTTACATCCCTGAAGGGCTGGAACCCTGGCCAAACCTTGGTGTCTTCCTTGTTAGAAATCTGACTCTAAGAAGGGCATCTATCCATGTGGCATGAAGGCTTTGGGTGCTAGGTAGTGTTGGGTAGCCGGTTGTTCTGTTGTGTCAAGGAGCTGGGATCGGAGGCAGAAACCCCGCCAAGTCTCCTCCGGTGGGGAGAAGAGGGGGCTGCCCCTGTCTAGGCTTGTACGCTGTCAGTGAAGCTGGGTGGCATTTGGCTCACTGAACACTCCCTGTGGTGTGGACAGAGGCTCAGCCAGCACCTTCCATATGAAAGCATCCCTAGGGTATGGGAACCTGTTTCCTGGGATGGTGAGGCACCAATGAACGTTAGGTAACCTAGTGAGGAAGACACCCCTTGTCCCTCCTCTTTATTAACCCACTTTCTACGGAGCAGTGCTGACCGAGGCATTCTAACTCTACAGTCCTCATCCCGTAGGTGGTGGAATCCCAGCCTTCACTCCAGCTCGCCATGCTGTATCTGAAGGAGATGAAACTGTCATTTTGGGGGTAAGGTCCAGTGCAAGGCTCCATGTACGTAAGAACTTGGACATTTGCCTCTGCCCTCGGAGAAGACCTGTACGATAAGGAACAATAAAGTGATGCTACCTTACAGTAAATGGTATCGGTCAGTTCTCCAGGTGCTCAGGACAGGAGTGGGGGATCGGTGTGGGCTGCGTAGAGGGATCAGAAAAACCTCGCTGGAAGTGGCGGTTCTGAAAGTATAGGGTTTGGAATATCGGAGAGGAAGGATCACATTTCAGGTGGAAAAGGTAACTGGGTGGCAGAAAGGGGCGCTGAGTTATGGGGGACAGTCTGAAGCATGGTCTGGCTGGAGCAGGTAGGGTGCTGCTGGCTTTCAGGAATGAAGAGACCTTGAGGGGCACCTAGAGCTTGGGCTTCATCATGAGGGCAGGAGGGAGCCACTCTCATTTTTAAATAGGGCAGTGACAGGCTAAAGTGGTCTGGGAGTGGTTTGGTGAGCTCTTCCTTTCCCTGAGGTCTGATCGGACTTGTATGCTTCTTGATCAAAGAGCAAGGAGAAACTGCTAGAAGATGGGGGCTAAAGTCTTTGAAAATAAAACACCACTGGAGCCTGAGGAGGTGTGCGTTTTTGGTGAAGTTTATGTTTCGTCCCAGGGGATGGCGTTTATGAATTACTGTTCAGCGAGAATGCCAAGGTTTCAGCCCGTGGTGGCCCACGAGTTGCTGCCATATTTAGAGCTCCTCATAAGGGGACTCATGTCCCGTGGCATAACTGGCAAGAAAGACGGGTTCCCATACTTCCTGTCCAGTGTGGCAGAAGCACAGCCAGCAGGGGAGGGATCCGGGCTGGGTTCTTGCTCTGCCCATGACCTGGCTCTTGGGACACTACCTCGGCAGTGGACTAGGCACTTCTCCCATCATCTGACTTTATTTACCAGTCCTTGTGTCGTTGAAAGCCCTCCTCCCTGCTTGGCCCCTTGTGGATACTCAGCAGTCTTTGTGGCATGAATGCATCCCCACCACTCTGACTTTTCCAGCCTTGTACCCTGCTCCAGCCTGTCTCCAGACCCCTGGCCACCACCACCACCCCCATTTCCCCAGCAGTATCCTTGTCCTTCCTCATGCCCACACTCCATACCTGAGCCTCCTCCACAGCCCGCCTCCAGCACCCAGCTCTCCCCGCACTGTTCAGCCCTATAGACTTTCTCCTGAACACTCGCATTGTAGCGCTTGACCCTGCCCCTCGCCACAAGCTCCCCGAGGCCTGTCATTCCAGGCTTCCTGCTACTGTTTCCAGCCCGAGCACACCAAGAGGGGTTCATGGATACTTGCTGAATGAGTGGAGAGGAAAGGCTGTTGCTGGGGAGAAGAACACCCCCACTTCCCAAATTGCTCAACATCATCCTTTGAGAGCATGATAGTAACTTGGAGAAGACTTTGGCGTTTCCCATGGCTTTGGATGACTTCTCTGCATAGGAATGGAATGTAGCTTCCACACTGTGCATGAACATCTCCCTTCTAGCCGTAGTATGACTAGGGCAGGCAGAACGGGAAGAGAGCAAGGCCTGGCACTTGGCGATGAATCAGATCCCACAGCTCTGGACAGGCGGCCATGTAACTGACTGAAAATCAGAGGAAGCCCAGAACAGAAAGGGTCTCTGAGATTTTCTTTGGGTTCTTCTCTCTCTCTCCTTTTCTTTTTCCTTTGTCTTGCTTTCTTTTTTTTAAGTAGGGAGGAAAGAAGGGGTTATAGGATGGGGCGGGTGGGAGGGGGGTAGAAAATGAGAGTCTGTCCCCTAACTCCCCCCCCCCCCCCGTTGTTTTGAAATACTTTAAATACCAGGCACCAGAAGTTCTGGCATCAAACTGGGATTAGTAAGACAGATCCTGGGGTATTTCACATTAGCATATGGTCAAGCATCAGTCCTGATTCAAAGACTAGCTAGTGTTCTCTGCATTGAAATTAAGGTGTCTGAAATAGAGGAGAGACCTGACCCTTAAAATCCTACTCTGTTCAAGAGAAGAGTTCTCGGTGACGACCATCTACTCCAGTTAGGGCTTTTTAAATGCTTCCACCCAGATGTGTGACGACACTGCCAGGGGAATTTCTGCCCCCTCCTTCCTGAAGCTGCCCACTGCTGGCCCCGGAGGCGGCCCGGTTCCGTGTTCTCATGATACAGGAATTATTTTTGGCATCGCACATATTTTCTCTAACGTTCTTGCCTGCCCCCTCTCCTTGGTTGCCTTTCGGGGAGCAGTGTTTTGGGCAACGCCGTGCAAACTGGGGGTTAACTCAGCTCAGCATGGTGAAGAGGGGGAGTGGGAGAGAGGACTGCTGCTTTTGCCTCCTCTGTGGCCCCAGCCCCTCTCCCCCGGCTCATGAAAGAGCCTGCTTTGAGTAGGCTCTGTGCTCACCATTCATCCCCTTTGCCACCAGCCGAGGGGATATCTAGAGGTGACGCGGGGGGCTGTACCTCGGGGATGGCATCTTAATGACTCAACTTGGCGGGCGCTAGAACAGCCCCATTCAGAGCAAGTTCACTCCCTGTGCAGTTGGCTCTCTCAGCCCCTGTCCATAGATGTTCTCTTGTTCACGCTGCATGAGGAAATGGAGGTTTCCAAGTGGGAAGCAGCCTTCCCGGTGCTTTAACTCTTCACTGAAGGGAAGAGGAGCTGCCCCAAATCTCAGCAGGCCCAGCTGCAGCTCCTGGGAGAGGCAGGGCCCCAGGGCTGGGGATGGAGGCCAGGGCCGCTGGGATCACTTTTGCTTTCGTCCCCAAGAGGGAAGGGAGAGAGGAGTAAAGGGCACGCTTGAATTGTCCTTACAATCAGTTAGCAAATATTTACCCAGTTTGTCTGTCCTGGGCCAAGGTCCCTTGAAGGATGCACAGAAGTCAATGTTGTGTCTGTGCCCTCCTCTCCCCGCAAGAGCACCGAGGTACATTCAGCCCAGTTAGAGCAGCAGGACATTGGCTTAGAAAAGCCAGCAAGACAGGGAGGCCTTTAATGAGGGCCAGTGAGTAATGTGGGCAGGAAGTGAGGGTGGCTGGGAAAGCATCTGTGGGTAGCAGGGCTTGGACTGGCCCCGAGGGAAGGAGTTTTAAGAAATAAAAGGGGATGAGATGATGTAGGTTAGGGAGGGCACAAAAGAAGACAGGGACATCCATTTGGGGCTAAGTGAAACAATCCCATAGGAAATATGAAAAGAGGGGAAGATTCTTTCTGGCAGAAGAGAAGATACTGCTTGTTAGACTTTAGGTGGCTTTGGCTAGGGATGCCATCAGGGTAGCACTGACCCTGTCAGCGATGACATCTCCATCATGTCGCTGGGTGTGGCCACTGACGAGTGGAATCAGCACCATCTGGGAGGTTACTGGAAATGCAGATCCTCAGGCCCCAGCCCACACCTCCTAAGTCAGAAACTATAATCCGCTCCTTGGGTGATCTGTGTGCAAAGTCAAGTTTGAGAAGTGCTGGTCTCTTCAGCTCTAGTTCAGACCCAATTTCATTCAAGTAGTTGGAAACACACACACACACACACACACACACACACACACACACCCACCCACCCACCTACCTTTGAGTGTCTCTCTGTGCTGTGGCTCTTCCTGGATGGAAATCTTTTATTCTGACTGAGAATTGCATTAGAATTCTTATGAAGACCTAGAACAGTGAGAGACTTGGAGGAATTCACGGAACAGGAATGATTTAAGTGGTCTTTCTCCAGCGTCTCCCATTTGCATCAGTTGGTGGTATTTACACCTTGGAGGACCCCAAAGGAACAGATGAGGGCTCCTTTCCCGCGGGAGTATGTGGTCTAGTTGGAGAGACAAATGCTCTGGAAGTGAAATAAGTAAAGAATAAAGAGGAGGGCTGGCTCATGCCGCGTGACATCGCTGAAGCTGGATGTGTGGAAGTGAGCCCTTCCTGGAGGAAAGGGGCCATGAGCGGTCGTGAGGGATGGGGATCCCTTAGCTAGGCCCAGGGGAGGAAGGGCACGTGCTTCAGGTGGGCCATGGGACCTGGAAGACCAGGGGCTTTAGAGGCCGGCAGGGACTGGGGTAAGCAGCTCCTGCCTCCCTCCAGAGAACGCGCGTGCTTCATGCTGGTCAATCTGTTCTGCATCTCCTCTCAGGCACTTTTTCCTTGGTCCGGCTGCTGTGCCGTCTGTTCCGTTTTCTTAACGGAACGCAGTGGTGTAGGATCAAGGCAGCTGTGCAGGCAGAATGGCTTGAACCACACCTCAGATCGCGCTGTTGGAGGCCTGTGGGCTTCCGGGGAAGAAGGCTGCAGATGGGTAGGAGCTTTAGAGAAAAGCCCAGTGTGGGGAAAGAGCCCCAGACCCAGAGAAGTGGTGGTGAGAAAAAGAGCAGGAGAATTAGACGTGCTGCGATTGCTTTGCAGTGTATGAAATAGAGAATCATTCTGTTGTGTGCCTGAAACAGATGTAATTTATAGGTCAATTGTACCTCAATAAAAATTTTTTAATAAAAAAAAAAATTGGCCTAGTGAGAATGGAACACTTTACCTTGGCATCTGCGGACTTTGCTGGCAAAGGAAGAACTTTTTTTTTTCTTTTTCTTTTCTTTCTTTCTTTTTCCCTTTTTTTTTTTTTTTTTTAAAAGACATCTCCAAGCAGAGAAAATCTATTCCACTGGGCCTGGTTTGTCAATGGAGGAGCTGACCTAGAGCAGGAGGGTGACCAGGATATCCCCTTTGCTGCTTCCCAGAGCAAGAATTCATCTTATTAAGTATTCCTGGAAGGCTTCACCCGCAACACACCCAGCTCAGCTAAACCTTTGAACCTACAAGAGGAATCTGCTTGGGGCATTTCCCAGAAGGCTGCAGTGCCATCAAGGGCATAGGACTTAGGGTCAAATGACACCTTTGAGAGCTGGGTCCATTCCTGGGTGATGCTGGGCGCGCCACTTGACATCCTCGGGATCGGTTTCCTTCTGGGCAGAGTACCTACTTTATAGGATCATTCCAGGATGAAATCGGTGGCAGGGTGATGAGAATCCTGAAGCGTGTGTGGCCCCTTCCTCGCTGTGGCAGCAGGATGTCAGCTTGCTGAGGCCAGTTAGTCTCTTGGCTGGAGTCTGCACGGTGGAGGGCGTCGGGCAGGAGCAGGCATCGGAGGCCAGAGAGAGCGGTGGAGGGCCAGGCAGGGGCCCCTTGCAGCTGCTGGCTTCCCTCCTTTTCACAGGTGCAAATGCCATGAGCCTGCCCTATGCATGCACTGGATGTGGTAAGATTGGAGGAGATGGAAAAACACTTTACTTTCAGTGGGAGAAGAGTCCTCCTCACCAACAAGGGTGGCCATCTTTGCAAACCTGGAATTTCCAATTCCACTGCCTCTCTTCCGGTGTGTTAGCCTAGATACGGCACGAGGGAAAGAGGAAGCCTAGGAGAGCCTGAGTGACTGGGCAGGGAAGGAGGGAAAGCTGCTGAGAAGGTGTGCACATCCTGCTTTCCTTCCCTGCCCACCCGCTACCCCCATCCCCGCCGTACCTCCTTCTGCAGCCCTGCCCAGTAGGGGTGGTTGTCAGTCCTGATCCTAGAAATGCTGATATTGTTCCATCCCCAGCTTTCAAGAGGCAGTCACCTGGAGGCTGCAGTGGGGACCTGGCAGCCAGCAGCACGTGTATCCTCTTTTATCAGAAAAAGTAAGTTAGAGAATGACACATGGCACACAGTGACCGCAGTGTCGTTTGTAACACGTAGAGATGAGACACTGTGAGTGAGCGAGCGCGTGCTGCATGGTAACATGCCCACAGTAGGGAGCGGCTGGCTGTTGTGGAAACTTGAAAGAACTCTTTAAATTTGATAAAATATTAAGAAGCCATAAATCTCATGAAATCTCAGTTTGTTTTATTTCTATCTTTCTGTACTTTTAAAATTGCCTACGCTAAATGTGTATTACCCTTATCGTCACCAAAGCGTTTTTTAAAAAGGAAACGATTTAAGATAAGCAGGGTTATAGGAGGGTAATGAATAAAGAAGGTCTGTTTGCAACTGTGTGACAGGTCTGGTGCTGGCTGGCAGTGGGCTCCTTGTTCGTAGGTCCTTGAGAAAGTCAGAGCTCAGGGCTTTTGTCCCAGGTCCACGCATTCCCACTGCGTTTCTGGGCTTCAGTTTTCATCATCTCTAAAACGGGGATGATGGTACCTGCTCTTTTCCTATCCTGCTGGGTCAGATTTACAGATCAGCTTCTAAAGTACTGTATCAACTGTAGTGATTGGTCCAGACGCAAAGTGGTATCACTCCCAACAAGTCGAACAAAGAAAATCCTGCTAAGGCTTGGGCTCTGCGGGGCTAAGCACAGCACCACTTCACGGTCACTCCTATATACTCGCCTGGCTTTTCCCGGCTGGGCTGGGGACTGCACCTGTCCTCAGATTATATAAGGAGCGGGGCATCTGGAGCCCCACGTGGGCTGTACCTATGGGGCTGCTTGGTAATTGAGTGAGCTGCTCTTCTTGGAGGCTGCCTGCAGCCCAGAAGCCCACTAGATAAGCATCTCCAGTGGGCCCCAGACATTGCTGTCAGCTCTGAATGCAGTCCAGGCTCACTTTCCAGGGCCACAGACTGCCTGTGTGGGTCAGGGAGGCAGGGGCTCAGCCCCAGCAGAGGGGAGTTTGGGAGGTTGAGGTATGAGACACTTTCCAGGATTCCTCCTTCAGGGAAGGGAGGAGTGGAGACATCCCCTCCTGTCCTAGCTTTCCCAACCCTCACTCCTTCTTTGTATCCTCTCTTTTAGGCCTTCTGATGTACTAGTCTGTAGTATGTCTACCTCCCAGTGGGGCTTGGTCTCCTTCAGAGCAGAGCCCGTGCCCCTCACCAGTGGTGTGTGTGTTGAAGGGGATGGATGCTTCCTTTCCCCTCATGGCGGTCCATCTGATCTGCCCAGTTCCTCCTGAATTTCTTCTATTTTGACTGGTTGACATTTGATGCCTTTATTTCCCTCCTTAATAGATTCATATGCTAATCACCACTGCCCCAGGACAAATGTCGGATTTCACCCAGAAAATTGGCCACGAGAGTACCCCCTGGTTCTGCCCGTTTTTGCCTCTCCTTTGCAATTGCCTGTAGAGCCAAAGACCATTCTTTGGAACACCTTCAATTGTGGCAAGGCCTTATCTCGGAGGGCACATTTCATGCTTTCAAACAACCAACATCCATTCTCAGCCGAGTCTGGTGACTAAAGGAGGTGGGCAGGCCTTGATAATATTGTTTGGGGTTGAAAATAAAGTGTGTTCTATAAAGTGTTATGACTGATTTTCTTGTGTGGCTCTGAAATTAGTTCTAAAAGGACTCCCAAAATACTTAGAGCAGTGGTTAGTTTCAGAAACAGACCCGGGTGTCCGTCTTCTGAAGACCTGTGATGGCAGGCATGGAAGCCTGCAGTGCAGTAAGCCCTCCGGGTGATTCTGCTGGAAGTTGAGAATCGGGGCTCTGCTGAACAGGACCAATACCGCCGCGGAGTTTAACTGAGGATCAGATGAGGTGGTCCAGGAAATGCACCTCTCCCCAGTGCTCCATAAATACTAGTTTCCTTTTCCTTTCACCGAAAACAAAAACCAGAAAACAAACCTTTTGATTTTAAGCTGCCTGCTTTGCAGTCGAGGTTCCCAGCCCTGGGTGCACATGGGCCTCACATGGCAAGCTTTAAGGTCCCCAGTGCCCCGGCTGCACCCCAGCCCTATTACATCAGACTCTGGGGGGAGGGGCATGACCCAGGCATCGGTCTTTAGGGCTCCTCTGGTGACTCAAGTGAGCAGCCAGGATTGAGAAGCACCCGCGTTGCCTCTGCTCTGATGCCATCCAGGCAGCTTTCAGCCCCTGGGTGTGGGGGCCCAGCCATTCCCCCTGATCTCTGGGACCCGAAGCTGGTGTGCTCCTCATCTTTGGGCGGCCCTTGTGCAGTGGCCACATAGCCTCACGGAAGAGTCACGAGACCCCCTCCCAGTGGCATTTGACCTTCATTTCCTACACTCACACCCTCCTAAGAATTGGCACCAGCTTAGAATTTCCCCACCAACCCCAGACTGCTGGCTTAATTAGCTTCAGTCTCCCTCCCTATCTGCTAAATTCCTTTCTCCTTGTAGGCCAGCTAACCTTATAGGGTTAACAGGCCTAGTGTTATGGTACTCTGGTCCTGCTCCTCCTGAAAGTCAGGGGAGAATAGCTAAAGCAGGAACCAGCCCCACTGGTGCAGCTGGAGACATCCTGGGGGACCCCCATACCGGGCCTTGCTCACCTGGAAGTCAGCAACCAGGATCATCTTGACCAAGAGGTGATAATGGTTCAGTTATCAACTTAAGCCAAGCCTGGAGCCCAGACACAGAAGTTAAAGAGTCCTGTGTAGGGTAACAAAGCTCTGGACACAGAGGTCTGAGTTGTGGCATATACACACTGGAGCTTGAGGTCAGTTTTGCTTTCTCTTCTGAGTAGCTGCCTAGTCCTTAAGTGGTTGCTTCCCTTAGGATCAGATGTTTTAGAGTGTGAGTTTCCACCTTGGGGAGGGCAGGTATAAACTTGTAGATATTAGCATGTAAAAGTAAAGGACAGAAATGTGCTCACCTGTATAATGGAGAAGAACATTCCTACCAGCTGGACCTGCAGCCTTGAGGGAGTCCCCTGGAGCGTACCCCCCGCCCACACCCCAGCCCCCCAGTGATGAGGGCTGCATCCCTCAGGCCCACAGCACTGACCCCTTCTTCCTCTCCGACCCCATGCAAACTCAGAGAGTGCTTCAGTCCTGCTGCTGAGATTCCAAGCTGAGTGGTGCTCACTTAAGGACAGAGAATCTTTATGTCAGTGTGTCCTTCTCAAATCTTAACCTCCCCTTCTCCCATGGTGTCCGTGAGCACCCAGTTTGTGGGCAAGTGTCTGACAGAGCACACAGCATGTCAGAGGCACACAGTCCACAGCAGTTTCCTTGCTGCCAGGGGGAAAATCTTTGATCTTGGAGCCAGAAGAATTCAGCTTGGAGACAATGTCTCTTATCAAGTTACCAGATCTCTCTAAATCTCGGCCTCTTCATCTATTAAGTGGGGATACTAGTTCCTATCCCTTGGGGTTGTTATGAGAAGCAAATGAGATAGCACACACACAGGGGAGAAAGTGGATTCTGACCCTCAAGCGATGGAAGGGTGGTGCTCCTTCTGGGATCCGCTGAAATCCTGTCTCCCTGGGTAGCTTCCCGTGACCTTGCTCCTACTGACTCATTTCTTATCTTAACCACGTGTGCTGTTTATTGTCCATGCGTAATTCCGTGGTTAATGGAGGTGTTTCCTCCCCAGGTTGTTGGCTCCCCAACCAGACTGTCTACTCCTCATAAGCCGGGGGCAGCATATCCGCCGTGCAGTTGCACAGGGCCCAACACGGAGTTCAATAAATTCTTCTGGGTCTGCAAGGAGGATACCGTTAGCCAGGGCCCCATTTATGCCGTGTGTCCCATATAACAAATACTATGCACCTGGGACCGCCCTGTGGTTGCAGGAGAGCCACCTAGAAAGACAGGAGTAGCCACTTTATAGAATGAGCAATTTAGAGTAAGAAATAAATCTGAGTCTTTAATGATGATTTTGAAAACTTAAACCACGCTTTGATGAGAAACCAGAGAATTCTAAAGTGCCGTGTCTAGAATTGCCCGCCTCCACCCCCCCACCCCGCCCCAAATGCTGGTCTATTGCAGGCAGTTCTAGGACCTATCTAGGGAGAGAAAATAAAGTGCAAGTATTTTTGGAAATGAAGCCTCATTGACCTGAGAAGCTTCAGCAATCTAACACAAACTCGTCACGATCAGCCCGACCCCCAGTGACGCCTCTAGCCCTGGGACAACATTGATTTGGCAACGAAGAGCAGCTGTTAGGGCAAAACTCTGAATGCGACTGACACTCAGATTTGCCAGATGTCATGACAGTTTTCCTCAGTGGAGAGCTTCCGAGTCCTTCCAGCCCTCGTACACTCGTCTCCTTTGATCCTGACCAGTAAGACGTGAGTCTCTCCCATTTTACACACAAGGATGTCGGGGCACGGAGAATGTATTCTCTCGCCCACATCGGACGGTTAGCTCGTCCTGTGGCCAGCACATCAAAAACACCAGTCCTCCTGACTTCCAGCCTCCTTTTCTACTTGCGCAGAGGCCCGATCTTTGGTAAACTGCTGGAGAAAGCAGGCTGTGTGCATCCATTGGGAAGGTCTTACCGTCATGCTTGGCGTTAACCATGCTTGTTCTTCAGTGTTGCTAAATAAATGAGAGCAGTGTTACACGTTTTTGTTCTTCCAGGAGTCCACGTTAGATATCTCCGGGCTGTGTCAAGGTTAACTAGATAATCCAGTTACAGTCCTGTTAGCCCCTGAGTGCAGCTATAAAAACAAGGTAGCTAAAACGGAGTTCACGGCTTTTGAAGTAAGAGGATGTGTGAGATTCTCAGTCTTTCTTTTTCTAAATGATGAAATGTTGTGGTTTCTTTATTTCTTGCTAACACCTCTGTCTCCTGAGGTTAAGCAGTAGAAAGAATATTATTGGCCTAGGAAGAGATGCGTTCTAGCCCTCACTTAGTCACTGATTAACTGGATTGTCCTGGGTGAGTAACAGCCTGGTCTGGCCTCAGTTTGCAGATCTGTGAAATGGGGGCAAGAGCAATGCCAGTCTTGCCCATCTTACACGCAGGCTGTGAAGGTGGAATTAGACACGGAGCACCCATGTGTCTCAGAACCTCTTGGTGTCTGCCCACTGACCACATGCTCTCCAAGGCAAGCAGGCATTGACTAGGCATTGACTTTGTGACCTTGGGCAAGTTAGACATCACGTCTGAGCCTCTGTTTCCACATGTGCAAACTGTGCCCTCCGCACCTACCATATTGTCATTAGGATTATAATGTCATATATGTAAGGTCCTTGGTGCAGTGTTGAGGCACAAAAGTAGGTGGGAATAAACTTCTGCATGGTCGAGGAAATGTGGTAGGTGCCAAGTCTCGAATGCCATTGCCAGACAGAGCATTGACTGCAGCCTGCCTTTCCCCCGACCTGGCTCTTCCTCTCTGCCTATCTGTCCTTGCACTCCAAGCGATGGGCAACAGCAATGTCTGTGCCTGCAGACATTGGCATTCATGTCGCAGCCTCTGCTGGTGATCCTTTCTGCCCAGGATGGCTTCACCAAGGCGCCCTAATGACTGGTCATGTGCTGATGATGCTTTTGTTGGGGTGCACAGGTTGGTGCTGGTGAAGGGAATCCAGCATCTGGAACACGCTGACTCTCCCTTACCTGCTCTCATGACAGACAGGAATGAAGTGTACAGTTTTTGGTGTCCTGTCCCCTCCCAGCCTCCTTCCCTGCGCCCCGACATCTACAAGCTCGAACAGCTGCTTTTGCTCCAAGGTCAGAGGTCAGGATTCCAATACAAATGGGAGGGACTCCTGTACAAACTACTGTTACAACTAGGGTGTGGGAGGCTCCGAGAGAGTGCAAATGGTGGGATACTGGCCGGTACAGGGCGAGGGTTCCGAGAATGGATGTGGGGAGAGCAGAGGAGATAGAAGTTTGGGAAAGGAAACAGCAAGGGGAGAGGGGACAGGAAAAAAACCATTTCACCCATTTCACAATTTTTCTGAAGGGTCTCCCTGCCCATCAACAGTCTTCCCACAATCTGAGTGTATGGTGTGTAATCCATCCAGGGAGCTGGAGGGCGCATTTTTTTTAAAAAAATGAAGCATGTTGTAAAGTGAAACAGTCCCTCTGCCCCAAATCTTGAGGGTTTTGAGAAGTATGTCAACATTCCGTGAATCCCCAAGTACTGATCTTTCAGCCAAATATTAGGCTGCAAAACCAAACAGAAGGAGAAGCCACGACTAACTTTGGAAATCTCAGAAGGGCGGACTGAGGCAGCGACTTGGAGCTGGTCAGAGGCGGCCTTGAGAACTGCATTGGACAGTTTATTGAAAAATAAATTTTAAAAAATGTTTATTAAACAAGAAATACAGGTTATTTATAGAAACATAAGAAAATACAGACAAGTACTAGAAAAAAATAATAATAACCCCCCTCACATTACTGATGGATAAAAAGCCTCATTCTGGGACCCACCGGCCTGGCACAAAGCCACTTACCCACTTACATGCCCAAGGGCTGTAGGTGAATCACCTCTCCTCTGTGCCTCTGTTTCCTCATCTGTGAATCAGAGATAACCATCATACTGCTTCTAAGGACAGGTGTGAGAATATAGGAAGCTAATGCAGTAGTGCTTAAAACAGCTCCTGAAATACAGTAAACACTATATGTGAATGGCTGTAAGAATAATGGTTATTTTCATTTTACTCTATCTCTAGACCTTTTCTTATATAATCTGTAAGATGTATTATGTAGAATACTTACGATTCTATGAAAATAGGTTATATCATACTGTTTAGTAAAATCATTTTTACTCGTGATCATTTTTTTCATGGACAGATTTGTTATTAATATTCGCTAACATTCCTAGCTTACAGTTGGGATATACCTATGGTAAAGATTTTAAATAAATTATATCTAATCCTCACAATAATTCCGTTATTATATAGATTATAAGTACTATTATGACCATTACATAGATGAGAAAAAACAGAGTTTGAGCAGTTCACGTAGCTGACGTGTACAGAGCCAATGAGTGGAGAAGTTACAATTTCAATCCAGGCAGGCTGGCTTTTGAACCCGATTGTGTTAGGACAACATAGGCTTTATGAGAAGATTTAGAATTTCTTTAGAGTTTCCTGCAAGAGGCAGGTTTGGGTGTGTGTCATCTTTCCTTCTGTACTGCAAAGAGGAGGAAAGCAACCGTGAGACAGGCTGCTAACCTATGCTGGCAGGATGAAAGAGGAAACGTGTTTGCGCTCACTCCTCTTTAACCCTCGCCAGCCATGCTATGTGGGACAACAGACTGACAGATGTCTGGCTCACTGTTTCTTCTTGGGCTTGGGCTCTAATGGCCTTTCCAGTTTTCACTGTGGCGATCGCTCTCTGATACCAAATGGGATCTAAGGTCCAGTCCTGGGCTTCCCGTTTCCTAAGTGTGTTTTATCCAGAAAGAGGGCCTGGAAGCAGTTTTTCAGCTTGTTCTCCAGGGCCTCTGATACAGCGTCCTGGGCCAGTGGCCACAGCCTCCTCACAGTTCCCTCACCATCGCGGGGTCCTCGCCCCAGTCCTCCGGGAACCCAGGACCAAGTCGCAGGCATTGCCAGCTGATGAGTCGGCAAGTCCGTGTTCTAAGCCCCCGCACACGAAGCCCGGGTCCGGGCAACACGGGTGCAAGAGGAGGGAGGCAGTTCAGAGCACAAACACGCGTGAAGGCAGGGCTGCCGACCGAGAGCAGAGGCCGCGTGTGCTGGACGACAGGTGGGGGCCGCATCAGCTCTGCGGAGGGGTCTGGCTGCACCACGGTCGGGGGTCCCGGGGATGTCTTGACCTGGCGTGTGAGGGGATGACAGTGACATTTCAGGAACTGACCCCTCCCTCTGCATTCAGGAGTAGCTCGGAGAGGAGGAAGGAGAAGTCCCGGGACGCCGCCAGGTGCCGGCGGAGCAAAGAAACCGAAGTCTTCTATGAGCTGGCCCACGAGCTGCCCCTGCCGCACAGCGTGAGCTCCCACCTGGACAAGGCCTCCATCATGCGGCTGGCCATCAGTTTCCTACGCACCCACAAGCTCCTGTCCTCAGGTGAGCCCTGCAGTCACCCCCCACTGGTGCCGGTGACGGTGACTGCCTGACCAGTGCGTGCTTGCCGGCGGGAGGCTCCCTCATGCTGCGGGCGTGGTGAGGGCCCTGGGAAGGGCTCTGCGGAAGCTCCATCCACGTGGAGGCCACCACTGGGGCTTCATTCCCTCGTTCTGAACCCCTCCTTGCTGGCGGTGACCTGTACAATAAATATGGCCACAGGGTGCAGAGCAGGGATGGGACCAAGGGAGTGGATGGGCACCCAGAAGCTGAGGAGGGCGACCGGGGCTGGACAGGAGGCCCTTCCACCAGTTTCCTCCTTGGCCGGCCGCCTCCAGGCCCACACTCCACTGTGGAGCGTGCCTTCAGGAAGCACTTGTCATCCTCCAGCTACCTTCTCCAGAAGGGCAGCAGTGTGCCCGTGTGCCCTTTCCCCTCTTGCTAGCCAGTGTGCTTGACAAAGCACATGGCGTCTCTGCTCTTGGTTTCCTCGCCTGCAAAAGGGGTTAAAAGCACTTTTACCACACGGGGCATCTGTGAGAAGGAGAGGAGGCCAGGTCTGCGCCGCCCCTGACCTGGCCACATTCCCTCACACTGCGGAGTCTCACTGTGCCTCTCCTCACACTGGCGGGGAACAGCCTCCCCACGGAACCTGCTAAAAATTCCGACCCTCCCTGGTATCACAGTGACTCTCAAGTTCACAAAACTTTCTTTTTTTTTTTTTTTTTTTCTATTTTTTCCCCCCCTCAGAGTTCACAATCTTCAAAAAACCATTTCCTGTTAGTCCTGACCAGAAAGAAGCAGCCTGGGGAGTTTTCCAGTTTCAGATCGTATGTGACAGTCCCATCTGGTCTGTCAGTTTCATAAGGAAACTGGGCGGCAGGGAGCGCCTCTCCCACGTGGCAGGTGGCCGTGTCCCAGCCGGGGAGCCCGAGGGAGGCAGGCAGGCAGGCAAGGGAAGATTCTTTTGTGGTTGGTTTTGCTTTTCCTGCGTGAGCCTGGTGCCTTGGAGCTGGTCGGCTCTGCCATCCTGTTATGAAGTGGCTATTCTGGGAAAGAAACCCAGAGCAGAGGGAATCCAGTGTGAGGTAGGGAGGCCGGACCAGCGTGTGCTATTCTGGGCCCTGGAGCACAGGAAGGATATGGGGAAAGAAAGACCCACTGAGCTCCAAGGGTCGGAGGGCTAACTCTGTACTGCCCATGTAAAGAGTCTCAGAACAGAGCAGACCGGAGGGGGAGAACCAAGGGCAAAGACACGCTCTATAAATACTTTCAGAGAAACAATGCCAGAGAATGTCAGGTTTGTCACAGATGCGGCTGAAGGAGGGAACAGTGGCCTGGAGGCACCATCAGAGGGCACATGTGTACCTCTCTCTTTAAAGAGGCTTCTCTTTCTGGACAGGTGAGGGCAGTGTCTGGTAGTGTGAGAATCATCTTTGTATAAACAAAGAGCCTGCAGTGGAGGAATTAAGGACGAGACAGAGACCCTTTCCCCACACTCAGAAACATCTCTTCAACTTCCCTGTTACGATACTTGCAATTCTCTTAGACAGGACTGCCTTTGGGTAAATCATTGCCTCCTTCCAGCCCAAGCGCCATATCCCCACCGACAGAGACCCCAAAAGGAGTAATTTGTGCATCCGGGGGCACCTCTGTGATGGAACTTGGACTTTTAGAACATTGGAGAAAGAGGACAAGTGAGGTACAAGTAGGTGAAGGTTGCTCAAAGTCACACGCTTAGCACGCGGTGAGTCTGCACTTGGAATGCAAGTTCTTTCAAATCTGCATCTGTGGGAAAGACGGTCGTGGGAGGGCGGGAGCATCCCGCAGACCTGGCCAGGCAAAGATGTTGACGAGGGCTCGGTGTGGAGGGCAGAGGAGGGTTCTTCCTTAGCAAGAGGACCGAAGTGGAGCAGAGGCATCTGGGGGCCAGCCTGGATCAGTGGGGTGCAGAGATGGTCCTCACACATGGAGTGAGCTGTCTCCATCCTTTCTCTTGGTGTGCGTTGTTGATTTCCAAGTTCTCCCCCACATAATCATCCTTCTCAGTGGTTCCAAGGTTGGCTTGGAGATGGCTACAAATCAGAGGCTGGGTCCCCAGAGCATGTCTGCCTGCCTGTGTGCTGGCGTGAGCCCCCCACGTGCCAGCCCCACCCCGAGAGATAGGACCACAGAGAGACAGCACACACCCCTGCTCAGGTGCTATTGTAAGTCACGGGCACCAACTGCCTGCCCTCTGGCCGGGCTTGGCCCCAAACTGACCAGAGCCTCAGCATGTCCGCCCTGGTCCTCTCTGTCCTGAGGAGGGAAATGATGGAAAAGGATAAGAAGGGTCTACAATTGTCCCTCTGGTCCTGGTGTCCTTGAGGGAGCCGCTCTCATAAAACACACATCATCTAGGGCAGGAGGAGGACACGGATGGCTTTTCAACACCCCCTTTCTCTGTCTTCTCTTCCGGTCCTGCTGCACATTCTTTAGACCAAGTGTGGAGATCATTTTCAAGAATTGTATGTGAGCTCGGGTCTTTATTTATTTATTTTTCTTAAATCACATTTTGCTTTTTCAAAATAAGCAATCCAGTGGAAAGGAGTACAGGACTTATGGGCAGATAGACCCACCCTGGGGACTCAGTCGCATGGCCTTCTTTACAAGCTTGTGAGAATCTCTTCACTACCTCCCAGCTTTCCTTTCTCATCCACACAAGAGTGATACCAGTCCTTCCCCTGGAGTGCTATTTGAGGATGGAGAGAAATGGCGAGAAAAGTCCCTTATCCTCTTGCCTGCTACATCTCAGGCTCTCTGTAAGTGACAGCTTAGAAATAAAGGTTATGATGAATAAGCAGATTGATTTATACTAAGTATAGGCTTCTGGAGAAATGATGTCAGCGGGAACCCAGTGGAAACCCACACTCGCACTGTCCTCTTACCCGTCAGCCGGGCCTATCGAAATGCAGAGTAGCCAAGTTTTTCCCAAGTCAAAACAAACCACAGATTCCTCACGGAAGCATTTCTAACAAAGGTGAGCACCAGGGTTGGCTCACTGTAAAATAGGAAATAGTTGGTTGCATACCTCAGAGTTCAAAAGGCTAAAAAAGACCAGGTTTTGCTTTAGAAAAGTTTCTTCTTTACTTAGTAACACGCTTCCCTTTGATTTTCACAGTAGGCTGTTCTGTGTGGGAATGTGGGAGAGGAAATCTCAGCGCTGAGAAATCCAAGCTGGGAGTCGGGGCGGCCGACTGAGATTCGTATCACAGGAAGCAAACTGAAACAATGGCTTTATGATATTAGCTTCCACGCTGGGCCGAGAACAGAACACACTCTGACGGGAACACATTGGTGGAAATACCGCTTGATTGTCTTAAATCCTCTTTCAAGATGAGCCCCACAAGCCACGACCAGATGAGGATCACTTCTGCATTCAGAGGGCCTGAGACAGCAGGAAATACACAAAATGCGTTTTTCACAGTAAAACTGATTTTTTGGCTTCCCCACACTCAGATATGGGGAAATCAAATGATTTTACATGATTGCCAGAGGTCCTCGTGTAGCAAGTTTGCGAAAGAAAAATGTCAGCTTTATTATTGATGCATTGGCATGAATGAATCGATCCATTCATGCTTTGCCCCACTCACCTTCCAAATCATGGCCTTTTTCGGTGCTGTTTGGAGAGGAGCTGAGAGGCAGTCATGCCATGATGTTAACGGCTGAAAGCAGCTAATGACAGTCTCTTCCAGAGATACTGACCCTGTTCAGATCACTCCCTTAATTTAAACCAAAAACATCTGGTCAGTCAGCAGGTGTCTGCTGACCCCAGCCCTGTGCTACATCTTATAAAGGAAGGGTACACAGAGAGGTTAAGATAGGATAATAAGTTACATAAAGAACAAAGGAATGAATCTCTAATGGTGGGATTTTCCAGGCCCTTGGGGAGGCCAGCAAGAGCAGGTAGAACACAGTGCCTTCTGCCAAAGATGGGAGGGTCGCCCCAGCCTACTACTGGGTAATGGTAGTGGGGGGTCTGCAGGGAAAGCTGGAGTAAGGAGTCTGTTTCAAAAAGAAAGCCTCTGTGATGATAACTAAGTGGCAACTGAACCAGGAGGATCACATCAACACGGTTTTAAGAATCATCAGAGAACTTGTTAGGGGGGAGACAAAGAGGGAGGAAGGCCGGTCTGCTGGAATAAAGACCGATCCGGACAAGCAGGGTCTTTGCACAGTCTGGTCTCCGAGACCTGGTCCGGAGCGTCTCCCCTGCCACCCCGCTGCCCTGCCCGCTCACCCCAGACGCCTGGCTCCTGCTGCCCGTGGGGTCCCGCCCCGCATGGGTGGTGCCGCCTGAAGGAAATGAGCACTGCTCCGGAAAAAGTGCTCCGAAACCCCAGCCCGCGCATATCCTGGCTGTGGGGAGTCGTCATCAAAGCCTGTTTACTGGGGCTATTGTTAGCATTAAAGAATCTTGTTGTGCTCCCCAGGCCGAGCATGCTTGGTCTTAGCACAGCGCCTCTGATTCCGACGGCCTGCCCCTCTTCTGCGGGGCTGGACCCTGACGGGTCCTGGGAAGCAAGTAACTGAGACCTAGAGCCCATAGCGATTTGGAGACCCCGCTGGAGGCTTCTCGAGCATCTACTGTGGGCTCCTCTTTATTTAGCACCACAGGTTTCTTCTGGATTGTTGTGTAAGCTTATGGTGGTCTAGCCTTGTCTTCCGCACTGGTCTGTAGATTCCTTGAGCAAAAAGATGGCTCTTATACCCTTCCGTATCCCTGATTCTCCCTAGGATGGGGCTGAGCACATAGGGACACTTGTTGACAGATGGCCCGACTGATGTCCTGCTATGTGCCCGGCGCAGGGCAGACACGTAGTTGGGGTATGGTAACGGCGAAGTGAATAGGTGAGCTTTCTAGGTGCCTGACACTGAGCTGGAGACTAATGATGCCGTAGGGAAGAACTAATGCTCCCCAGAAAGAGCAGGAGAGGAGCAGAGGGGGATAGGCACGCACCCCCGGCCGCTAGAGTGAGGATCTGCCTCCGGCCCTGCCATTTTTCACCCTCAGCTCCAAGCTGACTGCGATCTGGCCAGGAACTTTCAGTGTCCCCCAGGACGAAAAGCAGGTGCTGCGGGAGCAAATAGTTCCATAGAGGAAAGAGGCCAGGTTGTCCCAGGGGTCCCTCGGGCCCGGCCCGCTGGCTTCCTGGTCCTCTAGCCATTGTGACTTCAGTTCCAAGATGTTCTGTTTCCATTCGTGGTCCCTGAGCACTCCTCTCCCTTCCTCCCAGAGGCCAGCTGGCCAGCTGCTCTTGCCAATTTGCCACCTCCTGGAAGCAAGTGTACTGGGCACGGATGGAAACCAGTTTGGCTGGGTTGGAACAGTTAAAAACAGGAAATTTTAAGCAGAACTATTTTCTCTGGGCCTAGTTAACCCAAATAGGGTTGTCTTGGGATTATACCAAATTTTGAGGTCAGTGTTGCCACTGACATCAAAGAAATTGAAGAGAAAAAAAAATCTTCTCGATAGGGCAGAACTCACGGGGCTGGCCCTTGCTGTCTAGAGAAGGTGGTCACCTATCTGGTGTGATTTGATGGTGCTGGAAACCTCTCCTCACCCATCCCCAAAGTAGGTCACCATCTACCAAAACAGTTGGATTTTCTCATAATTAAGGGTCACTCGTAGGACCTTGAGTTATGGCAGTGATTCTCAATCTGTGGTCCTAGCAGCATCCTCATCACCTGAAAACTTGTTAGAAAAGCAGATTCTCAGCCCGCATCTGAGACCTACTGAATCAGGGACTCTGGGGAAGGGCTCATCCCAAGCCAGCTTCTTGAGTGTGTGACCTGTGCAGTCCCACAGGGCCCCACACTCAGAAGAGCCCTGGACATGGTTAAATTTTTCAACAAGAGGCCCCACATTTCCCCGCTGGGCCCATGAGTTATGTAGTAGCCCCAGACCCCAAAATCCTTGCTTTAGCGAGCCCTGCAGGGGATGCTGGTACACGCTCAACCGTGAAAGCACTGAGTTACATCACCTACATCCTAAAGCCCCTATTTAAATATGGCCGTTAGCTGAAGCACCAACATTGGCAGCGGCCACACCGCCACCTAGAACTTGGGCTGGTCATCAGTTCAGCTGACTAGTTAGTTGGCAGAAACCCTGAGCAGGGATCAAGTGTGGGGATGTGTGTGGCATAAGGCCGTCCCCAGATGGTCTCCCTTCCCAGAAGCTAGTTAGGGTGTGAAGAGGAAAGAATTTCCCTCCTTTGTTCCACCATTTTAGCAAAATGGAAAATAAGTCACCAGGATACTACTCTCTGTAGCCCAACTCTTGGCTCTAAAGGCAAGCCCATCCCTGGATGGGCCCGCTCTGTTCCTCTGTGACCCTGGCACATTTGCTGATCCCATGTCCTGAAGGTGGCTGGTCCCCAGTGGTGCCACTGAAGGCCTTTGGTAGAGACCTCTCCTAATTTGGATTTGTTCTTCTTGAGGAATAACAGCATATAGCCCAGAAACTTAAATTTAGGGGCTCAAGGGAAAAGAGAACCAAATAAACCCGGTGGCCTCGCAGGGAGACCCTTGGACCTCATTTCACCGTATCCATGCATTTTTTTTTTCCCAAGTGGCCCAGAAATCAAATTGTATTTTACATTCCATAGAACAGTCTCAGGTTGGAAGATGCCTTTTAGTTAAGTAAATATTAACTTTTATAACAGAAAAATTACTCTCTGTTTCCCTTGTTCTATGAGTTAAATGAGGTCTACTTGGCATGATGTTTGTATTGGAGGAATGCAAATTTTTTAAGTAAAGGTGTGTTTGGAGTTAAATAATATGGTGGTGACAACAGCCAAGGGCCTGGGGCCTGAGCACCTTGTTTGGGACAAGATCTGAGTCTACATTTGATCTGCTCTGGGGCAGCTGGCAGAAGTGTACTTGAGAGACTAGGGCTACTCACAGTGGCCGGTTGGGGGGTGGGTGCTTCCCCAGGTGGCCCTCAGCAAATGCTTCTCTAGCCTGCCATGAGCGCAGTGGCCCCCTCATGTGGTTCTTGCCCCTCTGGTCTTCACTGTCTCTCTGCAAACCATCCGCATGCCTTTGCCCGGCGATTCTCCGGAAAGCAGTGCTCTGAGATGCCGCTGCTCTGGAACGCCATACCCACCTCAGCAGCCCCATTACCGAGTCTGGGGAATGGAGCTCCCCTTTGGCCAGATGGGGGACTCCTGAGTCCCCGGGGAGGGATTTTGCTCCAGGCTCTAGCACCTCCATGTCTGCCCGGTGTCTGCCCAGCCCAGCCTGGCCCAGAAAGTTCTTTGGCTTTGCAGAGTGAGTGCCTGTGATTTATGAGCCTCTTCAAATGCCCTTTTGTGGAACAGGTGTCTCTGGCCACATCAAAGGGACCCCCTCTTCCTCTGAGCCCGTGAGCACTTACTGTCTCCCCTCCTCTTCGGTCACCAGCAGCTCTGCTCCCGAGTCTCAAACTTAGATTTGGGGCTGTGTGTGCTGCACATCCCCTGTCTAGGCTCTCAGCACCTTTAGGGCAGCAACGGTGTCCTAGAGGGAGCAGAAAGGAAGAAAAACCACCATGACTGGTAGTGTTTGGGGCATTTTAAATACTTATTTAATCCTTATAACTCAAAAAGTTGGAAATTATTATTTCCATTGGGCTGATGAGGAAACCAGTGTTCAAAGAGGTCAATGGCCAAAGGTGTAGCCAATTAAGAGGAATAGAACGTTGTCTATTTAACTCCAAAGCCCATAAATGGTTAGGAGTGTATCTGCTGGATTCAGCTGCCGGAGCCTGCGAACCAGAGTCTTTACAGCCTGAGGCAAAGGACCGACTGCGTGTCTCTAAGCCTCGTCTATGAGACGAGACAAAGAATAGCACCTACCTCCCAGGCACCATAGAGATCATATACTGGCTTCAGGGCGGTACCTGATGTGCAGTCGTTGCTCAGTGTGTGTGAGAGGTGAAGCCTATGGTTCCTCATACTACTGTGACTGCCGTCACAGCCACGACCTCTAGTCCCAGCAGTATGCCGCCACGACAGCCTCACTGCCTGCAAAGCCCCTTCAGGGTGTCCTCTGTGTCGTGGTGCCTATCAGGTATCCCCTGCTTGGGCATGCGCCAGACACTTAGACTGCAAGTGTGCATTTCCGGAAAAGTCCACGTAATGCCTTTGACATGTCTCTGGCAGAGGGTCTTCTGCCAGTCACATCTGTCTTAGTCCCACATTCCTGTAAGCCATCCGACCCCCCTCTCTTTCCAGTTTGTTCTGAAAGTGAGTCTGAGCCTGAAGCTAATCAACAGATGGACAACTTGTACCTGAAAGCCCTGGAGGGTTTCATTGCTGTTGTGACCCAAGATGGCGACATGATCTTTCTGTCGGAAAACATCAGCAAGTTCATGGGACTCACACAGGTGACATCCTCCTCTGGCTCTTTCAGAAAGGGAAAATGTTTCCATTTGGGAGTAAACATGAGTGGAAGGTTCTGGTCACATTCCTCCTGACCTCTCCCTGCCTGGGCCCACCCTGTTTCTCTCTGACCTCAGGCTACAAGCCTCAGGAATGCAGTCCCAGCCTCTGGTGTTGGGGCAGCCCTTGCTGGTGGACAGCTCTGCCCGCTAGATTAACAAAGCAGCCCTTGGGAATCAAGCCTCTGTCAGCAGCAGTGGTCCTTTGTTCGGTCCGCATGTCTGTGGACAGCTCTGGTTTGGGATGCAAAAGACCTACTTCGGTCTGCTCCCCGTCTCCCAGCCTGGAAGGTGGCTCAGCTGCCTCCTGGAGACTTCTGCAGCAATGGGAATAATGAAGCCCAACCTTGTTTTTGGAACAGGTGGAGCTCACAGGACACAGTATCTTTGACTTCACTCACCCCTGTGACCATGAGGAGATTCGTGAGAACCTGAGTCTCAAAAGTGGTAAAGTATTCTTGCTGTGTGTTTCCTTCCCTCTTACACCACTTGGGAAGGGGCTCTGCATTCCCTTTGTCTATAAACATAGGGTTGATGATCAGAGTCCTCATGATCAAGAAAATAATTGGTGTCCATAAAAGATCCGGCAGAACTTGTGGCGTGAGATGGAAGGCCCCGGAAGGACTTGTACTCAGAACTGTCTCCAGCTGGCCCTTCATGGTGCCGGATGCCATGCTCGGAAGGCAGTCCTCTGGGTTAGGTCTCAACACCTGAGAGGCCAGCGTCTCTGCCAAACGGCATCACCCAAACCAGTACACTCATCTGTGCCCAAATGTTCATGAAACTGATTGCTCTTGTCTATCATTGTGTAAAAAAAACACCCAAAACATGGTGGCCTAAACGATCATTTTATTACCCATCATGATTCTATGGGTTCTGTGGGCGGTTCTTTTGTTCCAAGTGATATCAGCAAGGTTGCCATTGTCTGGGGACCGTACGAAGTGGAATGACCACGATGGCTCCCCAGCACCTCTGGGACCTTACAGCCCATAGTTGGAGGCTGGGACTCTGCTGCTGGTGGGGCTGGATCTCCCTCTCACTCCATGGAGTCCCAGAGCCCCTCCCTCTCTAGACCTCTGACACGTCCACTCAGGGCTCCCAAAGTGCAAAAGTAGAGGCTGCTAGACTCCCCGAAGGCTGAGTCCTGAGACTGGCCCAGCATCCCTTTGCCTCTTTCTGTCGTTAAGAGGGAGTTATAAGCCAATGCCTGCTCAGAGTAGGAGGGAAGTACCCAAGGTGATGATTACCAGGAGGCACATGTGACTCACTGGGGACACCTTTGGAACCTAGATACCCTGGGAGCCAAGGAATGAATCTGGTTCCCTGGTGATAACACCCACAGCAAATTAAGACCCACAACTGGTGATAAGACCCACAACAGTTTTTGATGGAGAAGAGATTGACGAGATCTCATACACTATACCCTACCTGTTGCGGGGGGCCGGGGGTTGGTGGGGGGTATCCAGCAGATGATCGTGGATGGGAGGGCCACATAAACAGAAAGCACTTTGCAATGACTGTTGGAGCTGTTGCAGCCATCTCTTATCTCTGGGGACCTTCAGGCAAGTGCACGGATGAGGATATTGTCAAGTGGACTGAGGCTTTGAGAGGGAGGGGGACTCGGTGACCTTCATGGTCCCTTCTGAACCAGAGAGTCCAGCATGGTCCTGAGCACATCACGCCCATGTCTGTCCATCTCCTTTACCATCTCTCACCTGTCGCTGCTGGGGGGCGCGTGCTTGTCCGGCCTGAATGGCGGAGGCCACGGCACCAAGCCTGCAAGGCCCAGCTTTCGTTCGCACACGCGCTGCCGAACACAGGTGCTTCCAGCCTTGGGACAGACTGAACTCACAAAGAGCAGCATGACAGCCCTCACCCCACCTGGAGCTCTTACACAGCCCCTCTGCTCTCCTGCCTCGAGGCCTCAGGCCACCTGGCTCCTAGAGTACAGTCCACAGGGCTGTTCATGGCTTCTCTGCGCTTCCAAGAAATCTCATCTCTTATGTGAGTCAGGGGTCATCAGACTTTCTGCATCTCTTCCTAAAGCATGTGCTGGAAACCTACAAAAGTCAGGAAGTCTCCTCTTCTGTACTCCAGAAATTCTTCAGCCCTTTGGTTCTCAGTCTGAGTTCAGTCACTGTCCCAGTCTCAGTCCGAACATGAGACCTGAACCAGGTCACTGTGTTGCCCTGTTCCTCAGAACCTCTCCTTTTAGATGAATGGTATTGGACCAGGCAAAGTCTAGGAACTTCCAACTCTCAAGTTCTATGATTCATAGCCGATTCTACTATATTTGTCTGAGTAGAATGTTAGGTCTCTTGGTCCATGTGTCAAGGACTCGGGATCAAACTCCATGAATCAGCCAATCCTCATTAAAGGCACCGGCCTAAGTGGACTCATGATCTGGAAGCAAAGGGTTAGTGTGAACACCGAGAGGAAGATAAGACCATGAGCCAGATTGTGGAAGGCTTTGAAGGCTGGATGGAAGGCCTCGAACTTTATCCTGTAGACAGACAGGAGCTTTTGAAAAGTTTTTGAGCAGGGTTGGGGTAATCCGACTGAAGTGATATTTAGAAAGATTCATCAACTGGCGGAATGGGGAGAATCCAGAGGTTAGCAAGTTAGGCCACAATAGTAACCCATGCCATAGCCACAAATGAGTATCACTAGCCCAGTTACTCCCAGCACCTAAACTGGTCATCAGGGTAGGTCTAGACCCTAGGATACAAGGATATCTCATGATAGGTAGACCCCACCTGTGAATTAAAACTGGAAGGAACATCGTTAAGTTTTGGAGAGACGGTTTTATAGTCCTGATGGTAGAATGTTCTTTCTTTAAAAAAAAAAAAAAAAAAAAGATTCATTTTTCTCACTTTCATTGTCTTATTTGGTAGGCTCTCCTCTAGAGATGTTTGGGACAGATTCAGAGATGCCAAAGTTCATTTGACACAGCTTTTTGGGGATACATCTGTCAAATAAATCATGGCCCTCTAGAGGTTTATGGAGGGGTGTGACTATTTGGGGGTGGAGAAAAGGCTCTGGCTTGTTCTGTGATGCTGGCCGGGGGGCAGGAGTATACCTGGGTAGGTCCAGGCTAGAGATGGTAGTGGTGGAGGCAGAGTCTAGGCGTGGACAATGGTGACTCTACTGCATTGGTCACTGTTTTATGGAAAGTGGGAAAAGCTCTGAGTGAGCAGGCATTGGGAGACCCATCAGGAAAGAGGCTGTGTCATTTGTCTCAGTGATTTATTTAATTCTGGCCGAGAAGGCTCTGATCCATGTTGAGTTCATCCTCAGAGTGAACTTGCTCACCAGACCCAGGAGGCTTGGATCAGTGGTCTCTCTTGAGCCTTGACACGTATCACTTTAGGGAAAAGCTGACATGCAGTGTCCCCAGTGCAGCTGTGGTGGGTCGAAGATGGGTACTGAAGGATTATGTTCATGACGGACAGGTCTGAAGATGAAACAGGGGTGTTGAGAGACCTTTCTAATCTGAGAGGGTCATCCCCATGAGGGGACGGTGGTCTCACCCAGACTGTCCCTTGGACTTCTGTGAAGGAACATGGGCCTGCCACACGAGCGCTGTGCCCAGATTATGGCCTCTAGGCCCTCATTGCCTTGCTGCTGTCAAGTGAGCACTGGCGATGTACTAGATGCAGGAGGAAACAAAACAGTGTAACAGCCCTCAGGAGTTTAGACTCCAGTTGGGGGAACAAGCCGGAGATGAGAAAACATTAGCCCCTAGGCCAAGATCATGGTCAGAATTCATGGCAGGCCACGGGTGCTAAGGGAGCAGATCCATGGGAAATAACAAACCATGCATTCCCCGCAAAGATGGCCCCAGGGCACCTCTGCCGAATGCAAACCTAAAACCACGGTCACCTGGCACCCTCCACCCTTCCCCATGCAGGTTCTGGTTTCGGGAAGAAGAGCAAAGACACATCCACAGAGCGGGACTTCTTCATGAGGATGAAGTGTACCGTCACCAGCAGAGGCCGGACCGTCAACCTCAAGTCAGCCACCTGGAAGGTAGGACGACATCAGGCCCGGGTTGGAGTCCCCTCCCCCCGCCCCCGCCCCGAGACCACTCTCTTTGGCCCCGTGTCTGACCCTCCGTGGCTGGTCTCCAGGTCTTGCACTGCACTGGCCAGGTGAAGGTATACAGCAGCTGCCCCCCTCATGGCGGTCTCTGCAGCTACAAGGAGCCCCTCCTGTCCTGCCTCATCCTCATGTGCGAGCCCATCCAGCACCCGTCACACATGGACATCCCCTTGGACAGCAAGACCTTCCTCAGCCGCCACAGCATGGACATGAAGTTCACCTACTGTGACGACAGGTGGGGGCCTGGGAGTGTGTGTGCCATGGCCGGGCTGTCTTTCCTACCTGTGTGTGTGTGCGTGTGTGTGTGTATGTGTGTGTGGTTGTGCCTGGGGGGGACGGTATGGGTCTGGGGCACGGATATTGCATCGCTGGGTACAAGTCTCTGGACGTGTGTCACTGTGTCATCCCATCGGTGCAGCTGCGGGGCTCCTGGTGCCATATTTGGTGGCTCCACATGGAGGCAACATCAGGGGCGGACGCCAGAGCAGTTCTGCTGTGTGGCTCATTGCTCATTGTTGTGGTGTGTGCACAGTCTCTCACATATGTGTCAGGCTCCTGAGGAAATTTCCAGGAATGCTCCTGGGAATGAGACCGGCGTCTAGCAATGTCCCTCAGCACTGGCAACTCAGAGGCCAGCTGGGAGCTTAGGGATCTGGCCTGGAAACTGGCCACGGTGGCATGGCTTCTACTGTTGTCTTTTGTTGTCCCTCAGCCTTTGCTCCTTCTGTGTCTTCTCCATCCCAGCTGCTGCTTAGCCTAATTTTGAAGGCTTTTTTTTTTTTAATATTTTTTATTTGTTTATTTGACAGACAGAAATCACAAGTAGGCAGAGAGGTAGGCAGAGAGAGAGAGGGGGAAGCAAGTTCCCCGGCGAGCAGAGAGCCCGACGTGGGGCTCGATCCCAGGACCTGGGATCATGACCTGAGCCGAAGGCAGAGGCTTTAACCCACTGAGCCACCCAGGTGCCCCTTGAAGGCTTTTTGATGAAGGAAGCCAAGCTAGACTCTAAGCCCCCATACCAGGCCCCACTGGAAATTCTCCCACGGGAGAGTGACATGCCTCGGAGTATCAGCTCTGGCGAGATGACCTAGGCTCAGGCTCAACAGGAAGTGTTTGGTTTGAGTGGTTATTCTCACTACAAGTTGTTCTTTATTATAAAGCTGTAGAAAAAGCAGCTAAGATTGCATATGCCCCTTCTCAGAACTGGCCTCCCCTCAAGGCAAAGTCAAAGGACTTTGTGAAAGGATTCCTGTCCTGTCATTCCTGTCCCCCTCTTTTGGCTACCGTGGTGCTGGGCCCCAGGCTCTTGGAGGAAGCAGGTCATTCTCTAAGTAGAAGGAGGTGCTGTAACCTCAGAGGGAGACAATGTCACATATGAAGACTTTTGTCCTAGAACTCTGACCCAGTCAGCATTGATTACAGTGCTTAATAGTGTTGTTATTGGGATCAGGATGCAGACTGGAGATAAAGATTGTCCCAAAGGTAGGCTCTAGAGAAATCCATCCTGTGTGTAAGGTCGTTTCTCAGATGGAGGCTCTGTGTTCAAATGAACCCTGTGGGCAGAAGACACACTTCTGTAATGTGCACCCCTCTCTAGGCTGTCGAAATGGCACGGGAAATCCCAGCACCTGGCCCACAGGGCTGGCTCAAGGATGGGGCGCTGCCGTGGATGCCTTCGCCATCCAGCCCAGAGCAGCGGTTGTGGTGCTGGACCCCACTTAAGCTTCCCCCTGGTGTGACCCCACAAGCCCTGGGAAGACCCTGCAGCCTGAGAAATAATGTATCATCTCTAGCTAATAGAAGACAGGGATTTTTTTTTTTTTTTTTTAAGCTTAAGACTTTGATCCTTATTAAAGGGAAGAAAAAAAATCTCTGGAAAGAGTAATCGGAGGTTGTCCTCCATTCATTACCTTGCTTTGAATGAGTTTCAGGTCATTTCCCAAAAGCAGTGCTGCTTGGGAGAGAAGAGGGGACAAAAACAGGAGGAACTGTTCCAACCGTGGGGTGAGAGGAAGCGGCCACAGAACGGGGAGACCCACGCGAGGCCTGCCTGCCTCGTCTGGCTCAGGGCTTGTCAGCGGAGTCGATACTGGCGCGGAGGAACCTGTGATTTAAGGCTTTGTGACTCAGAGTGTGGAGGGCGATACTGCGTTTCAGAGCTGCTGGACACATTGCATTTTCAGCAGAATCCTGCCTTTCAAGACCTAATTACATGGCCCAGACTTGGAGTTCAGTGGTGCTAGAGGGCTGAACGCAGGGGTGCTTGCATACCCAGAGTGCTGGGCCCCACGAAAGTTGTGTTTAACCGATTAGCAGATTAGTTAACAAGGACACAGACACGGCTTAGACAGTTTATAAAGTGACTATTTTAAGTCCTTGATCCCTAAGTGCTATTTCTCTATTGCCTTGATGAAGACTGGGATCTTTCTGGTTTGGGTAGCTTGTTTTGTTTTCGCTCTTTCATTAGAATGGGGCAAGATGTGCACACAGACTGCACACATGTGCCCTCTCTCCCTCCCTCCCTCTCTCTCCCTCCCTCCACCCCTCTCTTTCTGTCTCTTTAATACCCCTTCTGAGATCAGTGCTTCAAAAACCAATATTTACATATGATAGCTAACGGGGAGCCCTTTCCACTTTCCATTAAATCTAGGAATTCACTAGATTTGATGACATCTAACACACATTGTGGGGCGACGATTTTCCACAAGGGGATTACTTTCCTGTAAGGCAAATGGAAAGAATCTGATGAAAATATAAGGCAACCGGAATCCACAAAATCACTTTTAAAGCCGGGTTAGCACTTTTTCTTCAATGTATGAAGGCCACAGACATAATAAACAAACAAATGAATGAAAGAATGAATAATGCTCATGGAGAAAAGGGAAGGGAGAATGGAGAGGGGAGGAAGAGAAAACAGAAGACAGAAAAACTGGCATCAAACTCCCAGGTTCCCAGAGTGACTGGGAGCCGAAACGAACGGTTTGGGAGAGTCTGGGGTTGAGTCAAGGCACACCGACGGCTCAGAATGCATGTGTCCCGCTCCTTTTTAATAACGGGTCAGAGGACCATATGAGGTCTCGTAATAATTGCCTGAAACAAAGGAAACATTTTAAAAAGCAAATTTTGTGACACTGCACATCTGTCATGTGTCCATGTATGTGGTTGACTGCTCTCGACAAGGGGAGCAGTGTGGTGGCGAGGCAAAAGGAGGATGTCCCGGTTATCACTGTGACTGATGGTGAACTGTCCCATTTATGACTCCCACAGAGCCCTTCATCTCCCTTTCCTAAAGTACCGAGCAACCGGTGAATAACCTGTTATTTACTGAGCACGTGCCAGGTGACTAGTTAACCTTGTGTGGGAGACTAGTCTATCCAAGTAGTAAAATAGCTTTCTCCTGATCTCTGAGAGTTTAGATATCAAGACACCAGCCGCCATTAAGCCACAGTGGTTGGTGCAAAATAGAGTATTCTGTTCCCTGAAACGCGGGAGAGAGGTTATTCCCAAATAGTTTAACTCTAAAATGGGGGTGTTTCCTAACTTCGTGGGGAGGTGCCACCTAGTGGCGAAAGGGGGTCACTGTGAAGGGAGCCAGGCATCAAGGAGGATGGGGCCCGCTGTGTGATTCCCATTATCCCACTGTGATTTTGTCAGTTGTAGACGCCTTCCTGTATCTGAGAAATAAATTATCCAAGCAGATTGTGTCGATAGGATCAGTATCAATAAGGAGAAAACGGTGCCACCGTTAACAGTGAAAATTTCAGGTTAACAAAGAAAGGATCATGTAATTGTTATAGTTAAAGCAGCTGAAGGCAGCCCTGTTTGACCGTTGAATCGAGGCAACATAGGGCATCCTAAAACCAGGAGTTTAATAAATTGGGTAAGTTAGGATGCCTGTGTTTCAAATTCTGTGGCTTAAATTTATGATGAATTGTTTTTATCCAGAGAAGTCAGGAAGAGTACAGATACTAGTGAGAGAAGAGCTGGGCATCACAGAGAAGGTCAGTGGAGAAAATTAGAGCCATGAGTTGTAAGATACATACACATCAAAACACCCGGAAGGCAAGAGTTTTGAAATCTGGGAAGAAGATAGGCTAACTTCAGGCAAATTAGTAGTAAACAATTATATACTTTCATTGCATAATGAGATACATTTAATAATTTTTTTTGTACTTTTTTTAGAGGATGGATGACATTTTAAAAACCAGAGAGACCTTTCAGATTAATACATTACAGGTACTTTTCTAGTGTCCTATATAGTATATTCCAGATCTTCTTGCAGACCTACACATTATTAGCCTCTCCGCACACATCTTATATGAGAAGGTGTAGTGAATTTCTCTAAATCCCTGAGTCACAAGGAACTTGAAGCGCTCTCCCTGTGTATCTGTGTCTCCTCCGAATGACGGTGTTCTGAAATCAACCCACGGTTGGGGCACGTATATGAGAGTGTTTATGTATTATCCTGACTAACCTGCTCCAAATACTCCTAGAAGTGACACCTCTACAAATTCACTTTGCAGTGTATTTCCAGGTGTGATTGGCCTCCTGACTCAAAAATGATTCCTTCTACATGATCTGCTCCTCTCTTGCTGCAATTCAAGGCAAGCTTCTTCTTCCTTGTGTGTGGGTCTTAAGGTGCTACAAGGCAGCTGTGGCATCTGGTGGCACTCACAGCAGGGGCAGTCCAGGGCTGATGAGCCAGGGCAGTCTTCCTGGGCATAAAGTACCTATAACACACCTGTAACACATCACCCCAACAAGACAGAAATGGACTGCCCCTGAACTACAGAGCTGGCTGTGTAGGTTTCCCATGCCCACATACCATGTGAGGAAAACACAGGGCTTAAGGACTGTTGTTTAAAGCAAGCAAAATCTGGGTAAAAGTGTATTAAAGCAGAAAGCACTGAAATCTGGATATGATTAAGGAGGGGCCGTGCCGAGGCTTATAAGCACCTACAGAAGCCAGAATGCGGAGATTCAGGCTGTTTGGGAGAAGCCATCGCCAGAAGCGGGGAGGGAAAGAAAGCAGACTTTCAGATAAGCATGGTTAAATAGCAAATGCATTCTCTGGAATACAAATGGGTGGTTAAAAGTCCTTAAAACTTTCATCCTCTTAAGTCATTTACAGTACTCTTCTACCCAACTTGTTTATGTGATGAATTGACTTAGCAAATCCTTTACAGGTGTAGGGAGCAGGGGTGGAAACCACAGCCAGGTCCCGCATGCACATGCTTGGGTGGTCTCCCGGGAACGGGGGCTAGCCGTCATAGCTAGGCCTTCACTGGACTCCCTCTGCCCCTTGACGCAAGGGCATGGACACTGTAGCTGAGGGAACTGTTTCCTTCCCGGCACTCAGGCGCAGGGAATCCATGCTGAAATGAGCCTCTGAGCACTTAAGGGTAAAAAACAGTTTCAGGACAATGAGTAACTGTCATTTTACGTTATGAAGACATCTCTGATGCTGAAGTCCGAAGCCCAGCCGTCTGACCCACATATCTACTCGGCGTAACAATTCAGAATATAATGACCTTTTTCCTCTATATTTTCTGTTCTCTTCCTTCTCCCTCTGCCTCCTATGGCTACCCGTCATTGTCTACATCTCTCTCCTCACCTCATCCTTCTTCCACTCTTTCTTCCGCTGTTCTCGCTTCTGAAATCTGGTAGATGAAGCCCTTTTACATTTCCCACTTCTCAAAAACAGAACAGCCCTACTGAGTTGACTTTAACTTTATGGGTGACCCCAGGCTGATTTTTTTTTCCCCCAGTGAGTCAGGGCTCTTAATTAGAAAGAAAGAAAAAAAAAATTCCCTGCCTCTGATGGAGAGAGCAGATGAAACTGTGTTATCACAGCCCAGCTCCGCAGGGACTGGGCCCCGGGGAAACGAGCAGGGAAGGCCCTTGTGTGCCAGAGGAGCTGACCCTATAAACAAGCTGGGTTCATTAGCCTCCCCACTGGCGTCTGCGCGCCTGCACAGGGAGGCCAATGACCATTAGCTTCAAGTTGGGGTTTCCTGGCTTTGTGAAGTTTGACAACTCGAACGTTCTTCAATTGTGTTTGGGGTGTGTGTATTTCCCAGTTTTTATAGTAGTCTGTTTAAAGGAACGAAGAAGGAGACATTAAATATTTATTTTAGTTGACAAGATAAATGAAGGCCACTCCTGGGAAGCGAGCTGGCGATTCTGAAATCCTGGTTTGTTTGTACACTTCCCAGACATGCCCATTGTGTGCCTTTGAATGCATGGTACAGTAATTAGATTTTTTAAATGGTTTATTATGAGGCTGGTGGTAATAAACATTTACTTTGAACATTTTAAAGATTCTAATCTTGAAAGAAAAGTTCATTGCTTCAGGGAGTGGTACCATATCTTTTCCAGAGCAGCCTCACTTTGGAGGGTCTCTAGAAAATTCTAGCCCTGTCCAGGAATAGAAGCAATGCATCTGGCAAATTGGCAAGCCTGTTAATGGCCAGCTCACTGTCACCAGGGCCTGCTGGTACAATTCCTATTCCCAGGCTTAAGCTTGAAAGGACTAGACCCAACAGGAAAGCCATTCGGTTGTGGAGAAGAGAGGGCCAGCACTGTTCTACCATCTCCGTGCTCTGCCCCAGTTTCTACCTCGATAAGGGGCCCTTGGGCCCCAACCCCAGGATCAGGCTACCAACGAACATGTCTGTTGCTGTAAGTTCAGAGATCTCTCTACTCTGGGCCAAGTAAGGGGACAGATGCTCCCGGTCTGAGACCAGCAGGCGCAAGTGAACTTGCCATTGCATGTGAACTGCTGAAATCTCACTGGAAATCTCCGCTGGGCTAAATCAGCTGAGGCCTAAGCTGCTCAGCCCCTTTGGGCTGCCCCTTGTTTGACAAAGGCTTTCAGCCCTAAGTGTTATTGAGGGAGAGAATTTTTCTCTTCTCTGACCACACCAACACCAGGCACAGCTTCTAGGATGAAGAAAGGATGGATTAAACATCGTGAGGGGTCCGGCTGAGAGCTGTGTGCGTGCACCGCGCACACGCACTGACATGCATTGACACAGTTAATCACGTTCTAGGAGAGAGAGTAAAGCTTTATTGCCTTAGTGGTGCTGGGGAAGGCAGGGCTCTGGTTGTACCTCAGGTCCTAAGAATAGAGCTGCCAGTCAGCCACTTAAGAATTTACTGAGTACCTACTATAGGGAAGGCCAAAGAAGAAAGTGGTCCCTATGTTCAGGGATTGGCAGCCTAGGATGTGAGTAATTGTCTGTGACGTGGGTTTGCCTGTTAGGACTTAGTGAGAAGGAGACGTCACTGAGGGCTGGGAGAATCAGAAGTCTCTGTGGAGATGGCCGGGCCATGAGCTAGCCTTGTGGTCATCGGGGGCTTGGAGAAGAGGGCTGAAGAGAAGACGTCAAGGCTCTACAGCAAGAATGGGTTTGCTGGGTGTGGGGAACTCCAAGGGGAGCAGTCTGCCAGGACACAGGATGTAAGACACACACTGCTGGTTAGCCAAAATCACACTGCATGGAAGTTGGGAGACCAGATTCTGGGGGGTCCTGTAAGTTAGATGGACTGTATTTACTCTGGATCACAGTAACAATAGTGGTCAATAGCGGTTGGTAATAGGGAAGGAACAGGAGGGAAATAGGGTTTCCATCCTATTTTAGAATGATTTATTCTGGCAGACATATGTAGAGACCCTTTGGAGTGGGGAGAGAATAAGCAAAGGAAACCAAGGAGCCCCAGCTTCTGCTGATTTTGTTTTCCCCTCTGTGTTGTTAATTTCCAGTGTGGATACATGATAGGACTCAGAAGTCATACATTCTGAAATAGAGCTCATAATCATAAGAGTACAGCATCACTTCTGACTTGTGGTGGGCCAAGTAAACAAGACAATGAGCCCATTAGAAAAACTAGAGGAGACAGCAAACCTTGCAAGAAATGATATTTAGATGTGATGTGAGAAAGTGGCTAATCTGATGGTTCTTGGGTGGGGCATCTTTAGTTTAATAATTCTGGTATAGAGAAAAGAGTCCTCAGAGTGTTAAGTGATCCTTCATGGTTCTCTACATTTGTCTGTTTTCTGCTCGCTTCCCATGAAACCAGACATGTTACAGGATGAAGAAAGGGACACTTGGGATGGCAGAGCCCTGTCATTTCAGAGCTGCCCATCTATCAGAGTGTAATGAGGAGGCACATTTCTAATACCTTGATTTTGTATTTCTTCCTCTCAGCACTTCCTGCCCATCCCCGTTCCTTGAAATGGGGAGGGGCAGGTAAAGTTCCAAGGTAGGCAAACCTGATGTCCGATGTCCGAGAAGTACCTGAGGTCACCAGGCAGGACCTGAGGGAGAGTACTCAGACGACTAAAGATCAGACACAGGCAGGGCAGGCTCTCCTGCCCGGGTTCCTCCTCCCTTGCTGCTTACCACACAGACAAAGGCCGACTCCACACTCCTCCCCGCAGAGGCCGCACCATTTTCGCTTTTCGCTTACATCACCCAGTACTGGCATCAGCTTGATCTGGTAACCTGGAGCCCTGGTTTTCATTACTGTTTTGTCCCTGGACTCTCGCGTGGACATCAACTGGACTGTCTGTTCCCCCTGGATCTCCCTCTTTGGCCAAAGCTGGGGGGCGGAGGGTATGAGAGCCCCTTCCAGGACTTGCTGGGAGACTAGGCTTATGTGTATCGGCGGCGGACGTAGGGAATCCCGACTCTCCAGACACGATTTCAGAAAGTGGGGGAAGAGTGGAGGGAGGTTGGGTGGAGCCACCGCAGCAGGTTGAACACCATGTTTTCTTTATCTTGGATGAATGGGACGACCAGGATGCCTGGAGCGTTTTCGTCTGAATGTGTGCCTCTGACTTACCTTCTGGATCTAGCTCCTTGAGCCCCTGCCCACATTCATACAGTCTCTCTTCCCACATGATTTTGTTTTGTTTTGTTTTGCTTTTTTAAAAATTCAGGATCACAGAACTGGTTGGTTACCACCCCGAGGAGCTGCTTGGCCGCTCAGCCTATGAGTTCTACCATGCTCTGGACTCAGAGAACATGACCAAAAGTCACCAGAACCGTAAGTTCCTGGAGCACCCTGCGTGGCTGCCTTGTGTCTGTGAAATATGGCCTTGAATGAGGTGTGGCACCAGTGAGACCAGAGAAGACCTGCTTCCATCCTCCACAGAGCCACCATCTTGGGTGGCAGACAAGACCTGTGCCCTCAGGATGGTTAGAAATCCAAGGCTGCCACCAGCCCAGATGACAACTTGATGCAAATTAGAAAAAGGCCCCGTTCTTCTGGGGGGGGGGGGGACACACCCATACCATGGCCCACAGCTTAGAGAGTAGAAGGTGGGCTGAATTTCAGTCCCCACATTCCATTTCCACCCAGCGCCCCGTATGGCCAGCAGTTGGCACAGCCCTGTGGGACAGCCCTGTAGAGAAGAGCACAAGAGGACACATGGTCAGCTGGGTCGTGGGCTATAGAAGCAGAAGAGGAGGCCTGGGAAGGTTCAAGAAAGGAGAGGACAGAGCTCTTGAGTTGGACCTAGAAGGATGGGGGAGGACGAGGCCCAACAGGTGAAGGTACCAGGGCAGCAACTTCACAGATGCATTGAAGTAGGCCTCGGTTCTCCAACAGCTGGCTTGCTGGGTCAGAGAACTCAGTCGGAGGCTGTCCAGGCAAACCAGTGGTGGCACAGGGACACTATGCTTTGCAACTTGAAAGAAACCCGAGTTATGAAAGGATCCTGGAACAGCACTGTCCAGCAGGACTCTCTGCAAGGGAGATGTTCTGCATCGGCACAGTCCGTGTGAAGTGTCTAGTGCACCCAAGGAACTGAATGTTGAAAATTTTAATTTTACTTAAATTTCAGTCACTTGACCGTGGCTACCCCATGGGACAGGGCAACTCTAGTGCCTTCACTTGGCCATATTCCCAGTGCAGCCTTCCTGTTCACAGGCGATCCAGGATCGTCTCCTTGAATCCATGCAGCCTGTCAACATGCAAAGGACTCTGGGTTGATTCCGCTATACTCAGCCCACTGAGGGACATAGACACTTATAGGATTGCTCCCCAACGAAAGAAAAAGGAAGGTTGTTGGCTCTGTGGGAACAGGTGGCTCATCTTTTTAGCCTCAATATTTAGCATAGTGTTTGATAAAATGCGGGCACTAAGTCAGTGATAAACCCAAGGCGCACTCATATTTGGGAAAGAATGCTTCAAAATCAGTGCAGATAGAGGTGCCGAGAAGATTCTAAGTGGATTAAAAATGGGTAAGGTAAGTCTAACAAGCATGCCGGTGGTCCTGCGGGTCCTGGGCCCCCAGGATTAGCTGTGGCTTGGGGTGGCAAGGGAGAAGATGGAGATGCTTCTGTTTGTCCATTGTTTCTCAGTCCATCATCTGTGCTAAGGTTAGGACAGCTGAGTTCAGAGCAGCCCACAGATCAGCAATCCCATAAACTGTATGTGAGCACAGTTCCTGTCCTCTGATGGAGTGAGATCTTCTCTTTCTAATTGGTCTCTCTGCTTTTTCCTCGTGGCTTTGGGGTTTGAGCTGAAAGTACAAGACGGCCCCTTATGATATCTCAGAGAAGTTTTTCACTATGCTGTCTGGCCAAAAACCAACCAAGCCACCAGCCTAGATTCAGCCCCATGCAGGGACCCAGAGAATGGAGGAGGGAGGTGAAGGCAGCTTCGTGTGCCCGTGGACATGACCCAGCCTGAGCCTCCCCCAGCTTTGAAATTGTAGGATGTGGTTCCAGCCTTCATGCTGGGATTCCCCATGCTTTTCTGTTACACGGTGATTCTTACTCCCAAAGTCATCCCAACCCTGCGACTCTGGGACCTGGGCTCTGCCCCAGCTGACCCACAGATTCCCCAGGGCCTGGCTTTCTGGGTCTTTCCTCCTTTACATGTGAAACAGGGAAAGTCCAGCTTTTTTCCTCAGTCCAGGGTGAAGTCAAAGCAGGGGACAATAGGAAAAGTTTCTGGGAATTCCTGGAGGACAATATTATACTTTGTCTTTGGGGATAGAAGAGCTGAGGCACTGCTATCAGAAGGAACAAAAATGATGACTTCTCCCTGGGCAAAGAAAAAGTATTCTCTCTTTCTTCATAAAAAAATCTTTGACCCTTGGGAGGGGGGTTGGAAGAGGGGGGTGGAGTTATGGACATCGGGGAGGGTATGTGCTGGGGTGAGTGCTGTGAAGAGTGTAAACCTGGCGATTCACAGACCTGTACCCCTGGGGATAAAAATACATTATATGTTTATAAAAAATAATTTAAAAAAAATCTTTGACCCTTAAAACAGAGCTGGGATAAAAATTGGTCTTATCAGTTTTGTGCTGACTCTGGCAGAAATATGGCGCTTTTTATTGAATCCATACACTGAAGTATTAGGCACACTTAAAGGTAATTCACAATCCAAAGAGAAATCAGGCTCCCTTTTTCCCCTGATGGAGCCATGTAAAGCTGCCCAGAGCTCCGCGGCCCCACGCCCAGCCAGGAAACCCAAATCCAGCAAGGGGAAGTCTGTGTGGCTTGGAAATTGGATTACTGACAGCTAAAACAGAAAGCATCTATTTCTGTCTCTCTGCCCGTGTGTGTGTGTGTGTGTGTGTGTGTGTGTGTGTGTGTGTGTGTGTGTGGTTGAGTTTGTGCAAATAAAGTCGTACCACAGAGTCACACTACTGTGGCAGGATAGTTGGAGGCTGGGTCAGGTTTATACACCAGCATCCTGAGTTTCCGCGTGAATGTGTGTTTTAGCCTGTGAACGTTTACTGTCGAAATGACTGGGGAAGCTCTGTCCTCAAACCAGATTTAGATAATTGAAAGCCATCATTTCCAAATGGATTAGTAATTTATACGTCGTTACTGTCGGTGGTAGGGGCTGGGGGCGCGCTTTCTCTTTGTTGTGTGAGGACATTATGTGCTCTTAGGAAAACAAGATTAAAGGCTATAAACGGCCTATCTCCCAAGGAGCAGGCCCCTCACCAAGGCTGGCGTTAATGAACAGATGGGTAGAAAGCAGGCGTAATTATACTGTGCTGGCAGAACAGGTCCTCGCCTGCAATCACTAGAAATGCAGTTAAGACCTTTGCTCGCTGCACTGCTTAATCAAAAAGAATAGGAGCCCTGAACTCTGTCTGCATTAAGATCCGTCTAAATAAGTTAACTCCAGGCACTTGAAATTGTGCAAGAATCGTTTCTCTGCAGGAAGGGAGCCTCAGTGGGGCACCTGAGGGGCCCCGGGGAGGACAGCAGTGGCCCACGACGATGCAGGACCACAGCCACAGCGAGTGGAGGCTTCCCAGTGAATGGCAGCGTGGGGGTCATAGCCAGAGAGTGAGGGGCCGGGAGTGCTGTTCTCCTGCTCCGTTTTCCTACATCGTGTTAAGCAGGTCACAGTCCCCCTGACCTTATTCCTTCCTGTCCAAAGAAGGCGATATCTATCCTCTCTGCGGCCCAGAATTATGGTCCAAAAGACTAGACTAGGGTGATGTGCCACTTTGGAAAAGGATGTGGTAGCTTCTTACAAAGGAAGCATGTACTTAGCCACTGACCTGGCCATTGTCCCCCTAGCTGCACCCACTGTATGTGTCCATACAAAGATGTGTACACCAGTGTTTATAGCAGCAGTATTCACAATAACCAAAAAAACTGAAAACAACTTAAACATCCATCTACAGGTGAATGGATAAACCAATTATGGTACCTCCATACAGTGGAACACAGCTCAGCAATAAAAAGGAGCAAAGCCCGAGTCCTGGCAGCACCCGAGGAATCTGGAACACATGCTGAGGGAAAAGAAGCCAGACACAAAAGAGTACATACTCTTGTATGAGGCCACTTACATGCAGATGGAGAGAAGAGCGCCATATAGTGGCAGACAACAGATCAGGGGGAGCCTGGGACCAGGGGTGGCCATGAGGATGGAGCAGCAGGAGGCCTAAGGAATTCGGAGGTGGCGGGCTGAGGGCTGAGTGGTTACCTTGGATTGTGGTGACAGTCCCACGCACTTTGTCAGAATGCATTGGACTGTGCACCTCAAGTGGTTGCATTTTTAAATTGAAGGTAAACTAAACCTCACTGAAGTTGATTTTTTTTTTAAGATTTTATTTATTTATTTGACAGAGAGATCACAAGTAGGCAGAGAGGCAGGGAGAGAGAGAGAGGGGGAAGCAGGCTCCCTGCTGAGTGGAGAGCCCGATGCGGGGCTCGATCCCAGGACCCTGGGATCATGACCAGAGCCGAAGGCAGAGGCTTAACCCACTGAGCCACCCAGGCGCCCCTGAAGTTGATTTTTAAAAGGAAAACCAAACCACGAAAGCTTAGGTTGGGAGTCTGACATGTAGACTGTGATCTCATCTACTGTTTCCACTGAGGGGCCCTTTCAGCAAACTACCGTGGAGTTCCCGGCCTCAGTTTCTTCAGAGGTAAAACAGGAATCACGAGAGACCTCTCACAGTGTCATTGTGAATTACACGAGCTGTTGGGGACGCTGATCCTTGCGGATGACTTAGGTGCCAGGCAGTTGTAACTGCTGTGCAGCAGTGAGCTCATCTTGAGACAGTGTCGAACACTGCAAAGCACTGCACACAAGTAAGTTACTACTCAGGCACCTCGGTGCTTGTGCAATTTTTGAAGTGGGTAAAACGTGCCCTGAAAAACATAAAGGGCCACAAGCGGCATCAGTAGGAACCAAGCGGCCATCCTTAGCCTCCCAAGCCTAGTGAACAGGGAGGTGGCCCCTGCACCCACCAGGAGAACGGAGTGCAAATCTGTGTTCACCAAGAGTCTGGATACTCTCACGTGGGACCCCTCACAACATTCTCTATGGCCCCAGGGAAGAGGGGGCTTTTCCTCTATGGCCGTTGTCCAGGACATTCCGTCAACAGGTCTGCACAGGATCAGCCAGCCCGGCAGACCTGGTCCTCGGAGTGAACAGCTGCTCTACGCTGGCTCACTAGGAACGTCGTTCTCGTCATCACTGTTCTTTTTATCAGCATCTCACTTTGCAGATGAGGAAACCAAAACTAAGAGGGATTGTTCCTTCCCTGGAGCCCCCATGCTAGCAAGATTTTCTAACACCTTCATCATGCCTCTTCCCATTCTCTGTGATCGGAGGAGCTCGGAGCTAGGATTCTGAAGAATGAATTCCCAAGGAATGAAAGTAGATGGACTGTTCAGAAAACTACCAGAAATTCTAACATTGGTAGACTTTAAAGAGATTTATTAATTCCTGTTTAATGGGAGTAGATGAAGCCTTCTGGACTGGGCCATGTGGGACACCGTCCCAGTGCTTTCCTACAGTAAAAGTTAAATGAGCGTTTAGAATAATCTAGAAGAGGAAAGAAGTCATGTGGAGGTCCTTGTGTCTCAGTGCGCAGTCTTGTCTGTTTCCCCGTAGACTACCCTCCCTGTGAGGTCTAGCTCCCCAGCCTCCCTGACCTCGGGCTCCGTTTCTCCTTCCCTAGTGTGCACCAAAGGGCAGGTGGTGAGCGGCCAGTACCGGATGCTTGCGAAGCACGGGGGCTACGTGTGGCTGGAGACCCAGGGGACAGTCATCTACAACCCTCGGAACCTGCAGCCCCAGTGCATCATGTGTGTGAACTACGTCCTGAGGTGAGCACGTGAGGGCCGTGGGGCAGGCTGTGCGGGGCACCTGAGCTCCCCAGACCAAGGGCAGCAGGCTGAGAGGACACACACCTACCCGACCCTGGGCACTGCCTCTGCGAGCTCTTTGTGCCAATCCTTGGGACCCAGAGGATTTTCATGGCTGTCTCGGGGACTATAGGACACCTGGGGTGGCCCTTCCTGGTGACTTTTTTTGGGTCTCCCCCCATCTGTCATCTGTGTCATGCCTCTGACCCACATGGGGAGGCAGATAGCATAGTTGTCACTTAGTATTTTTTGAATGGGGAACAAGGAAAGAGATACTGCTCAGGATTTCTGGAAGAAGATGCAACAGCTTCATTCCCTAGTGCCTGGGGAGAAAGCTGGAGATGGTCCCTGCTAGAGTAAAACCTGAAGCCCTCACCCCCCATGTACGCAATGCAGCGCATGCCCAGTAATCAAAGAGCATCCCAGAGCCATCCCTGTCCCAAGGGCAGGCTTGGGGTTGCTGCCTCCATGACTCCAAACTTCACCGCGCAGGGTCTTACAAAGCCCTAGCACGGCATCCATACCTGTGTTTTCAGCCAAGAGGGTTAGCTGTCTGGTTTTCTGTGTGTCTGGGGATATAAAAGGCTTTTGCTAGAAAACATGGAAGGTCTGAGACACTTCTTGTCCCATCAGTGAGATCGAGAAGAATGACGTGGTGTTCTCCATGGACCAGACGGAATCCCTGTTCAAGCCGCACCTGATGGCCATGAACAGCATCTTTGACAGCAGTGGGGAGGTGGCAGTGTCTGACAAGAGTAACTGCCTGTTCACCAAGCTGAAGGAGGAGCCCGAGGAGCTGGCCCAGCTGGCACCCACTGCAGGAGATGTCATCGTTTCTCTGGATTTCGGTGGGTGCTTCCTAGCCAAACAGGGGCCTGCTGAACCCTCTCTCCTTACTGTAACCGGCCTCCCCGGCTTCAGCGTTTCCTCAACCCCTGCCCCCTCCCCGGCCCTGTGATTCCTCTGTTGGAGCCAGACTGTGCTGAGTGGCGAAGGGCAATGTGCAGGTCTGGCATGGAGTGAGAGGGTCCTGCTTCGGACTCTGCATAAACGCTGCCTGGGCAGGGCTTGTGGGGACTGAGCTGTGGGCTGTCCAGCAGAGGCAGGGGGAGTCTGACATGAGGGAGGGGGCAGCGAGAGAGACGGTCAGAGGCCGCTGCTGTGTTTGCATGGAGAGGGCAGATCTCCCCCTGGGCCTCAAAGGACAGGATGCCGTTTAGGTAGAGGGCCAGGCTGAAATAGGAGGAGAAATCATTCCAGAAATGTGGAGGGAGAAAAGATGCCCTCATATCCACTATTTTTAAAAAAAAATGTGGGCCTCTCCACAGGGCGCCTGGGTGGCTCAGTTGGTGAAGCATTCCACTCTTGATTTTGGCTCAGGTCATGATCTCAGGGTGGTGAGATCAAGCCCCGCATCAGGCTCGGTGCTGGGCAGGTGTGGAGTCTGGGGGAGAGTCTCCCTCCCTTAACGTCTGCTCCTACCCCCATCCTGTGCATGCACTCTCTCTAAAAAAAAAAAAAAAAAAAAAAATGTAAATGTTGGCATGTCCAGGCAGTTTTCAGCCCTGTCCCCCTCCCATGCTGGAAACACTTAACATGTGTACCTGGGAAGCCCCTTGCTCCCAGGCTGTGACCCCTACCTCTGTCCCCCACCCTCCTGTGCCCATCCCAGGGCTAGAAGCCCCTCCCCCTGCTCACCGTATAGTGGCTTGGCCCCTCTAGAAGCTCTGGAGAGGCCACATGGGGATTGCAACCTCAGAAACTATAAAGGGCAATAGCCCCGGGACAAGAAGTCTCGCAGCGGCCCTGGATTGTGGCAGTACTGAGGCAAACTGGCCTGTTTCCCTCTTACAACCTCCTCCTCATGGACATTCCCGGCCCCTTGTCAAGGAAGTGAGTCCTAGGACCTGTAGACCCTGATGAGGAAATGCTCCAGGAGGGTGTTCCCTTCCCAGGGAGACTTGCCTCACAGCCCGTAGTTGCAGCAGGGCCTCGGAGGCCGAGCGCCTAGCCCCAGGCACGCTTTCAGACCCTCCTAGGACCTTCCCTACACCCTCTGGGCTTTCACTACCCTGGGGTAAGCCCAGGGGTTGTAGGTGGTAACCAGCCAGGACCTTGTCTCCGCAGAGAGCCAGAGCTTCCAGGGCTCCTCATCCTACAGCAACACCCTCCTGCCCCCCGGCCAGCCGTGGCCCAGAGAGCCAAGGAGCCACAGCACCCAAAGCGAGGCCGGGAGCCTGCCCGCCTTCACCGTGCCACAAGTGGCAGCCTCCGGGAGCGCCACCCCGAGTGCCACCAGCAGCAGCAGCTGCTCCACGGTGAGCACCCCGCCTTGGGGTGAGGACACGGAAAGGGTGGGCTGCTCCTTTTTGGCTGCTGCACGATGGCCAAGCAGATGGCCCGGATAGGAATACTGCCTGCATGGCCCTCGAGTTATCCTGGGGTCCCCTGGGGTGGGGGCCCCTTGCCTGCCCACTGCTCTAGCTTTGGCTCTTACTGTGTGCACCCCCATCTAAATGCTAAGTTTCCTGAAGATGGGGCTGAGTGGCACACAGCTCTGAGCCTCTCGCTCAGTCGCTGGGCAGGGCAGTCACCATCCTGCTCGGGGCAGAGAGCGGCATAGTTTCCAGAGCCCCACTGGCCACGGCCTTCTTGTGAGGAGGGGTCCCCCGCCACATACTTGTTCCATGAGCTGGAGCAGACTCTGTGAGTGTAGAAACGCATTGCCCCTTTCACCTTGGACTTCTGGGGAGACCAGTGCCCTCCTCTTGACTTGGTCACTCTCCTTCTGGCCCCTAGCCCAGCAGCCCAGGAGACTATTACACATCCCTGAGTGACAATCTGAAGATTGAAGTCATCGAAAAGCTCTTCACCATGGATACAGAGGCAAAGGACCAGGGCAGCTCCCAGGTAGATGGGCTGTGCCAGCTCACACCTGTTCTTATAGCCACGACGTTCACTGCAGAGCCTGAGGGGCTGGAGGGGTGGTGCTTGGCCAAGGCCCTGGTCTTAAATGGGAAGTGGAGCCTGGGGTAGTCCCCTTCTCCCCAGGCTCAATCCAGCTCGTGCAGTCTCTACTGAGGCCGGTTTTCCTCTGCCCCAGAAAGCAAATTACCCCTGCTCCTTTCTTAAAGAAGCCTTATGTTTAAAGAGTAGATAGGAATTGTGAGAGGTTTATAAATAAGGAAAATTGACTCTCCTCACAAACACATTCATCTTAGGATTCTGAAATAATAACTTTTATTTTAAATGCATTTTAAAGGATAGAGGACTGACAGATTTTTCACTTACACACCACTTTTCAGGAATGTGCGGAGGCAGTGTTCTTGAAAGGGACTGGTGTTCCTGAAAAATTACAAAAACAAGGATGGGGAGGGTGTTTCACAGAGCATATGAGGAAAAGGAGGACCGAGTTGTCCCTGCCTCCCCAGGGGCCACTGAATACACCACGGGCTTCATAGGCAGTCTCACTGGGGCTATAGGAGAGAAGTGGGGTAGAGAGGAAGTCGTTTCAGGTGGGAGGAGGCAGGGTCACCTGTGGGGAATGTGCAGGCACCGCCGAGCAGAGCATGGCGATTTCGGGGTGTGAACCCCTGGAAAGGCTAGTGTCCCAGGCCAGGAGCCCTGCACAGCAAGCAGACAAATCTGAGTTTTCAGTTGGTGGGCCACAGGGATCAAAGGCGGCGCTAGAGCAAGGGAGGGACACTGCTGAAGGGAAGCGGTGCAGGAGAGGGAGGGCACAGTCAGGGCCACGAGGGCGGGACAGGGGAATAGCGTTCTCAAGGCTATGCCTGCCTCCCCACACCTTTACCTCTGCCTTGTCCTCAGACGGACTTCAGTGAGCTGGATTTGGAGACCCTGGCCCCTTACATCCCCATGGACGGTGAAGACTTCCAGCTCAGTCCCATCTGCCCCGAGGAGGGGCTGCTGCCAGAGAAACCGCAGGCCACCCCCCAGCACTGCTTCAGCACCATGACGAACATCTTCCAGCCGCTGGCGCCCATGGCCTCCCACAGTCCCTTCCTCCTGGACAAGTATCAGCAGCAGCTGGGAAGCAAGAAGATCGAGCCTGAGCACCAGCCCATGTCCTCCATCTTCTTTGATGGTGGGAGTAAGGGGTCACTGCCACCGTGCTGTGGCCAAACCAGCACCCCTCTCTCCTCCATGGGCGGCAGATCCAATACCCAGTGGCCCCCTGACCCGCCATTACATTTTGGGCCCACGAAGTGGCCTGCCACAGATCAGCACACGGAGTCCTTGGGGCCATCACCGTTGGGTGCCCCCATCACCTCACCCCATCTCTCCGTGTTCAAGAAAAGGTGAGTGGCCCAGACCCTTGCTGCACCAGCGGAAGCTCCCACGGCAGGGGATGGGTTGGAGCTCTGGGGCCCCAGAAAGTCTTTCTGCTCCTCCCCTGTGCTCTGAGAGTAGAGGCTGTGGGGGACTCACCCCAAGGTATGTGAGGCCACGAGCAGAACACATTTGTGTCCGGGCCGTGGCAGAGAGAAGGGGCCTGCTAAGGGCCTTGAACAGCACCGTGTCTCCCTTCAGACCAGGGTTCCACAGCCGAGTCACAGATGCACACGGGTGTCTGAAGGACTCTTGCTGCTCTGTTGGAGCCCTGGTTGAGAAAAGCATAAAAGATGCCCTTGCTTCTCCCCTGCCTCGCAGCTGTCCCTGGTTCCTCCCATCTCTTCCCATCTCCCCAGCAAGGCCCGTGTCAACCAGGGGGGCACTCACCGGGCCAAGTCACCGTGGTTGATCTGGGACTTCTCGTGCTCAGGGACATCCAGGTTCTGCTTCAGGGAGCGCTTGCCTATCCTCCCCGGGGAGTAGTCCAGGCAGTACAGGGGAGAGACAGGGCAGAAGACAAGAGCAGAGGCAGGGCAGAGACAATTGGTCTCTTCAAGACCAATGTCACCCACTGTGCAGCCACAACGGAGGGCTGTGTAGAAGCACGGGCCGGCAGGCAGCTGTGGAGGGAGGTACAGGGGACCGGAACCATCAGCATCTGGAGCACGCAGCCCCTCATCTGGGACTCTGCCCTTTGCATCTCAGAGCCAACACGGGCGAGTCTAAGTTCTGGAAGGGCCCTCTGACGGTGCAGAGAACATGGGGATGTGGGGCTTCCAACTCCTTCATGGCTCTTTCTCTTGGCATTGGCAGGTCTGCAAAGGGCTTTGGCCCCCAAGGCCCAGATGTGATGAGCCCAACCATGGTGGCCCTGGCCAACAAGCTGAAGCTGAAGCGACAGCGAGAGTATGAGGAACAAGCCTTCCAAGACATGAGCGGGGTGAGTCCCCTGCGTGGTGGTGTCTGGACTCCCTCCACAGCCCAGGGGTGTGGAGACAGTGAGGATGGAGGTCCTCTCCCAGGGGCTGTGGGGTCCCAGAGAGCCTGCCAGGGGCAGCAGGAAGGGGTGTGACCTGTCAGAGAACACCCCCGACCCCATCTGAGGACCTGCGTCTCTGGCCTTCTCCCTTCTGCCTCCAGGGGGATCCATCAGGCAGCAGCACTTCCCATCAGGTGTGGAAAAGGGTGAAGAGCCTCAGGGCCAACAGGAACTGCCCTCTGATGCCCGACAAACTGCTGAGTGCAAACCTCCCCAGTGGTAAGCAGCGGGTCCAAGCCTCCCAGGGGCTGCGGGGACAGCACTGGCAGGGGTGCCTCTGGGTGCCTTCGCAGTCTCACCCCTGCCTCTCTGAGCCTCCGAAGGATAAGGTGGTGTCCCGTGTACCCGTCCCCCCGCCCGAGCCCCTTCCACTAGGCCTGGGTGAGAGACTCAGGACGTTCTAGGTGCTGGGACCCTAGGAGCTGGGGCTAGTTCTGGGCACCTTTTGTGAAGGAAGGAGGCTTCTGGGGGCCTTGCAGTCTCTCCCCTGCCTGGGCCTGGCACTGTCCTCACTTGCCGGCATTGGTCTTTCAGATGAGTTCACCCAAAATCCCATGAGGGGCCTCGGACAGCCTCTGAGACACCTGCCACCGCCACCGTCTGCCATGAGCCCGGGGGAGAACGCCAAGAGTGGGTTCCCCCCACAGTGCTACGCCCCTCCGTACCAGGACTACAGCCTGCCGTCCACTGCCAAGCTATCAGGTGAGTGCGTCCGGGACCTGGAACCAGCCAGCAGCAGGGCTCAGCTCTGTATGGGGACAAGACTGATGCCCTGGAGGGCAGCTACCTGTCCCAGAAATAGTACGGCAGGGGCGGATGCTGCCTGGCCCCAGGGTTTTAGAAGGCACAGCCGGGGCTCTTGGGGCGTAAGAGTCCCCAGGCCCACGCCTTCTGCTCAGTGTTTCATAGCACCATCTCACCTACTGCCTCATTCACGGCCTTTGGGCAGGAACAGAGCTGAGGACATGCACAGAGAACGTACTGCCACGGGGTGGCCCTGGAGAATTTGGGGAGGGTTAGCCACCCTTCTCCCCTGGGCTGCCTGAGTCTGTTCCCATCTCACAGATCCTAATTACCAGCCCCCAAGGGTTGCTATTTGACATGAATGTAATCGGTGGTTTGGGGAAAACACAGCAGAAGCCCTCTTAGGGAAGAGACCCTTTTTGGAATGTTTGACAAGAGCTTTAAAAACACGGTACCAACCATTCTTTCAGGCATGGCAAGTCGGCTGCTTGGGCCCTCCTTTGAGCCCTACCTGCTGCCCGAATTGACCAGATATGACTGTGAGGTGAATGTTCCTGTGCCAGGAAGCTCCACGCTCCTGCAAGGAGGGGACCTCCTCAGAGCCCTGGACCAGGCCACCTGAGCCAGGGCCCCCCTGGGCGGGCACCCCCCGCGCACGCTGCCCTGCCAGCTTCACTCTCTACGTCTACTTTTGCAACTAGGTATTTCTAACACCAACACACTTTTTACAAGATGTACCTACTGGCAAACCTGCCCACGTCACCACGTAGTGGCCTTTTTCTAAAGATGCTCACTTTAGTAGCTGTATTTTCAAGATACACGGTTTTACCTGCTGCGTTTTATTCTGTCAATGAACGTGTTCTTAAATTTTGTAAGATTTTTCTTTCCCCAACTTTGATTACTTCTAATTTATATTATTCATGGGTCCCTCTGTCTCGCTCTCTCACACACAGTATCCATACTAATGAGTTTTGTGTTACGTCTGTTCTCTTGTCGGGAAAGCTTTGGCTTCGTTTTACTAAAAAAAGGTGGTGGTGTTGTTGCCAAAGAGAAACAAAGTAATTCTGCTATCCAAGCTAGATTTTCACAGCCTGTTCCTCTCAAAGCCCTTCTCCCTTCTTTCTTAAAACTCATCACCCTACGGTAAATTTCCATCTTTTTGCTCTTCTTAAGCCGATTCTTAGCTCTAATCTTGACACAATATTTGGGAAAGAAGAGAAGTGTGAAGGGTGAACTCTGGCGTAAGTGCTTGTGAAGGTTGCGCGATGTGGCTTTCCCCCTCACTGTTTGGGGTTCTTCTCCCACATTCGGTGGATCTGTTTATTAATTATTCAAAAACATAACTGAGGTTTTTTTTTTTAAGAGAAAACTTATATCTGGTTTAATGTGTTTATCATATATATGGGTACTTTGTAATATCTAAAAATTTAGAAACAGAAATGGAATCCTGCTCATGGAATCACTTTAAGATCTGTTTTGTAAGATGTCGGTTCTCTCTCTCCTGGTGTTGCCGACACCACCGTCGTTTGGCACGCCCCTGGGCCTGTCCTAGCTCTGCTCAAGGTCTCTCGCTGTTGGCTTTTTGCTTTGGGGATATGCCATAGGCGTGACAAGCAATCCAAGACATGGAATCATGAAGTGTGGGAGCACTGCGAGCTGTCTTCTCATGTTCTATATGTATTATGTATGTATGTATGTATGTATATTATTATTGCTGCCAAGAGGGTCTGACGGCATGTTATGGGGTGAGGGTGGGGCGAATCTGAGGGAGGGGAAGTGCTTTAATCTTTCTTCAGATCTTGTTGCTAGCCCTTCAAGTGCACTGAGCTATGGGACTCTAAAGGTCTTTCACATGGCACATTTGGGTATTTCCAGAATTACCATGAAATGGTTTCAGTGGGAATTCAGGAAAGAAAGTGAGGATTCAGAAATGGTGCAGTGTTCCAGCCCACGGTCCTCCCAGCTTACCAGCCTGGAGCACATGGAGCTGGCCTGAGAGAGGGTGCGGAGAGGGGGCGTAGCTGGTCCTGACCAGGCCCTCACCCCTTCCTCAGCCTGCTGTCAGGTGGCCCTGCCAGGAGCAGCAGGCAGACTTCCTGGTTGGCCCCTAGCCTCAGGCCTTCCCCAAGGTCTGTCACCTGAAGTGACGTTCAGGTAGGAAGCACTGAAAATCAAGTGTCTCAGAGCACTTTATAACTCACTGGTTAAGAGGGACAATACCTTTTGGTTTTTAAATAGCAATCACATGGAGCTCTTCTGTCCTGGGTACAATGAGGAAGTTTCTAGAAACACACACAAAGCACAGCGGGCCAAGAATTTGGTAAAGCCGGATGGACTTACTGCGAAAAACATAGCAGAAGACCGAAGTTCAAAAGAAATCTAGGAGAAAAACGACCTGGCCACTGCCTTGACCCAATCACACTGTAGCACCACCTCTCGGCCCCACACACGGTGGCAGAACTTGAAGGGTTACTGACGTGTAAACGCTGGTGTTTGATTTCCTGTGTGTGTTGCCTCAGCATTAAGGGCATTTTTTACCCTTGCAGTTTTACTAAAAAACTCTGAAAAAATATTCCAAGCTTCATATTAACCTTAACCTATCAGCGTAACGAGTTCATGAACATTACCGTAGTGTCAAACTCCTACTGACAACAATACTAGAGGGGAGCTTAACCTTATAAAGAAATGTATTTTGACACTGATATCTTATTAAAGTGTTCTGAACCTACCATCGCTGGTGGCTCTTGTTCGTGTAGATTTGTCACGGGCTACACCAATGGAAAGCGAAGCCTCTATTACACAGCTTACAGACAATGCGTGCGGACCCTGGTCTCTGTGGGGTAATGGAGGCCAGCCGACAGAAGGGAGAGGGCAGCACAAACACGGGCGCGGCTCAGGACTGGCTGCCATGTTGCATCAGCCATATTTCCACCTATAGTTCTGTCTGCTGCTAGGCCCTTTCTCAAATCCTGGGGGCCGGGGTGGGGGGTGTCCCCCAAGGACAGAAGTCACCATCCTGCTTTCAGAAGACTACATGAAGCAGCGTGAGAGCTGGGCTGGTCTCCACGTCACACTCTGCACTTTGAGACGCAGGTTCAAAGGGGCAGTGTGGATTGAGTGGTCAGGGAGGACCTCCATTTGGAGGCAGCAGGGCTCCAGTGGGGCCTTCCCAAGGAGAAGGTAAAGGTAGGAGGGCAAGGGCCAAGACCGCCTCTGGTGGAGACAGGGTATGGCAAAACCCTGAATTAGACATGGCTCGATGGGTTCCCAAATTCAAACTTTACCCTCCTAAATCCTGTCCTGCTTGTGAACAGGCAGCTGTCTCTGTAGGGTCATGCGGAGGCTGGGGGGAGAGCCAGCAGCAGCCTCTGCTCACAACCGTCAGGACTAGAACCAGTCATTCCAGCATATTCCTTTGAACTCCGTGGTCCCTACGGGAATTGCTTGGCCTCTCTGTGGCCTTTGTGAAACTGAAATCAATCCCCTCACTTCCATGACCACCCAGGTAGGATCAGGAGAAGAGACTTCAAAGTTCTAATGTCACAGACACATACATACACACACGTTTTTTGAAATGATACTCATTTGGTGAAGTCATGATCTCGCCAAGAGCTTACCAGCTCAGAGCAGAAACAAAAGCAATTCTGAGTAATTCCCCTAGATGAGGTAGTGTTCAATGATAGAGGCCCAGGGACCACATTTTTTTTAGGTAGTCCCTGTTTCAGACACTGGGCTTTGGTGTCCCCAAGTGCACTTGTACTTGGGCCAAGGACCCCCATCTTGGGTTCAGAAAGCACAAAACTAATAGACACAAATGAACCCTCAGTTGCTTTTGGGTGAAATCCTGTGGTGAAGGTCCTGTGGTGAAGGTCCTGTGTGAGTTCAGAGGCGGCCAGGAAAGATCCGCCTGGGCCTCAAGAGGAGAGAAACCCACAGCGGAGCTGGGAGGGAAGAAGACTGGTAAGACAGGGGTGGCGGGGAAGTTATTTCAAGAGTGGATGAGGAGGACAAAGGCATAAGGCCAGAACGATGGCATCTATAGGAGACGCCGGACTGAGGAGACGGCAGTCTGGCCACTCACAGCACAGGCCAGGAGTCAGACCTGGGTTCGGGTTCTCAGTCTGCTGTTTCCAGCTGCATCTTGGGGAAGGACCTTAATGCCTAAGAGCCTGTGTCTGCCTCCCTGGGAACAGGGCACAGTAACAGTCCCTACTTCATAGGTAAAGGCTGGAGATAGAAATTTGGGACTCAACAACAGGTAAGTTGTACTTAACTCCATGAGACTGGGTTAAATTACCCAGCAGATAAGAGTGGAGACAGAGAGTACAGTTCTAAGGTAGAGCCCAGGTTAAAGTCAGAGGAGGAGCCAGCAAAGAGGCTGAGCAGAAGCAGCAACTAGGAAAAATCCCGGGAGCGTGGCATCCCAAAAGCCAAGAGAAGGGGGCGTTCCAAGAGCTTACCAGCTCAGAACAGAAGCAAAAGCAATTCTGAGTAATTCCTCTATAGGAGGTGGTGTTAACCTCCTCATATATGGAGGTTCCTCATATATAATGGTTCCTATATGGAACCGTTAACTGGGCCTCACTCTAGACTGAGAGGTCAGGTAAGAGGAGGAGACAAACTTGGCTCTGGGGTTTGGCAACATGGAGATGGTCACTGACCTTGCACAATGCAGTCTGGGTAGACAGCAAAGCGCATCAGCTTGATGGGAGCGGACTGAGGGGTGAGCTGCCTGGAGCAGAGTGGGGTCAGAAGCCACAGTAACACACAGCTCTTTCAGGAAGTTTCCTTGTGAAGGGAAGCAGGGAAATAGAGTAAAGCTAGAAGACCCGGTTCTGCTTTCTAATATTTAATGAACTTCTAGAATAATTTAAGATTTGCCAACAAATTGAATATTAGAGTTTGGGCACCAGTTCCCTCTCTTGCTTACGCTACTGTGGTACGTATGTCACAACTAAGGAACCAGTGCTGAGAACATTCTTATCTAAGATTTGTACTTGATTTCCATTTCCTTAGTTTTTGTCTAATGAATTTCTTTTCTGTTCCGGGATCCTATCCAAGCTACCATACTGCATATAACGGTCATGTGTCTTCAGGCTCCTCTAGACTGTGATAGTTTCAGGGTCCATCATAGTCATTCAAACTTCCTGTGTTGTTGATGACCTTGACAGTATTGAGGGGTGTTATTCAGATATTTTGACAGAACAGCATCCTTCAGTTTGGATTTGTCACATGTTATTGTCATGGTTAGAGATTCTGGGTTTGGAGGGGGGAGGACAACAAAGACCCAGTCTCAGCCCATCACATCGAGGGTACATGCTGTCAGTGTGACTTCTCACTGTTGATGTTAACCTTCAGTTGGTTGATGTGGTATTTGTTGGGTTTCTCTGTAAAGCTTTCAGATTTTTCTCAGGGACATTCTAGTTCAAGATGAGCTAGAGCCCGTGGGGGTGTTGATATGGTGATGGCAGAGGGAGGAACTGATTAGGGCTCGCAAGAGAAGGGATCATTGCAGGAATAATGCCATTGAGAATAATAATGGGCACAGATGGGAGCTAATGCAGCATGGACAGAAACATTTGTCAGTTCATCATTTTTTTTAAAGATTTTATTTATTTATTTGACAGAGGTCACAAGTAGGCAGAGAGGCAGGCAGAGAGAGAGAGGGGGAAGCGGGCTCCCCACCGAGCAGAGAGCCCGACGCGGGGCTCGATCCCAGGACCCTGGGATCATGACCTGAGCTGAAGGCAGAGGATTTAACCCACTGAGCCACCCAGGCACCCCCAGTTCATCATTTTTTAAAAAAATTTTATTTATTTATTTGACAGACAGAGAGAGATCACAAGTAGGTAGAGAGGCAGGCAGAGAGAGAGAGGGGGAAGCAGGCTCTCTGCTCAGCAGGGATGTGGGGCTCGATCCCAGGCCCCCAAGACCATGACCTGAGCCAAAGGCAGAAGCTTAACCCGCTGAGCCACCCAGGCACCCCAGACAGAGCACAAGTGAGGGTGGTGGCGGAGATTAGCAGGCAGAGGGAGAAGCAGGCTCCCCGCTGAGGAAGGAGCTGGAGGTGGGACTTGATCCCAGGACCCTGGGATCATGACCTGAGCTGAAGGCAGATGCTTAACTGACTGAGCCACCCAGGCAACCCCAGTTCATCATTTTAAAGGAGGGAAGGCAAAGAGTAGATAAGGCTGCAGCCTGTCAGGTAGAATTGGTGAGGACAAGATGCTAAGCAAACTCCAATTTATTGTTTCCATCTCCACAGCGATGGAGGAGGCAAGACCATTAGCGGAGAGAAGGGGAGGGGCTGTCAGAGTTCTTAGCAGAGAGAAGTGTGGAATCATCATTTTAGGCGGCCAGACTGATGGTTAGTATCAGATGCTCAAGTGAGATTTTGGTCACAAATTGACCCACTGGCACAGCTGTATATTGTTCTCTGACCACACTGTTCCACCCTAATGGAGGCAGAAGGAATGATTGCCTTGGGGGGGGGCAGTGGGAACAGCATGTCAGAAGGAGATAGGAAGGTTTCCAAGGGAATGACTATTATGACAGACCATGAAATCTAAGTTGTGTGAGAAGGAATGAGGAAAAAAAAGAGGAGGATGACCAGTGAAAAATCAGTAGGTTCAGTGAACAAGAGGTCCTAATGAGGTCAGGGAGGGGTCAGAGAGAGGTGTGGACAAAGGGAAACTTGCAGATAGTCACTGTCAGAGGAAAGGAACCTGAAAATTGAAATTTCACTTATACGGACATATGACCCAGCAACACCATAAGTAAATACAACAGGTATTTATCTTAAAGTTTTCACTTAAGATTTATGTAACATCTGCCCACAAACCTTTATGAATAGTGCTGCTATAATTATCAAGAACTAGAAACAACCCAAATGTCCTTCAACAGGGGTATGGATTAAAAAAAGACCAAACTGGAACCCATCCCTACAATGGAACACCAATCAGCAATCTGAGCTAACTTGATTCACACAACACCACAGAGGAAGGGCAAAGGTATTATTCTGAGCGAAGGAAGCCAGCATCAAACAGGACATTCCATGCAATTCTATGTATAGGACATTTTGGAAAAGCAGAAAATAACAGGGACAGTGGACCACTGGTTGCCCGCGGTCAGGGGTGGGAGAAGTCTGAACAAAGGGGCTGCATGGGAGAGTTCTTCCGAGTATTAGGATTATTCTACATCCTGTCAGTGGTGGTAGTTACGAAAACCTGTGCAGGCGCAACATCGTAGAACTGTACATCAGAAAGAATTTTACTTGATGTAAATTGAAAACTTGTAAAAAATTTTAAAAACTTGAGATCTCGGCGGTGGCTGAAGTCACATGGAGGAGAAGGTGGGAGGAAGTGAGGGAGAGTGGTTGACATGGCGGGAGGCACAATGACGCCGAGTAGAGAGGCGCAGGCAAGGTGGGAGCTGTGGACCAAAATCACTGAAGGAGGAATAACTAGAGGCCAAGGCTGACAACCAGGAGGAGAAAGAAGAGTCCTAGGACATGCAGGGAGAGGGGGTTTAGAAGCAAAAGTAGGATGGACCCCTCCACCTCTAGGCCCTGCCTGATGGCGTGCCTAGACAAGAGAAACGGGCCCCTCCCTGATGGCTGCAGCGGACAGGGGTCTCAGCGGAGAGCCAGGCTCCATTCAAGAGGAAGGTGAAGGCACGGTCAGAGAAGACGGGAGGATCTGGGGGGTGGCTGATGTCAGATGGACAGCACCCCACACACCAACACTCTCGGGGCTGGGGTCAGGCCCTGGGAGCTTAGACTTCCATGAGATTACAGGCTAGGCAGCAACCCCAATAGATCATGTCCCTCTCTAGCACCACACCTTAACAGAGAGAGAAACAGGAGTTTGTTCACAGAAGGCGACTAAGATGCAGACAGGCCTCACAAGCACATCACCAGAGTTAATTGGAGAAGTTGAGACAGTTTGTCCCAGAGGAAATAAGATTTGGGGAATCTCAAAATCCCCCCTTCAGATAGCTGGGGAAAGCACAGTGTGTAGTTTTCCCGGATGGCCCACATGGTAGAACCAGGCCTGCAGGTGCAGAGAGAGTTCAGCTCAATGCAAACATACTCAAGAGTAAACCGTCCTCCTTCCCTAGCATGTCAGTGTTTGCCTTCTCAGTATAATAGGGAAATTAAGTCTTTACTCTGAGCACCAAAGAAAGTTAGAGAGTGATGCCATTCAAGGATATCGCATCAAGATTCAAAAAACAAAACAAGGGGCGCCTGGGTGGTTCAGTGGGTTAAGCCTCTGCCTTCAGCTCAGGTCATGATCTCAGGGTCCTGGGATCGAGCCCCACATCGGGCTCTCTGCTCAGCAGGGAGCCTGCTTCCCTCTCTCTGCCTACTTGTGATCTCTGTCAAATAAATAAAATCTCTAAAAAAAAAAAAAAAGATTATAAAAAAATCTTTAAAAAACAAAACTAAAATACCCGATTTCAAAGCTTTGCTCAGATCTAAGCCTGGACATCTATGGCCCCGTAGAGCCCAGGACAAGCAGAGGGGAACTCTCACTGCCCCTTAAGTGTTCATCTCCTGTCTGGGCAGAAGAAAGTGCAAATTTTGTTGACCTGGGAATTTTAAAATGGTTTTCTTCATATGGATTTAGACTGCACGCTCTCTAAGAAATCAGTAAAGTTGAGGAATTGTTACGGCCAAGGGGAACCTAGGGAGACATGACAGTTAAATATAATGTAGTTTCTTGGAAGGGAAAAATGAACATTAGGTTAAAAAAAAAAAAAGAAGGAAATTTGAATAGAGGCTATACTTTAGCTAATACTAATTGTACTAGTTCATTAATTGTAAGAAACAGATTATAGTGATGTAAGGTAATAATCAGGGCGAGTGCCTGCAGGGGAAGTAGTGATTCTCTGTATTGTCTTTGCAATTTTTCCACAAGTCCAAAATTATTCTTTAGAGAAAAAAAATACTGAATAAAAAAAGGATGCCAGATAAAAACAAAGAATTGTGGGTGGAAATGGAGAGCAAAGGAAAGGATAGGTAAATGAGTAAATCTAAGTGAATAGTGACTATTAAAGCAGTAATAATGAAAATATATTATGGGGCTTTAAATAACGGACATTAATGTACATGCAAACCACAGCACAACAGGTGGGAAGAGGTAAACAGAGAAAGTGACTTTCAGTCTTTGCATAGTCTAGGAAGTGGCAAGTGCACTAACTTATATGAGACTTTAATGAGTCAAGGGTGCATGTTGTGATCACAAGGGCAGTTGCCAGAAGAATCATAAGATCGTGTGTAACTAACAAGATAATAAAGCAGGGAAACTGAATCTTTAACAAAATACATGATAACTCCAAAGAAGACCAAACAGTAAAGAAAAATGAACATAAAATAAGTGGGACAAACTGAAAATAAGATGTTAGATTTAAATCTAAATATACCAGTAATTACATAAAATACAAACAGGTTATATATTTTAATCAAATGAAAAATGTCAGACTGGGTTTAAAAAATAAATATAAGCTGCTTACAGGATATATGGTGTCTAAGTAAGAATACAGGCAGAAGAACTTTAAGAGGACAAAAAAAAGATTTATAAACTCACAAAAAAAGCTGGTGTAGCATACTAATTTCAGATTTGTAGACTTTAACAAAGAAGCATTACTAAAACACAGGGACATCTCACAATAATAAAATGTGTCAATGCAACAGAAAGATATTATAAGTTTATGTTTGTATGCACCTAATGAGTCTTAAATATTACTCCAAGGAAAAACAAAAAATCTATCCTCATAGTAGAGGATTTTAACACACATCTCTCAATGACTGATACAACAAGCCGAAAATAGTAAACAAGAATCATGGAAGTGAAAAATGACTTTGTAAATGGGAGAAAATATTTACAAAGTTGTATTTGATAAGGGCTAATATCCAAAATATATAAAGGACACAACTCAACAACTAAAAGGTAAATGACGCAATTTAAAATGGGCAAAACATTGTAGGCATTTCTCCAACGAAGACAGACAAATGGTCAACAATCATATAAAAAGATGTTCAGGGTCTTTAATCATTAGGGAAATACAAATGAAAACTACTATCAGATACCACTTCACATACCAGTAGGATGGCTAACAGCTAAAAGATAGACAATAGGAGTGTTGGTGTGGATGTAGAGAAACTGTAACCTTCATCCATTTCTGGTGGGAATGTAGAATGGTGTAGCTTTTTGGATAGCTGTTCGGCATTTTCTCAAAATATTAAACATAGAATTACCATATGGCCCTGAAATTCCACTCCTATACAAGCACAGGCATGCACACACACACACACACCCCCAAAGGAACTGAAAACCTATGTTCACACAAAAATTAATACACAAATGTTTATAGCAGCATTATCCATAATGGCCAAAAAGGGGAAACAACTTAGATGTCCAGCAGGTGATAAAAGCATAAACAAGATGTGGGAGGATATAGTGGAACAGTATTCGGCCGTATAATGTAACCAAGTACTAATACTACAACAGAGACGAACCTTGGAAACCTTATATGGAACAAAAGATGCCAGACACAAAGGCCACATATTGTATGATTCCACTTATATGAAATGTCCTGAATAATTAAATCCATAGATACTAAATATGAAACAGTGGTTGCCATGAGATGAAGGAAGGGAGAAACGGGGACAGTTTCTTTTTGGGGTAATGAAATGTCCTGAAATTAGTGGAGATGGTTGCACATACTAAAAACTACTGAATTGTACACCTCAGAGGGTGAATATTATGGCATGTGAATTACAGCTCAATAAAAAATAGACAACAATATAAAAGACTGAAGTACACAATTAAGAAACAGACCTAATGGCATATGTAGAACCTTGTGCCCTGTAAGCACAGAAGACACATTCTTTTAAGTGCAGATGGGGAATTTACTAAAATTGGCCATAGACTAAGCCACAGTATTAGTACCAAGCACATATTAATACATTTCAAAGGTTTAAAATGATACAGAGCATATTCCCTGACCACAGTGAAATTAAACTAGAAGTCAGTAATCAAGTGGAAGTTTAAGAATCACGAAGTCTTGAATGTAGGAATATAAAGTACTTCTCACTTGCTCATGGTTCAGAAAGATCACATTGGAAATTAGAACATACATTAAGTATTAATGAAAACAGTGTATCAAAACTTCTGGGATTTATTTAAAGCCATGCTTAAAGGGAAACTTAGAGCCTCAAATGGATATACTACAAAAAAAAAAAAAAAAAGGCTAAAAACCAGGGATACAAGTATTTATATCAAGAACTTAAAAAACAAATAGCCAAGTAAGCCTAACAAAAAACAGAAATAAGAAAATAATATGAGAAGGAAACAAAGAACTAGAAAAAAATGTATAATAGAGAAATAGCAACAGTGCTGAAATTATTCTTTGAAAAGAATAAATGATAAACACCTAGCAAAATATATCAGGAGACAGTATACAAGTTACTAATATCCAAAAATAAAAGACTATAAAATATTAGAAACAATTTTATGCCATTAAACTAGATGAAATACACTAACTTCTTGAAAAATGAAATTAAGACTGACACAAGAATAGGAAATATGAATAATTCCATTATTAATTAAAGAAAATGAATCCTTAAAACTTTCCCACTAAGAAAACTTCAGTTTATGAAGAAAAAATGAACAAATTACGAAGAATAAATTCTTAATGAAGAATAGCTTCATTATTAAATTCTCCCACTTGGGCTCCCTGCACAGCAGGGGAATCTGCTTCTCCTTCTCCCTCAACCTCTCCTCCTACTCCTGTGCAGTCCCTCTCACTCACTCACTCACATAAAGAAAATATTTCAAATAAACAAATAAATAAATAAATAAATAAATAAATAAATAAATTCTCCTAAATGTTTGGGGACACTCTTTCTCAAACATATTTAGCAAGTAGGAAAAGAGGGCACACTTTGAACTCCTTTATGAGGCCAACATTTCCTTGATGCCAAAGCCTGACAAGCACTTAATAAGAAAACTTACAGAAGGCCAATCTCTCACAAACATCAATTTTAAGATTTTCAACAAAATATTACCGAATCAAACCCAGTAACATATGGAAAGGAAAATGCACTGTGAACAAACTGGGTTTCTTAAAGGAAAACAAAGCCAATTTAGCACTGAACAATTGATCAATGTAACTTACCATATTAACAGAATAAAGAAAAAACTCAATGTAGAAAAGATATTTGATAAAATCTGAAATGCATTAATAGGGAAAAAAATAAGTGGGCTTGGAATAGAGAATAACTCCCACAATCTAATAAAGGATATTTATTAAAAACCTAAACAGGGGTGCCAGGACAGGGTGGCTCAGTCAGTCAAGTGTCTGCCTTCAGCTCAGGTCATGATTCTAGGGTCCTGGGATTGAGCCCCACATCATACTCTCGAGCCCAGAGTAGGCTCTGCGGTGAGCCTGCTTCTCCCTCCCCCTCTGTCTGCCACTCCCCCTGCCTGTGCGCACACTAGCACGCTCTCTCTCTCTGTCAAATAAAGAAATTTTTAAAAAAACCTAAACAAACATCGTATCTACTGGTGAAATTAATACTAACACTAAAAGCTTTCCCCCTGAGAGAAACAAGGCAAAGAAGCCAATATCATTACTTCTACTCAACATAATGCAGAAGAACCTAGCCAGTGCAATAAAACAAGAAAAATAAATAACAAGTATGAGGATTAGAAAGAAAAACAACTGCCATTATTCGTAGTTTACATGATTGTTTATATAGAAAATGCAAAAGGATCTTCAGATTACTAAATTTAAATATGTAAGAATCATCTGTATTTTCATATACTAACAAGTGAAAATAACATTTTAAAATATATATTCAACCAATAAAAATATAATATCCATGAATAGATATAAAAGATGTAGAAGAGTGCTAAATATAAAACCTTAAATATTGAGAAAAATTAAATACCAAAATAAATAAAGGGCTATTCCATGTTCATGGGCTGGAAAAGTCAGTATGTCTAAGATGTCAGTTCTCCTCAAATTTAGTTATATATCAAATGCAATCCCAATCAGAATACTAGAGCTTTTGTGTTTGTAGTCTGAAACATGTGTTCTGAACTTTATGTAAAAATGATGAGCCAAAAGTATCCAAAAAAATATTAAAAAAGAGCAAAGTTGGAAGACTTATACAATTGGATACTAAAACGTATTCTAAAATCACAAAAATTGGGGCACCTGGGTGGCTCAGTCAGTTAAATGTCTGCCTTTGGCTCTGGTCCTGATACTGGGGTCCTGGGATCAAGCCCTCCATCAGGCTCCCTGCTAAGCAGGGAGTCTGCTTCTCTCTCTTCCCCTGCCTCTTTCCCTGCTTGTGCTCTCTTTCTCTCTCTCTCAAATAAATAACATATTTTAAAAAAATTTTTTAAAAATCACAAAAATTGTGACAGTGTGATATTGTGTAAAATTAGACAAAGAGACCAATAAAACAGAAAGACTGTCCAGAAATCAACCCACTCATACATGAACACTCATTCTACGAGCAATGAGGAAAGGATGGTCTTTTCAATAAATATACCCAATTAATAGGATATCCACAGGGTGGGGGGTGAAATTATTCTCAACTCCTACTTCACATCAATCTTAAGATTTCCAGATAGAATAGAGATATAAATATAAAAGACATATAAAGGCTCTTCGGGGCAACCGAATGGCTCAGTTGGTTAAGCCTCCGACTTTGGATCTCAGCTCAGGTCTTGAAAAAAAAAAAAAAAAAGATATATAAAGCCTCTAGAAAATAACAGAGGAGACCATCTTCAGGACCTCAAAGTTGGCAAGACTTCTGGAGCGTGAAAAGGTAATTCACAGAACGGGAGACAGTCTTTGCAGTATTTACATCTCACAAAAAAACACATGTCCAGGATAGATAAAGAACGCCTCAAATCAATTTAAAAAACAATAGAAAAATAACAAAAACCTCGAAGAGATACTTCACAAAAGTTTTTATGACCAAAAAATGTAAAACAGAGCTCAAATGCGGTAGTCATCAGGAGAATGAAGATGAAAACCACAGTGAGAAACCACTTCCACCCCCACAGAATGGCTCAAGTCAAAAACCTCCATCAACACCAAGTTCTAGAGAGGAGACAAAGCAGCTGGAGCTCTCAATTTGATTTATAATGCTAAATTTAAGCACACGCCCTTGTACCCAGCTGTTCTACTCACAGAAATACCTGAGACATCAGTCCAGCTGTACTACACAACAGGTATGAGAATATACACACCAGCATTCTTCTCAGTGGCCCCAGACAAAAAAATCACCCAAAAGTCTGTTACCAGCAGAGTGAACAAATAAGTCGTCCGACATTTTTAAAAATGGAATAAGCAGCCACAAGGGAAATGGGTGAGCGGCTGCCACACACAAGAACACAGATGAATTCTCATAAATGCTGAGCCTGAGAAGCCAGAAGCAATAGATTACGAACTACATAATTCCACGTATCAGGCGAGGACACACAAAACTAACCTAGAGTACGAAGAGTCAGGCAGAGATTACCTTTGGGCAAAAGAGTGAGCAGTGACGAAAAGCATGGAGAGAGGCTCTGGGATGCTGGTCATATGCTACTTCTGACCTAGAAGGTGGTTACATAGGTATGTACCACTTGGGAAAACTCATCTACTACATACTTACGATTCGATAAATATTATTGGTACAGGTTTGTGGGGGAGATGGACACTCCTGTATTGTGGGTGGACATATAAATTGTAAATATCACTGAGAGGCAGTTTGGTCATATCTATACAGGTTGAAATGCCGTACATCTTTGGAAGCAGAAATTCTACTTCTAGGATTCTGACAGTTCTATTTGTACATGTGCTCAAACATACAGGGATATGCATTACAGCATTATTTTTAAGCTAAATCTCGCAGGGTGGGGGAAGGGTTGAGTAAATGACAGGGCATCGGAATAATAGCACACCAGTGTCGACACCAACCCAGTAAGGGTTGACCCAATCTGGCCCAGGTCCTCAAGCTTCATTCTAGGTTTGCATATGCTAGAATGTCCCTGGAAGGACACAGGAGAGCCAGCAGTGGTGTCACCTCTACGGCTGGGCACGAGGAGGCAGAGCCACATATTGTAACTTTGGAATTGTGCACCATCGCAGCATGCAAATACATCAGTCTGAACAGAAACAATGGCGTCCAGGAGTGACAGCACCATAGGACGCCAGCGGAGGACAGGGTGTCAGAAGGTCCGACCCCTCATTATGCCCGTGACGTGACTGCAGCACCCACAGTGCACATTCCTCTGGAATGGAAAATACGCTCTCCGGGAGTCAGACACACCCACGTGCCATCGCCCTTCCACGGCGTGTAGATGAGCAGAGGAAGCCCCAGGAAAGGTGTGCGGGAGAAGCAGGTGTGGGGGGAGGGGTGTGCAGGTGACGGGTGGTGGGGAGGCCAATGCCAAGGGTCCCGCACGGTGTCCTGGGCAGACCAGAGGTGGTGGGAGTGGGTGGGAACTATGGGCAATGTTCTGCGGGTCCAGAGGAGGCTTGACAGAGTGGAGCCGGCTGCAAGCCAGGGCTTCCTCTAAACTGGAGCTTCATTTCCGCATTGTTCAATCTCCTCCACCTTTTTGCAAGCCCACCGGGCGCTCGGCTCTGGGCTCGGTCTGAGGAACAGCATCGTGCTGGTGACCAGGGCCCAGCAGAGCCTGGCAATGATGGCACGTTCTGGGGAGACCATCTAGTGAGAGCCGGCGGACAAAGCCTCCTTTCTCTCATGTTCTGTTATGGTTTAAGGAAATGTAAATGTAGCATTAAAGCATATTTTGGGGACACCTGGGTGGCTCAGTGGGTTAAGGCCTCTGCCTTCAGCTCAGGTCATGATCCCAGGGTCCTGGGATCGAGCCCCGTGTCGGGCTCTCTGCTCAGTGGGTAGCCTGCTTCCCCTCCTCTCTCTGCCTGCCTCTCTGCCTACTTGTGATCTCTGTCTGTCAAATAAATAAATAAAATCTTAAAAAAAAAAAAAAAAGCATATTTTTGTCTTTTGTGCACCCTTTGAGATACAGCTTCTTAATTTTCTCCCCAAATGGATTGTGGTATGATGAAGTATACTGAAAGTATGCAGACTGACTGGTCCTGATATACACCTCCCGAAGCATCATCACAAAACTGTGAAGGTCCCCGCCCACCTGCCCGAGTCTCCTGGTGCCCCTTATGTCCCCTCCGTCTTTCCAGCCCCAGCCCCAGGCAGCCACTTTTCTACAGAAAGTCTTTTGGGAGGGGCACCTGGTTGGCTCAGTGGGTTAAAGCCTCTGCTTTAGGCTCAGGTCATGGTTTCAGGCCCCGAATCAGGCTCTCTGCTCAGCAGGAAGCCTGCTTCCTGCCTCTCTGCCTACTTGTGATCTCTGTCTGTCAAATAAATAAATAAAATCTTTAAAAAAAAAAAAAAAAAGTTTTTTTGGAAATCAAGTCTGCTATTCCTCTGCCGTGTTCTGAGGCCAACGCAGTGGGGACAGGGGTGAGGCTGAGCGTGGGGGGCTCGGGCAGCAGGAATCAGGACACTGAAGGGCAGGCAGCTCTAAGGACACACTGTATCCCACCCTCAAAGTGAACTTACAGCTACAGCACATTTGTAGCCCTTCATGGAAAAGACAGGAGCCCCAGAGCAGTTGTGAAGCTGATCCCCAGGGTCACGTGGGGGGCGAGTGCCACAGCTGGAGCTCAGTCAGCCTGGCTCCAAACCCCACACTCCCCCAGCTAAATGCCTTCCCTCCAGGTCCTGTGGCCACGGCCAGGATTGGCTGAGCTCACTGTGGTCCCCACCTGGGCCCCACGGGTGGCCTGCCTGCCCTGTGTGCACCAGCCCAGCTCAGTGTCCTGCAGGATTCTCAGTACCCCTCCCCTCCCCAAGAAGGAAGCCAGCAGGGCCCAGGGGTAGGGAACTCGGACTTCCCAGCCAAACTGTGGCCCAGCCAATCTGATGCTGCTGTGCCTAGGGAACCCCACCCTCTGCAGGGTCAACCCCCAGGAAATCCCCAAGCTTCAACATTTTGGAAGAGGGCCCACACTGGGGACATTTTAATGCCACCTAAAACCAGCATGGCCATACACGCTAAACACGTTACTTTTGGAAAAATTACAAGGTACATGCGAGTGCTTTCTTCTCTCCCTGCCTCCCCCACCCCCAGCTCATCTGAGATCTGAGAGTCAGGTAGGGTCTGAGGGAAGTGAGGAAGTCAGGGATGGGGTACAGGGACTGAGGTGGGGCGATGGCTGGGAGGGGTGTGGGACATATCACTTGGGGACTTAAAAAATAACCAGTGATTTAACATTTGGATGGGGCCATTTTGAAACATCCACACCAAAATGGCTCTCTGGGTGGTGGAGACAATGTTCCAAGCCCTCTCTGGGCTTCGGCTTCCTCAGGAAGCATGGGGTAGAGGCTGCAGGAAGCACCTGGAAACAACACACATTTTAAGAGGGGAGGCTTCCTGGAGGAAGGAGCCCACATCGCCGAAGCCCACAGACCTCAGTTCCTTCCGGGAGCTGCGGGACAAGTTGGGTGGTGCGTCCCCCTTGATGCGAAAGACTGAAGGGAAGATACACGTCCAAATCTCCAGTGCATGATCTTAGAGACAGACAACTTGGGGGTTGGCAAGCTGGTTCCTGACTCAGTGTCCTCTCCACAAAGGGCCAGACCCCCAGCTCCTTGAGTCTCAGTGAGGACTGTGGGGGTAGCCAGCCCAGGGCCTGGCACATAGAAAGATCCTGTTCAGTGGTGGCTCTTCTGCCTCACTGCGACCCATCAGCACCCCTGAAACACAGGCTGCTAGACTGAGGGAAGTTTCTGGGGTCTGTGGGAACTTTAAATCAGCCTCAGAATGCTCTACCTAACCCGACTCTCAGTTTTGCTTTCAGAATGAATAGTACGAAAAAGACATTTACTTTATCCTGTAAGATTCCTTGAGTCTAGTCGTCCAGGGGCGGAATAGCCCCTGGTTCTACATTTGGATTCCCTGTTACCCAGCCATCTGAGTTGGGGTGGCTGTGGTGGCAGAGGGACATACTAACAGAACCTACCATTGGCCTGTCGCCTGCCCTCAGCCTCACACCCTTCGTCACCCTGCTGTCCTATTAACTGGGCATGATGTGACCCAAAGCCACCCAGCTCCCTCTTCTCAAACCAAAGAGAAATCAGAGCTTTTCTTGAATCTGCTGGCTTCTTCTGGGCCCTCTATTGTCAACAGACCCAATCAAGAGCCAACCAGACACATGGTCCTAGGCAAGGGAGAGGAATCCTTCAAACCAAAGAAGAGAGGGAGGGTGAGGCTTCTGGGAGAAGGTGAGTCCCAGATGAGACTTGGGAACGGAGGCCAAAGGTTGGTAGAAACAAGATGGCCTCCCGACAGATGACCCTTCCCTCATCAGCGCTTTCGTGTTTATGCAATAAAGCGGTATGGCAGCACGTCCCCAATGCCAAACACTGTGGGAGTGGGGATGCAGAAATGAATGGAATAGGGTCTTCTCTCTGCAAGAGAAAGCCATGGGACCAAGACTGTGACAGAGTGCAGCAGTCATCAGCCCAGAAGACAGAGGGAGCATCACAGGCGGCCTGGAAAGGCCGGGGGCTTCCAAGGAAGGTGGTGCCCGAGGGGGTCCTGAAGCACGCGGAGCTGGTCAGGTGTACATTCTAGAGTTGGCTGTGTCGGTCTGCACCCAGGCTCTGCCAGTTCCTGCTTCTAGGGGCTCAGTCAACTCAGTAACCTCTCCGTGCCTCCGTTTCCCCGCTCTGTGGATGCTACCCACCTCACAAGGTTGTTGAAAAGATTCAGTGAATTAATATGCCTAAAGCATGTTTGGAACAATGTCGGCTTTCAGGTTCTGTAAATGTATTTATCACTATTGTTGTCTTGAAGGAAAAGCGGCCGATGAGGAAGGGCGGAGGGAAGGTGTTGTTCCAGGAAGAAGGAACCGCATAAACGGGGCGGGGAGGTGGAAGCATGGGCCGCGGTTTGGCGTGCTCGCTGCACAGAAACATGGGCTGACACGAAGCCAGAAAGGTAGGCCAAGGCCAGACGCTGGCAGCTGTGCGCACTTGGGCGTGGGGGGAGGGGTGGGTGGTCAGTCCTATAGCTGCCAGACAGCGACTGGAGGCCTCTTGCGGAGGATCAGATTGGTGGTTGATGCTGGACTGGAAGAAGTGAGATGGGGGGGGGGGGTATGGAGCCCAGCTGGAAGCCTGAGCCAGAGGAAAGCGAGAAATAAAGGGTTCTAGGCTAACACAGTGGCACCAAGAATGGAGAGGAGGGGAGCCACTGCGGCCTGGAGACGACCGGACGCAGGGAAAGGCACAGGCACGATCCAGGAAGACTGGGTCATCACGGAGCCATTTATCAGCACTGGGAAGACTGGGCAGGGTCAGGCTGGCGTGGGGTGGTAAGGAAGAGAAAATGCTAGGTGCTGGGCACTGATCTCGGAGGTTTCCATGAATTATTTCATTTAAACTCACACTGACCCTTTGAGAAGGGTGCAATTTACCTCCCCATTTCCAGCTGGGAAACAAGGCAAAGGTATTGAAAATTATCATCAGAGCCCTGACGTGGTTTTCAGAGCCTGTCTCCTTGTCCTTAACCCCTCTGGCCCACACTGACCTTGAAACACCCGAAGAGGAAGTGGTGTGTCTAGAGCCCAACAGAGAGGCCTGGGCTGGAAGCGAGGTATCCTGGGAGCCGGGAGGGGTTGAGCTCCTCCAAACGAACGAGTGAGAATAAGGAAGGAGAAGGGCAGGGCCGGATGGAGAGGGTCTCTGGCATGTAAGGGGCCTGGGGGAAGGCGTCCAGCCAGCCAGGAAGCTCCCCAGGAAGATCTAGCAAGCGCTCCCCTCCTTCTCTCCCTGCCCAGAGACAACACAGGCAGGCCCCGCCCTCTTGTGGGCCTGGAACCAGTTGCATAACCTTAAGCCTAGGGAGGCAAGGATAGCATTAGCTTCCTACCCTGGAGGCATGGAGAGGCCAGGGCTCAAAGGATTAGGCTCGGCTTTTGGAGACAAAACTAAGTACTCTAGGTGGACAGAAGCCAGCCCTCACTGGGCTCTTGTGAGGCCTGATCCTGTCTCCCCGTCCACATGCGGACAGGGCTTAGGCTCTGTTGACAAAGTGTCTCAAGGTGTTTACCTCAGCCCCAACAGTGGCTGGCCTCAGGCTCAGGTCCTGGTAGTCTGTCATTGGCTCAGATGCGGGGACAGACAGAGAGACAGACACACACGCACACACAGGGGCAAGCTCCCCGAGTCACTGTAATCCCAGCCAAATTCACATGAAGCACCTTGCTCTTCCCCAGACACGCCACCAAGTATCTGACTAAAAGCTGTCAGGGGAGAAGAGCCTTGCCTCGTTCACGAATTCACACAGCGAGCTTCCGAAATTGCTGAGGGGATATTGCAAGTTGGGAGGTTTCTGCAGCACTTTCAATCCTGGAGAGAGGGAGAGGATGGGAAAACAGCTCCCTCTCCGCCAAGAGAGGGAGGAGCTGCTCCCCACCCTTCATCCACCCCCACCCCTGTGTCCAATCACATAGGGCACCAACGTTTGGCCCCCAGAGCAGGGACAGAAAACAAAGAAAAAACACCAAGAAGTGGGGAAGTAATAGAACGAAGAATGTGCGTCCTCAAAGGACCTTACAGATCATTCATTAGCTTAACTCTCGTTTGCAGAATAGGAAACTATTTGTCCAATGGCGAGCTAGGGACAGAATCCAAGGTCTTCAATGTGCATGCAGAGCCCTTGTCCCTATATCCACAGACTCCAGACAAGGACGGGAAGAGGCCTGGGAGTCTCACCATACCTCTATTCCTGGAGATACCCCAGAGCACATGCCCCTTGCTCCTCCTCAGGGCTCTGCAGCCTGCACCGCACCACCTGTGACCTACTTTCCTGCCTCTCCAAGTTTTAGGGGCAACTATGGACCCCACATGTCACCATCAGGCCGCATCTGTTGCCGAAACCTGGAAACATCTGGACTGGCTGTGGTGGCTGGAGCCAACTGGACCTGGGAATGATGCTAGTGCAATGTCTAGACAGGGTGAGCCCCTGTCTTGCAAACCACGCCCACTCCCCACCCCCAGCTCGGCCACCAGCCTGCGGATGTTCTGGGAGCACCTGCCGTGTGCCTAGCCCTGGCAGACCGAAGAACCCCACACATCTTGGCAGCTAGTTCTCCAAGTTCTTTCCTCTAAGCACAGGACTGAATAACCCAAAGAGGGCAGTAAGAAATAAGCCCAAGAGTTCTCATGCTCCTGATTTAAAACATAAAAATTTTTAAAAATATGCTCACTGTGCAAATAACAAATAGACCAAACCTTACTCCCCAGCCAAATATTGATATTTCCTTTAAATCTGGGCTAAAATATCCAGACTTGGGAAGGGAAAGACTTGTGGTTATTGGCCAAAGCCTGTGCTAAGTCATATACAGGCATTAAAATTATAATTCTCAAACAAAAGTTACAGATTTAGAATGACTTTCTGAGCCCAAAAGTTATTTTGACCTTTCATAAAATAAATCATCAGACCAACACATCCCATTATGTTGACAACAGTGCCCAAAATAGGTTTACTATCTTTAGTATTTTTTATTTTAATTGAATTATAACCATGTGATTTATATATAACTTATAATCAAATACTATTTATTTATGTTTTTAGATTTAGGGTTTTTAAACAGCCAATATAAACCAACAAGAACGGACCATTTATAGTAATGTACATGGCAGACAATATGGAAGGTGCCCTTTCCTGGAATTCTCCTTAACTGAATTCTGACTAGATTTGTCACCCAAGAAGCTTGTGGTCTAAATCAGGTAGACCAAGCAAAATAAAATACAGCACAGGACCCATAGCTTTAAAGTGGTCAGATGAATAATTCAAGTGGCATCTTTCTTTAATCATGGTCGGCAGCTCAGTCTAACATAACTGATTCCTGTCCAGAATCAAATGCCACATACGCCACTTTTAATATTCTTGACCTGACTCATCCCAAGGTATGACCATGGCTGTCTCACATGGGAGAGCTGTGCATGGAGCCTGCCTGCACCTCTTGTAAAACATTGGACCAAGAAGCCCCAGCTTATAATCCTTTGCACAAAAACTGGCATTTTAGAAGGAATGCTCACTCAGCCCACTTAATATTTTAAGGGGGTGGAGAGTTGCCAAGGGACAAGATGGCAGCAGCTAGGACTCCCCACAGAGACGATAAAGGCAAGGAGAGATTAGATCCCTAACATTCTGAGCAGCTCTTAAATGGCTTTGGGACAAAGCATCTTCTCAAGGTGACATCGTATTTACTAACAAGAAAAGAGAGAACAATTAGAGTTAGGCCTGAGTTCTGCAGAATTTGGAGCAATGGACCTTGATTTGGTAAAGTTGTAGGTTAATGGAGGCCTGAGCTCAAAAATCATAACTGAGATGAGTTGACCCCAGTATAGTTTTTTGGGGGAGTTACCATACACGGAGAGCTGGTACAGCAGGTGTTTAGCTGGTCTCTGAAACAGACAGCAAGAATTTGCTCCCAGCTCTACCTCCTACTGACTTTGCCACTCTGGGCACATAATTGACCTCTCTTTTGCTCTATAAAGTGAGCATAATAAATACCTACCACAAAGGGTTAGGGTTTGTTAAAATATTTTATTTATTTATTTGACAGCGAGAGACAGCAAAAGAGGGAACACAAATGGGGAGTGGGAGAGGGAGAAGCAGGCTTCCCACTGAGCAGGGAGCCCAATGCAGGGCTTGAACCCAGGACTCTGGGATCATGACCTGAGTCGAAGGCAGACACTTAATGACTGAGCCACCCAGGAGCCCGTACAAAGGGTTGTTTTAAGAGCAGAATGAATTTATATGTATGAGAATCTAGATAGTTCCTGGCACATAGCAATCACTCAATAAATGTTAGCTATTACATGGTCAACTTTATCCATGTGTCATTGGAATGTAAGTTCCAGAAGGGCAAGAATTCCTGTATGATTTATTCACTGCTGTATTCCCAGTACTGAGAATAGGCCTGTCACACAGCAGGCAAGCAATCAACACTAAATTAATCTAATAGCATATTTAGGAAATCCAGTAGGATCTATTGTACCCACAGCTTTAAAAAACAATGAGAATTTTAAAATAGACTTTAGCTAAAATTACTGTATGTAGTTTAGAGTATTGGGCTAAGTTTGGGACAATTCACTAAAGGAAGTAGAATGGCAATATCCATTGAGTTCAAAGGAGAGTGGTTAGTATTTTGAGGCCTTAAAATCTAGTTGAGCTTCTGGTTCTGGCCCAGATAGAGTGATACACACTAGGTTTATCCTCCCAACTTCAACAATTAAAAAAAAAAAAAAACTGGCAGGAAGGAAACTATAGTTTTCAGCTATCAAGCAATCCATAACAGAGATCCCTTAGAGATGGGAAACAAACAAGGTGAGCCCTATTATTGCCCAAGCTTTTTTAGGGCACGGAGCAGGTTGGGGGACCAGGCAGAGCCTGGCAGAGTCCGGAAGTCTAGGGAGCCCCTGGGAGCTAGTTTACATGGCAGGGTAGCAGAAGGCAGAGAGCTGCACAGGGGATGAGAGAGGAGAAGATCCAAAGATCCACCCCACCTCAGCCCCAGCTGCCAAACAGGATACCCCCTACAGAGATTCCCTCTCCCTTTCTTATGCTTCAGTCAGCTCCAGCTGCCCCACTACAGTGTCCCCTATGCAGAGAGCCCCAGGATATCCTGGCTTGTACCCACTTCAAGTTCAGCTGTCCTGCCAGAGCACTCTGAATGGAAAGCCCCAGGACCACCCTGCCTTATGCCCATTTCAGCTCTGACCATCCCACCAGGGTAGCCCAGGTGCAAAGTGGCCAGGACCCCCAGCCTACACCAGCCACAGCTCCAGGCAGCCAGTCAAGGTCATCAGACACACACACAGGCTACAAAGGGGACAACCATACATAACATTATTCTTTCAGGTTTAGGAGAAGTAGTAATACTGCCTGAGTCATAGAAAAAATACAGAAAATCAAGCAAAATGAGGAGACAGGGGAATATGCTTCCAATGAAAGAACAAGACAAAAAACTCCAAAAAAGAACTGCATGAAATGGAGATACACAATGTACCTGATAAAGAGTTTGAAATAATGACCATAAAGATGCTCACTGTACTGAACAGAAGAGTGGAAGAACTCAGAGGGAATTTAATTTTTAAAAAAATTTCAAAGGCTTTTATAATTTGACAGACATACAGAGAGAAAGCACAAGTAGGCAGAGCAGCAGGCATAGGGAGAGGGATAAGCAGGCTCTCCGCTGAGCAGAGAGCCCAATGTGGAGCTCAATCCAAGGACCATGGGATCATGACCTGAGCCGAAGGCAGATGCCTAACTGATTGAGCCACCAAGGCAGCCACTCCCCAGGGGGGATTTTAACAAAGAGAAAATATAAGAAAACCCTACCAGAGTTGAAGATACAATTAATGAAATGAAAATATACTGGAGGGAATCGACAGTAGATTAGCAGATGCAGAGGAAGGCAGTGACATGGAACGTAGGGTAACAGAAAGCACCCAAACTAAACACCAAAAAGAAAAAAGAGGGGTGCTTGGGTGGCTCAGTGGGTTAAAGCTTCTGCCTTCGGCTCAGGTCATGATCCCAGGGTTCTGGGATCGAGCCCTGCATCGGGCTCTCTGCACAGCAGGGAGCCTGCTTCCCCCTCTCTCTCTGCCTGCTTCTCTGCCTACTTGTGATCTCCATCTGTCAAATGAATAAATAAAATCTCGTAAACAAAGAGTTTTTAAAAACTGGGGATAAGTTAAGGGACCTCTTGGAAAACATTAAGTGAACAAACTTTCACATTATAGGGTTCCCAGAAAGAGAGGAGAAAGGGGAACAGAAATCATATTTAAAGAAAGAGCTGAAAATGTCCCCACCCTGGGAAAGGAAACAGACATCCATGTTCAGGAAACAGAAAGTTCCAAACAAGATGAACCCAAAGAAGTCCACACCACAACAATGATAATTAAAATGTCAAAAGTTAAAGAGAAAATTTTAAATGCAGCAAGAGAGAAGCAAATAGTTAGGTGTAAAGGAAACCTCATAAGGTTCTCAATTAATTTTTCAGCAGAAACTTTGCAGGCCAGAAGAGAGTGGCATGATATATTCAAAGTGCAGAAAGGAGAAAATTCTACAACCAAGAATATTCTATCCAGCAAAATTATCATTCAGAATAAAGGAGAGATAAAGAGTTTTCAAGACAAATAAGAGTTAAAGGAGTTCATCACCACTAAATTGGCCTTGCAAGAAATGTTAAAGGGACTTCTTTAAGTGGAAAAGAAAAGGCCCTAAGTAGGAAACATATGAATAAAAATATGTACCATATGATGTCATATACCTAAAATGTGGAGGCAGAGAACAGAAAGGTTCTCTTAGAATGTGTCTGAACTTAAGTGATCATCAACTTAATATAGACTTATATATAGGATGTTATATATGAACTTCATGGTAACTATTAATACAAAACCTGTGATAGATACACCCCCCCAAAAAAGAAAAGGAAAGCCAAGCATACCAATCACAAAGAAAAAGAGCAAGAGAAGAAAGAAACAAAACTACAAAACAATCAGAAAACAAGTAACAAAATGGCAATAAGTACATACCTATTTATAATTACGTTAAGTGTAAATGGTCTGAATGCTCCAATCATAAGACAAAGGATAGCAGGATGGATTAAAAAAAACAAACAAACAAGACCCATCTATATGTTGCCTACAAGAGATTCACCTCAGACTTAAAGGCAGAGTGAAAATGAAAGCTGGAGAATTATATCCCATGCAAATGGAAGTAAAAAAAAAAAAAAAATGTTAGCAATCCTTCTATCAGACAAAACAGACTTTAAACCAAACCTTGAAATAAGAGGCAAAGAATGCCATCACACTATGATAAAGGGACCAATCCAATAAGAGAATTTAGTAACTGTAAATATCTATACACCTGACACTGGGGCACCTAAATATACACATAAATATTGAGATGCAAAGAAGCTGACAGTAGTACAATAATGAGACTTCACCACTTCCCTTACAACAACAGATAGATCATCCAGACAGAAATTCAATAAGGAAACTGTTTCTAAAGGACACATTAAACAAAATGGACTTAATAGGTAAATACAGAATATTCCAAGCACAAACAATGCACAGTCTTTCCAAATGCACATAGAACATTTTCTAGGACAGATCACGTGTTAGGCTACAAAACACGTCTCAATAAACTTAATAAGATTAAAATCATGTCATGTATCTTTTCCAGCCACAATGGTATGAAAATAAAAATCACAAGAAAAAACTGAAAGCACAGGTATGCTACACAGCATGCTACTAAACAACCAATGGGTCAATAAAGAAATCAAAGAGAAATTTTAAAAAAACACCTTGAGCCAAATGAAAATGAAAACACAACGTCTAGGGCGGCTAGGTGGCTCAGTGGGTTAAGCCTCTGCCTCCAGTTCAGGTCATGATCTCAGGGTCCTGGGATCGAGGCCCACATCCGGCTCTCTGCTCGGCAGGGAGCCTGCTTCCCCCTCTCTGCCTCTCTGCCTACTTGTGATCACTTTCTGTGTCAAATAAATAATATCTTTAAAAAAAAAAAAACCCACAATAGTCCAAAATCTTTGGAAAAGAGCAGAAGCAATTCTAAAAGGAAAATTTATACCAATACAGATCTACCTCAAGAAACAAGAAAAAGTTCAAATAAACAATCTAACCTTACACATAAAGGAACTAGAAAAAGAATAAAGTCCAAAATTAGTAGAAGGAAGGAAATAATAAAGATCAGAGCAGAAGTAAATGACACAGAGACTAAAAAAACAAGTGATCAATAAAACCAAAAGCCAGTTCTTTGGAAAGATAAACAAAATTGATAGACCTACATCCAGACTTGTCAAGGAAAAAAGAGGACCCAAATAAATAAAATCAGAAATGAAAGAGGTGAAGTAGCAACCACCACCACAGAAATACAACAGATTATAAGAGACTACTGTGAATACCATATGCCAACAAATTGGACAACCTAAAAGAAGAAATGGATAGATTTCTAGAAACATATGATCTTTCAAAACTGAATCAAGAAGAAATAGAAAATCTCAACAGACTAGTTACTAGTAACACAATTGAATCAGTAATCAAACTCCCAACAAACAGAAGTCTAAGACCAGAAGTCTTTGAAGGTGAATTCCATCAAAGATTTAAAGAAGAGTTAACATCTCTCCTTCTCAAACAATTCCAAAACACTGAAAAGGAAGGAATGCCTACAAGGTCATTTTATGAAGCCAATATTGCCCTGATACCAAAACCAGACAAAGACACTACGAGAAAAAGAAAACTGTAGGTCAATATTCCTGATAAACATAGATGTAAAAATCCTCAACCAAACATTAGCAAGCCAAATTCAACAGTACATGGGGCGTCTGGATGGCTCAGTTGTTAAGTGTCTGCCTTCAGCTCAGGTCATGATCCCAGAGTCCTGGGATTGAGTCCTGCATCGGGCTCCCTGCTCAGCAGGAAGCTTGCTTCTCCCTCTACCACTCCCCCTGCTTGTGTTGCCTCTCTTGCTATCTCTCTCTGTCAAATAAATAAATAAAAATCTTTAAATTAAAAATAAATTCAACAATACATTAAAGGAATCATTCACCATGATCAAGTAGGATTTATTCCAGGGATACAAGGATGTTTCAATATCCACAAATCAAACATGATACATCACATTAAAGATGAAGGATAAAAATCATATCATCCCAATAGATGCAGAAAGAGCACTTGACGCAATTCAACATCCACTCACTATAAAAACTCTCAACAAAATGGTTATAGAGGGGATGAAATAAATGCTCAATGTCATATAAAATGACAAACCCATAGCTCACACCAGACTCAAAAATAGAGAGTTTCTTCTCGAAGATCAGGATTGAAGCAAGAATGTCTACTCTCGCCACTTTTATTCACAGTAGTGGCAGTCCTAGTCACAGTAATCAGAGAAGAAAAAGAAATAAAAGACATTCAACTTGGTAAGGAAGAAGTTAGACTGTCACTACTTAGAGATGACATACTACCACACACAGAAAACCCTAAAGACCGCCACAAAAAAAAATGATTAGTAGTAATAAATGAATTCAGTCAAGTTGCAGGATACACAGTTAATACCCAGAAATCTGTTGTGTTTCTCTTTGCTAACAACAAATTATCAGGAAGAGAAAAAATAAGAAATCAATTCCATTTACAACTGAGCCAAAAAGAATAAAATACATAGGAATAAACTTAACAAGGAGGTGAGAGACCTATTCTCTGAAGACTATAAAACACTGATGAGGGGCGCCTGGGTGGCTCAGTGGGTTAAAGCCTCTGCCTTCGGCTCAGGTCATGATCTCAGGGTCCTGGGATCGAGCCCCGTGTTGGGCTCTCTGCTCAGCGGGGAGCCTGCTTCCCTTCCTCTCTCTCTGCCTGCCTCTCTGCCAACTTGTGATCTCTATCAAATAAATAAATTAATTAATAAAATATTAAAAAAAAAACTGATGAAAGAAACTGAAGACCACACAAACAGATGGAAAGATATTCCATGCTCATGGACTGGAAAAATTAATGTTGCTAAAATGTCCCTACTACCCAAAGCAATGTGATCCCTATCAAAATGCCAATAGGATTTTTCACAGAACTAGAATATCAAAATCTGTATGGAATCACCAAAGACCGTAAGGAACCAAAGCAATCTTGAGAAGGAACAAAACTCAAGGTATCACCTTTCCAAAGTTCAAGATAGACTACTACGAAGCTATAATATCAAGACAGTATGTTATTGACACAAAAATAGACACATAATCAATGGTACAGAATAGAAAGTACAGAAACAAACCCAAGCTTACATGGTCAATTAATCTATGACAAAGGAGGCAGGAATATACAATGGGGAAAGACAGGTCTCCAACAAATGGTGTTGGAAAAATTGGATAGCTACATGCGAAAGAAGGAAACTCTACTACTTCCTTATACCACACACAAAAATAACTTAAAATGGATAAAAGACCTAAATGTAAGATCTGAAATCATAAAACTCCTAGAAGAAACATAGGCAGTAATATCTTTAACATCAGCCTTACCAATATATTTATGGCTACATCTTCTCAAGCAAGGGAAACCAAACCAAAAATAAATACTGAGATTACACCAAAATAAAAAGCCTTCACACAATAAAGGAGACCATCAACAAAATGAAAAGGCAACCTACTGAATAGGAGAAGATATTACAAATGATATATCCAATAAGGGGTTGATATCCAAATAACATAAAGAACTTATGCAACTCAACACCAAAAATAATAATAATCATCATCACCCAACTAAAAAATGGACAGATGAACTTAATAGACATTTTTTCAAAGAAGACACGCAGATGGCCAACAGACCCATGAAGAGATGCTTACTATCACTAATCATCAGGGAAATGCAAATCAAAACCAAATGAGATATCACTTTACACCTATCAGGATGGCTAGATTCAAAAAGACAAGAAAGAAGAAGTAATGATGGGGAGGTAGAGGAAAAGGAACTCTCATGAACTGTTGATGGGAATGTCAACTGGTGTTGCCACTGTAGAAAACACTATGGAGTTTCCTTAAATAAAACAGAAATAGCATATGATCCAGTAATTACACTACTAAGTATTTGCCCAAAGAAAACAACACTAATCTGGAAAGATTTATGGACCATGATGTTTATTGAAGCATTATTTACTATAGTCAAGATATGAAAGCAATTTGAATGTCCATCAGTATATGAATGAGGATTTGGGGTGTGTGTGTGTGTGTGTGTGTACAGATACATGTAATGGAATATTACCCAACCATAAAAAAGGAGGATATCTTGCCTTTGCAACAACATGGTAGACATCAAGGGTATTACGCTAAGCAAAGTAAATCAGAGCCAGACAGATACCATATGATTTCACTTTTATGTGGAATCTAAAAGATGAAACAAACAAAAGCAGAAAGAGACCCATAATACAGAGAACAAACTGATAGTTGCCAAAGAGGTGGGAATGGGTACAGGTAAAATGAGTAAATAGGTATGGGAGATACAGACTTCCAGTTACGGAATGATTAGGCCACAGAGATGAAAGGTACAGCACACGGAATATAATTAATGGTATTATAATAGTGTTAATGGTGAGAGATGGTAGTGAACATTTGTGGTGAGCATAGCACCATGTAGAGACTTGTCAAATCACTATGTCATACACGTGAAACCAATGTAATCTTGTATGCCAATTATACTTCAATAAAAGAGAGAAAGAGGTTTGTTGTGTTTCCATATACCAATAGCAAACTAGCAGAAAGCGAATTTAAGAAAATAATACTGTTTACAATTGCATTGAGAAAAATAGAATGCCTAGGAATAAATTTAAGGAAGCAGGGAGGTTAAACACCAGTACTCTGAAAACTGTAAGACAGTGATGAAAGAAATTGAAGAGGATATAAATAAGTGGAAAGATATTCCATGGTCATGGATTGGAAGAACATTGCTAAAATGTCCATCTACCCAAAGCAATCTACAGATTTCATGCAATCCCTACAAAATATCAATAGCACTTCCCACATAACAAATAATCCTAAAATTTTTCTGGAAACACAAAAGCCCCAAATAGCCCCAAACTAATCTTAAGAAAGAAGAACACAGCTGCAGGTATCATGGACCCTGATTTTAAACTATACTCAAAACTACAGTAATCCAAATGGTATGATGCTGACAAAAAAAAAAAACAAAAAAACCAGAAATGTAAATCAATGAACAGAATAGAAAGCCCAGAAATAAAGCACACATGGTCAATTACTCTACAACAAAGGAGACAAGAGTATACTATGGGGGAAAAGACCATCTCTTCAATAAATGGTGTTGGAAACACTGGGCAGATACATGCAAAAGAATGGATGAGAACAACTTTCTCATACATATATGAATATAAACTCATATATATGAATGTAACGCAAACTTACATATATGAATATAAACTCAAAATGGACTAAAGACCTAAATGTAAGATCTGAAACTGTAAAAATCCTCAAAGAAAACAGGCAGTAAACTCTTGGGTGTCAATCTCAGCAATTAACTTTTTGTATCTATCTCCTTAGGCAAAGGCAAAAGCAAAAAAACAAATGGAACTATATCGAGTCAAAAAGCTTCTTGTACAATGAAGGAAACCATCAACAAAGTGAAAAGCCAACCTACTGAATGGAAGAAGATATTTGCAACTGATACTTCCAATAAGGAGTCAATATACAAAATACATAAAGAACTCATACAATTCAACACCAAAAAACCGCAAATTTTTTAAATGGCCAGGGAACCTGAAGAGACATTATTCCAAAGAAGACATACAGATGATGAACAGACATGAGAAGATGTTCAACATGGCTAATCATCAGGGAAATGCAAATCAAACCCACAAGGAGATATCATCGTGCACTGTCAGTATGGTTATTATCAAAAAGACAAGAAATAGCAGGGGTTGGTGAGGATGACGAGTAAAGGGAACCTTTGTGCACTGTTGGTGGGAATGTAAACTGATGCAGCCACTATGGGAAACAGTAGGGCTCTTCCTCAAAAAATTAAAAAGAGAACCACCATATGATCCAGTACTTTCACTTCTGGGTATTCATCCAAAGTGAAAACACCAATTTGAAAAGATACAGTCATGCCTATGTTCACTGCAGCTTTATTTACAATAGCCGAGATATGAAAGTAACTTAAGTGGTCCCTCACCAGATGAATGGAGAAAGATTTGCTATATAGATATACAGAAGCAAATATTACTCAGCCATCAAAAAAAAAATAATAAAATTTTGCCGTCTGCAAAAACATGGATGGACATCAAGGGTATTATGCTAAGTGAAATAAGTCAGAGAAAGATGCCATGTGATCTCACTTAAATGGGGGATCTTAAAAAAAAAAAAAAGAAAACAAATGAGCAAAACAGAAACAGACTGAGATAACACAATAGTGGTTGCCTGAGGGGAGGGTGGGAGAGATATTGGCAAAAGAGGTGAAAGGGATTAAGAGATACAAATATCAGGTTATAAAATAAATGAGTCATGGAGATGTAAAGTACAATATGGGAGATAGTCAACAATACCGTAATAACTATGTATGGTGGCAGATGGTAGCTAGATATTATTTCATAACATATATAAATGTTGGATCAGTAGGTTATATACCTGAAACTAACATAATATTGTGTGTCAATTATATTTAATTTTGGAAAAGTAAAACACGAGACGAGTTTTCACACTATTTCTCTTCCTTGTGCTGGAGGTACTGAACAAGTACTAAGTCAGCAAGGACCAGAAAGCAAGAAACCAGTATCATTTGCAGGTGATAGAACAGTTTACATGCAAAAACCCAAAGTTATCTACAGGTATATTATCACAGGTAATAAGTAAATTGGGTGAGACTGCTGCCCCAGGGTCAACAAACGAGTTTCAGCTCTATTTCTATACAGAAGCAAAAAAAAAACGAAAAAAAAAAATTTTAGAGTACCATTTACAGTAGCAAGAAAAAAACATGAAAAATCTAGGACTTAACAAAGTTTCTGTAAGAACCTCACAAAGTATAAAATAGTGAGAAAAATTAAAGATGAAGACAAATAAAAGGTTTTACCATGTTTGTGGATTTGAAGACAGTATTTCCGAGATATGATTTCTCCCCATGTTGATCTACAGATTCAATGCAATCCCAGTCAAAATCCCCACGGTCCTGCAGCAAGTGCAGACAACGATTTCTAGAAGTTTGGTTGTATGAGGTGAGGAGCACAGAATAGGTCAGGGGACCAAGGAAGAATTTTTCTTTAAGATAGGAGAAAATTTTAAATGTTTACAAAAGTGAGACATGATTGACAATTTATACAACGGGTGAGATCCAAACAAAGTGCAATGGGTGACTTTAGAAAGAAAAGGGAATTTATAAGAACAGAAAGACAAGAAGAAGTACAGCTTGGTTTATAGGTTTGGTGTGGGAGTGGAAGCAAGTTCCCAACTGATAACTCCAATTTTCTTAGCAATATAGGAGATACTGAAGAGTGAAATGGAATTTGGCAAAAATAAAGGGTTTTTAAGTAGTCCTTGTGGAGTGTGAGAAAATGAGTGAACGAGAGAAGCAGAGTACAATTGCTGAGCAGTCCCAAGAGTTTATTTGAGACTGGAAAGTGTGAAAGTGGGCCAGAAACACACAGGTGGGGTTTTAGGATCCTGGCCAGAGTGGTCCCCAAGCAACAGGTGGCAGTGTCTAAGCTGGATAACCAGGACATGAGGGATGGGGGTGCTGGTGAGCCGGGAGACAGGAAAGGGATCAGTGGAAAGTGGATGTCCCATGGAAAATCATCTAATTCTGTACCCTCTCATCACTACCTTCCTCAGAGGTGATGAGCATCTAGAGGAGAGACGATGAAGCCTCCCAGGGACACAGCCAGGGGTAGAAAGGTCACCTCAGGAACACTGGTCCGATCAGATAGGACACCTTCACCTACAAGCAGTAAGAAAGCTTGACTAACCATGCCTTTAAATAAGGAGATCCAGACACGGTGCAAATTGCAGCACTGGCTTATTCAGAATAAGCCAGAGGACCACTGAGGACCCAGGTTCTCTCCATCTCTCCATTACCTTGTTCTCAGATGCCCTCCCTTGTGGTTCCAAAAGACCACGTCTTGGTCAACTCTGTATTCGCAGTGCCTAACACACAGCAGGTTCTCCAAATGTTCTTGTGGAATGAATAAATGGGTTCATTTCATGGTTTTTCATAGACTTAGAAGTCCAATCAGCCTTACAAAGTAAGGATTTTAATACCAGACTTGGTTCATATCCTCAGAAACCCCTGGACATCAAGATGATGGACTTCCTTAGAGAGCTGTCTATATCCAGGCAAACCACGGTCCTGTGGCCAGGGCCACAGTGGGGCTTCAGAAAGAGCCAAGTAGATGTCCTCCACCCCTTGAGCTCCTTCCCGTTATGAGTGCCCCTTGTGCACCAGCCGCAGCCCTTGGCCCCCTCCTCTCATGTCCTGAAATAGACGTATTATGTATGTCATCATCTGCTCACACCTGTCTGCCCACCGGGACCAAAGGTCTCTAGAGCTCAGAGGCTGCAGCTTGTACATCACCTCCTATTACACACCTTATTAACCTCTGCAATTGAGTTTGGACTCCATGATTACCCCCAGGGTGACTGTAAGCAAAGCTTCTCTGAGGTCGAATCTCATAATTTAGAAAATGTTCCCTGTGGTCCCATCCAGTTCACAACTCTCTGGTTCTTTTCAACAGGTTTTTGTGGCCCTTTCCAAGATATAATGAAAAACAGAAAGCAGGATTGCCAAGCAGCATAATAGCCATTGTTGATGGAAAAGATTATAGGAAAAACTCAAGAAGAATCCAATGAGGGACCGATGGTGAGTAAGGGAAGAAGTACCAGAGGTGGAGGGGGTCAGAGGGGGTCAAACCAAGGTAATAAAAGTCCTTAGCCTGGCAACTCCATGGACATTGTCTGCAGAAACCAGAAACCTGTGAGGGTCACCAAACCTTCCTGGAACTGGAACTCCAAGTATAGAGCTGTGAATTATGGAGCGGGTAGGAATGAACCCTGGCAGAGTGACCTGCCCTTTCAACTCCTTAGCAAGCCAACAGAAATTTAATCTGACCCACATGTAATTTAAAATTTGCTAATAAGCACATTACAAAAAGGAAAAGGAAACAGGAAAGATTAATTTTCATTATTTAGTTAACTCAATTTATCAAAAATATTAAAGAGTTGTTACACGTTGAAATGATACACTATTATCAAGGTACTTTACATTTTTTATACTAAGTCTTTAACATTTAGTGTGTATTTTACATTTACTCTCTTCTACAAGCCACATACCAAGTGCTCAATAGCCTTGTGGATAATCCATGTCTACATGACGTGGAATTCAAGATGCAAGAGTTCGGTCATCTATTAAATGCCAGATACGGTTATAAACTAAGTTTATCCCTTTCGCACAAAATTGACATTCCTGCATAAGACATAGGACACAAACAGATTTCCTTTTAAGTTTACTTCAGATGCTAACAGGTACTGTGAAAAACAGGAAAAAGAGCAACTTGATAGAAAGCAATTGAAGAGGAAAAGGTAGAAAAAACTGCAGATAAAAAAACGGGCCAAGGGTCAGAAGGTGAAATTTGGGCCCAGATCTGTGAAGCAAGAAGCAGCCAGTAGAGCAAAGAAGACCTGAGGGTAAGACATTCCAAGCCAAAGAGTCAGTGCAAATGCCCTGGGGTCAGGATAAGCTTGTCTGGACTTACACAGTAGAAAGAAGGCCAATGTGGTAAGAGTGTGGGAATGAGGGGGAGAGAGTGATAAGAGAGAAGTCAGAGAGGCCGGCAGCTAGCTACCAGACCATGTAGGGCAGTAGCTCTCAATTCTGGCTACAATAGAAAACCAGTTCTACCGCTTCTAGAAAATATCCATGCCCATGGGGCGCCTGGATGGCTCAGTCAGTTGAGCGTCCATCTCTTGGTTTGGGCTCAGGTCGTGAGCTCAATGGGTCGCAGAAGCCGGATAGAACCTTGTTGTCTGTTCTGCGCTCAGCGGAAGTCTGCTCCAATATTCTCTCCCTCTGCCTTCCCCCCACCCTCGACCCCGTGCATGCATGCAAGCACCTCTAAAATAAAGAAATCTTTAAAAACAGAGAGAGAGAGAGAGAGAGAGAGAGAGAGAGGAGGGAGGGAGGAAAGAAGGAAAGAAGATGGAACGAAGGAAAGAAAATACTCATGCCCAGCCCCCCATCTCCTCACTCTGAGGTTCAGATTCAACTGCTCTGTGGAAAGCCAAGCATCAGTATTTTTAGAAACCATTCCAGGTGATTCAAAAGTGCAGGTGGGGTTAAGAGCCACCTAAGTAAGGAGCTGCATACCCCAAGAGTTTGCATTTACTTTAAAATGCTTTAAAATGCAGTGGGAAGGCACAGACTGGTTTAGGGAAAGGTGGGACATGATCTGATTGGCTGATGATTTGTAGAGAAGAGACTGCAGAGGGGTGACGGCAGAAGCAAGGGCACTAGTTAGGACCTAGGGGAGAGCACGCACAGGGAATCAGCATGTATATTGGACATAGGGTTTAGGGAGAAGGGGGTGCTCCTCAGAAAGGTGGCATTTACTTTGACCTTTTATATATCAAATTTGCAAGGTGGACTTAGTTTGGTGAGATCTTTTTTATTCTCCCTTGGAAATCTGTGCACAGGCCCCAGAATTGACCTTGTGTGAGCATGCCGGCTTCATCTGTTCCCCCATTCCCTGAAGGCTTTTTTGATCCTATCCCTGCTGCATTTGAATGACCCAGGTATGGGCAGTTGATCAGCGCTGGGTCAATAAAGGAACACTGTCATAAAGACTGAGAATCTGGGAGGCCGCATGTACCTTGGAATTATCCGCTACCATGTCCCTTCTGTGATGAGTGAGCACAACCCAGACTCACTGAAAGCCAGAGGGAAGCCTCCCAGGGGCTTGGAACCCCTGCTTCTGGCTGTTCCTGAGGACCAGCCATGCACCCGCCCTTCCTAAGGCTGTGAGAGTTGATTCTTAATGAGGTGAAACTCACACGGCATGAAAGTAACCACTTTAAAGTGCAATTTCATGGCATTGAGCACATTCACCAAGTTGGGCAAGCATACTGCTAATTCCACAAACCCTTCATCATCCCAACAGAAAACCCCATATGATTAAGCAGTTGCTCCCCATCCTTCCTGCCACTCCTAGCAGCCCTAGTAACCAATTTGTCTCTAGGGTAGACCTATTCTGGACATTTCCTATAAACTGACCTACCACCTGACCTTTGTCTCTGGCTTCTTCAGTTTGGAGACTTGGAGGTCTTCAAGTTTCATCCGTGTTGTAGCATGTATGAGTTTCTTTTTGTGACTGGATCACATTCCGTTATATGCACACACAATAATTTGTGTATCCACTCACCCACTGACGGACATGAGTTGCTTCCAACTTTTGGCTACGTGAATAGTGCCGCTAGGAGCATGCATGTACAAGTTTTTGGTCTCTATTTTCATTTTGGAGGGTATGTACTTAGGAGTAGAATGGCTAGGTCATAGAGTGATTTTTTTTTTTTTGTTGTTTAGATTTTATTTATTTGAGAGAGGGGGGGCACAGCAGGGGGAGCAGCAGAGGAAGAGGGAGAAGCAGGCTCCCCGGAGAGCAGGGAGCTCAGTGATGCTCAGGGCTAATCCTGGGACCCCAGGATCACAACTTGAGCCTGAGCTGAAGGCAGATGCTTAACTGACTGAGCCACCAAGATGCCCCTCATATAGTAATTGTTTTCAACTTTTCAAGGAACCACCAATAGTATTTTCTTTCTGCTTAAAGTTGTATGCACCGTATTTCTGTTAGTTTCATCAACAAGAGTCCTGCTGTTACCGGCTCAAACAAGCTTTCTGGTCCATTCAGCAATTCCTTTGAAAATACCTGGTCCACCACACCCAAACAGCAGCAGCAGGACTGGGGGCCCAGCCAGTAGTGTGACCTTGTCCTGACTCTCCCTGAGCTCCCCCTCCCTATGGGCCTTCCTTCACTGCCCCCTCCTGCAGGCTCCCCCTGCTGTGCTGGCTGGGGCTCCCCACACTTCTGGGCTTCTACCTGTCCCTGCTGATGCAACCATCACCACCTTCCATGTGTTCTCCTCTTCCTCCATAGCATATGGCTTACCTGCTGCCCATCTCAGGTCCCCATAAAGCTTTCTACCTCTGCCCCACAGCTCCTGGTACTGCCATCCTCCTGGGTACACCCATAGCCCTCACCACAGGCTTCTGCCCCATTCAATCCTCAGGTCTGCTGTTTCTGCCTATGGCTCTTCTAATCTCAGGCATCAGTCAGGAAGGCCTATCAACTTTTTCTCTGCTGGCCCCCACAGGGCAGACCCTGGTACAGCCCATTCGGATGGCTGACACACAAACTGCAAACGGATGCAATAAACCCTTGCCTCCCCGGGGAGCACAGATCCCCTTTTTGATCATGAAGCCCCCGCTACAGCCTTTACAAAACAGAAGTGATATTTTTCAGTGCCTACTTCTAGCCAGAGGTATTTTGAGCATCCATGGGGATGAGGGACAAGGACAGTTAATAGTTGTTTTTGAGCACGACCCTGCAAGGCATATACCCATATGCCTATTTTATGAACGAAGACATTGAGGCCGAAAGATTAAGAAACTACCTGAGGGGGGCGCCTGGGTGGCTCAGAGTGTTAAAGCCTCTGCCTTCGGCTCAGGTCATGATCCCAGGGTCCTGGGATGCAGCCCCCACATTGGGCTCTTTCCTTGGTGGGGAGCCTGCTTCCTCCTCTCTCTCTCTGCCTGCCTCTCTGCCTACTTGTGATCTCTCTCTGTCCAATAAATAAATAAAATCTTAAAAAAAATACTCCTAATTGCCTCTTAATTCTGTGAAGCCTGAGAATGTATGGGTGACACAGTAATCATTTAAAAAAAAAAAAAGAAAGAAACTACCTGAGGTCAGCTTGCTAAGAGGGCTAATGCTGGGTTCAAGTCCAGACCAGTCCGACTCCAACTTCTAGATTCCTTGTAACCCATGAAGCTGAAATTGCCACATATTAGACTACACACTGGCAAGATGGCCGGAAGGTACATAGCAGTGGAAGCATTTTGAAAAGCAACTTGGCAACAAGTGTCAAACCCCTAAAAGTGTTCTTACCACTTGAACCTGATGAATTTATTTTCAGGAAATCAATTTTATTATAGAAAAAGGTACATGTCCAGGGGATACATTTTTGCATTATTTATAGTAGTAATTAATAGGGAGTCATCTCAATGTCCAAACATAGGACACTAGTTAAGAAGATTATGGTATTGAGTCAAAGGAATATTGTACAGCAGTGGTTCTCAAGTAGAAACAATTTTTCCCTGCCAAGAGACATTTGGCAGTGTCTGAAGACATTTTTGGTTGTCCCAATGGGAGAGAGGGAGGAGGACTTCTATGGGCATCTAAGCAAGAAAGGCCAGAGGGCTCCACATACCCCAGTGCCTAGGACAGGCCCCCGAAAGTCAGTGATGAAGAGGGTGGGAAACTCTGTTTTATAGAAATTATTAATATGAAGGTTATGTTAAGAGAAAAAATAGAAATCTAAATTTGGGTTACACTGTAATTTTCACCATGGAAAACTATCTTGCATAGGAAGGAACACTACATGAAAAGATGGAAAACAGAAAAAAATACTTTAGTGGAAAGAGCGATCAATCTGACTCTCTGAAAGGTTCTCTTGAACCAGGTCATGTTAGTTATTTATTTTTTTTAGAGAGGGGAGGGGGGATAGGGAGTGGGAGAATCTTAAGCAGGCTCTGTGGCACCGGACATGGAGCTCGATCTCATGACCCTGAGATCAAGACTTAAACTGAGAGTCAGACACGTCACTGACTGAGCCACCCAGGTGCTTCATGTCATGTTACTTATTGCACTAAGCAAAAACTGGAAAAAACATCGAAGCGCAACTTGCTACAGAATTGTTACCATCTAGAGTTCACATTGTGCCCAGCACATTTTTTATGCTTAAATACTTTTGGAAAGAAGGATTTTTAACAAAAGCTATGTGAACAGATTGGATCCAAAGTGGTATTTTTAGAAAATCATCCAGATATCACAATCTACCATGTTGATCCAGACTCCTTCTGATCCAAGGGACAGAACCAAACCGAAACGAGTTTATACACACAAACATATTGGTACACGGGACCCAGAAAAAAAATGCAGACATCTGGCATAAGGTCAGATCCAAGAGCTCAAACCGTGTTCTCGTCATGCCCTGTGATTCCTTGGTCTTTCATTCTCAAACTAGCACCACATACCCAATCTCTGAATGTGGCCCTCGTCCCCTACTGTGTACAACCTCCTTGTGCCAACGGGGGACGGAAGGGGCACAAAAGGCCGTGGGCTTAACAGCACTCTGAGTACCCATCTACAGGTCCAGGAAAAGAGAAAACTATCTCCACTTCATCACAGCAAAACCCAAGAAAGGTTGCTGGCTGGCTTTGTTTGGGTCACACACTTATCCATTGGTCTAACTGCTATGGCTGAATGCTGAAAAGAGAACAGGAAAGTGGGGGAGGGGGGTGGGAGTTAGACAAAAACAACAAATGTCCACCATCCACATGAACTGGCGAACATTCGGGTACTTGAAAACATCTGGTAACACAGGCATAGATATGAGGCAGGAGGACAGAGTCCACAGATAGAAAATGTTTTGGGTGTCACATTTTCAAAGCATGATGAAATATTTTGGTGACTTGCTTTTTTCTGCAACAAAAAAGGTAAGATTGTGGCATCATAAAGCTGAAAAGAGTGTCTCTATCAACCACTTTGTTCTTGCAGACGTAAGGTAACATAACAAACACACCTTTTTTGGGAAGCCTCCAGCATCCTAGTCCTACATTAGGTTCTGGATACCTTGGAGAGAGGGAGAAGCCATGCTTGTCAGCCAGACCGGCCCTCCACGGTGAGATGGAACAGTGAAGGCAGACTTCGGCCTTGAAGGTATTTATTGAACTGGATCTCAGAAAGGATAGACCCAGTGGATTAACTGAAAAAGATATTGTGGGGGCACCTGGGTGGCTCAGTGGATTAAAGCCTCTGCCTTCGGCTCAGGTCATGATCTCAGGGTCCTGGGATCAAGCCCCGCATCGGGCTCTCTGCTCAGCAGGGAGCCTGCTTCCTCCTTTCTCTCTCTGCCTGTTGCTCTGCCTACTTGTGATCTCTTGTCTGTCAAATAAATAAATAAATAAAATCTTAAAAAAAAAAAAGATATTGTGGAGAGTGATGGCTTTCAACGCTTTTTTGATAAAACTTCACAAACAGAAAAACCCCCACAGTTTACATTGCAATTCTGTATATATGCGACACATACACACGTAACTGACAGGAGTGTGATGCAGTCTAATACCCTTTACCCTATTCTATTTTATTTCATTTTCAAATAAATATTTCATATTTACTTGACAGAGAGAGTGTGTGTGCACACACATGCATGAGTGGGGGGAGGGGCAGAGGGAGAGGCAGACTCCCTGCTAAGCCAGGAGCCCAGAGGCAGTGCTCAATCCCAGGAGCACTTTGGACTGAACCACCTAGACACGGTATTTCATTTTTTAAAATACATCTTTGATGACCCATGAAACTAATTTCAAATCAAGACCCACTAATGCTTTGAGACCAGCAATTTGGAACATTTATTAAGAAAAGAAAAGTGGGGGCGCCTGGGTGGCTCAGTGGGTTAAAGCCTCTGCCTTCAGCTCAGGTCACGATCTCAGGGTCCTAGGATTGAGCCCCGCATCGGGCTCTCTGCTCAGCAGGGAGCCTGCGTTCCCCCCACCCTGACTCTGCCTGCCTCTCTGCCTACTTGTGATCTCTGTCAAATAAATAAATAAAATCTTAAAAAGAGAGAGAGAGAGAGAGAGAGAAGAAAATGGGCAAAAAACAGGAATAGACATTTTTCCAAAGAAGACATCGAGATGGCCAATAGACATATGAAAAGCTGGTCAACATCGCTCAATATCAGGGAAATGCAAATCAAAACCACAGTAAGACATCACCTCATGCCTGTCAGAATGGTTAAAATCAACAACACAAGAAACAGCAGGTGTTGGTGAGGATGTGGAGAAAGGGGGACATTCTTGCACTGTTGGTGGGAAGGCAAACTGGTACAGCCACTGTGGAAAACAGTATGGGGATTCCTCAAAAAGTCAAAAATAGAACTACTCCACAATCCAGCAATTGCACTACTAGGAACTTACCAAAGAACACAAAAACATGCTAATTCAAAGGGATACATGCACCCTGATGTTTACAACAGCATTATCTACAACAGCCAAAGTATGGAAATAGCCCAAGGGCCCATCAGCTGATGAGTGATAAAGAAGAGGTGGTATATATATACAATGGAGTATTATTCAGCCATCAAAAAGAATGGAATCTTGCCATTTGCAACAACATGAATGGATCTGGACAGTATTATGCTAAGTGAATTAAGTCAGTCAAAGAAAGACAAATACCATAGGATTTCACTTATACGCGGTATTTAAGAAACAAATGAGCAAAGGGGTAAAATAGGCAAACTAAGAAACTGACTCTTTAGAACTCTAGAGAACAAACTGATGGTTATCAGAGGGGAGGTGGGTGGGGGGGATGGGGAAAATAGGTGATGGGATGAAGGAGGGCACTTGTGATGAGCACAGGGCGATGTATGGAAGTGTTGAATTATTACACTGTACACCTGAAACTAATATTACACTGTATGTTAACTAACTGGAATTTAAATGAGAACTTCTTTAAAAACGAGAGAAAGAGGTTTAATACGTATTGTCAACAAGGTTCCCTTAGTCCCACATGTGGCTGTGGCTTGAAGTTTGCACCATTAGCATCACCACTGGGGACTGAGGCATCTTCAGAAGTCTCCACTAAAATGTATCTCGGGACACCCTGGGTGGCTCAGTCATTAAGCATCTGCCTTTGGCTCAGGTCATGATTCCAGGGTCCTGCGATCGAGTCCCGCATTGGGCTCCCTGCTCAGCAGGGAGTCTGCTTCTCCCTCTCCCTCTCCCTCTGCCTGCTGCTCCCCCTACTTGTGCTCCCTCTCTCTCTCTCTCTCTGGCAAATAAATAAATAAAATCTTTAAAATAAATTAAATGAATTAAAAATTTTTTAAAATAAAATATAAATATCTTAATCTGGAGCATTAACAAAGACCTTAAGGCCTACTGGATGCTCTTCCATAGGATCACACAGAAAGCTCTTAGAGTGATACTGGCAGCCTTATCTAGAGAAGAAAAGTGCTGATGGGGCCCAACCATTAGGGGCTGGCCAGAAAAGCTGAAAGAAATGCAGATAATCACTCACTCATTCATTCATTCATCCAAAAGCTGCTTAAATAAATTACCTGAGCCTCTGTTTCATTGTCATAAAACAGGGCTAAAATTGTCACACGCCCTAAAACTACTCTACCTGGAGAGAATTATACATGATTTATGTGCTGCCCCCAGCAAAGCCAGGCACCTACAAGGAGTCTACAGTCACAAGCTTCATTGTTTCCAACTCTTGGCTCTCTTGCTTGAAAGATGGTCACATATCCCACCACTGCCTTCCCGTAGGTGGAGTTCCCAATCCCCACCAACATCAGGTTTGGCCATATACCTTGACTTCGGCCAATGGAATGTGAATAGGAAGGACCAAAAAAGCCTTAAGGACAAGGGGAATTTCTTCTGTTCTGTCGCTCTTTCCTTCAGCCATGGCTTGTCTCAAATGAGGACTTCCCCTAGCAGGCATTCCAGAAGAGAAGACACATGGAGCAGAGCCCCAGCTGACCCCGAGTGGCTTTCATGACACAGAAACAAACCTATGTCCCACTGAGGTTCGGGTATTACTTGTTACCACAGCAGAACCGTTCCTCCAGAGTCCCACAAACAGGAGGAGAAGCAGGAGGCACACAGGAAGAGGACAGGGCAGAACAGCAGCAGGAAAGGAGGAAAAATTTTTGAGTACCTATTGTTGCCTCAGAACGTGTTAAGGTCTGTGAGAAACAGAAGACTCAGGTAAAGATATGTATGTATGCTGCCCTCCAGAAGTTTAAGATCGAGTTGGAGTGGAGCCATGGACAAATGCAATGGCCTAGCCACAGGGACAGCAGAATGTAAGGGCCCAGCAGGCTCCTGACCTGAGGCTAGAGTCATCCTAGGTGTGGAGAGAACGTGAGGGACTCGAGTGGGCCTGAAGGAGGCCATAGCACGTGTGTGCAGAGCAGGGCCTAGAGCAGCCTGAGCGCAGGGCACAGAGCACAGCCGTGAGGGCATCTCACAGGAAGAGGCTAAGCTGAGAATGTCTTCCTCAGCCATAAGGAGTCCCTGGGAGTCATCCCAAGTCCCTCTACCTCTTAGCTGGGATTGTACAGAGCTCACTGGCCCGTCTGTCTCCTCGGTGGGTAGAGGAAAGGTGACTAATCTGAGGCCTGCTGATGCAAGGAGTCACACAGACACTGGGAGCTCTGGAGGCTCTGCCCCGCAGCGGGTAGGTGGCCGGTGGCTGTTCACAGCAGCTGCTCGTCACCCCGGAGGAGAGGCCGACTGCGGCTGTGGGGTCCTGACAAAGGGTGTGCTTGGTTTTGGTTGTGACCCCAATCAGCCACCCAGGATGACTGCATTTCTGGTCAGGGGGCCCAGACTTTCATTTCTGCATCATCTCCAGGATTTCCTGAGAAAGCTGAACCTTGCGGCCTGAGTGTATGGCTGGCGACAAGGGGGAGGAGAGAGGACGGTCAGACAGACGATGACCTCCGTTCTCCATGGAGAACACCACCCTTTGCTCTTGCCTCTGGAATTTCCCATACGTTGCGCTGTCCTTCATCAAAGGACAGTAGCCTTTCATAGATTTGCGATCTGCCCTGACCTGCTCATAGACAGCCCTGTGCCAGTTACAGATCTCCATACAGCACAATTAGAGTTTTGTTTCAGTGAGAAAATTAGCCCAAAGGAAAAATAAGAGTAGGCCAAAGAGATAAAGCAAAGGAGTAAGACACAACACAAGGTAGAGAGAGAACCACAAATTTGACAGTTCACTCCCCAGAGCAAATACACAGAGAATAACGTAAGTTGCAAGTTTCCTGGTTTGTTTGTTTTTTTCTGAAGGTTTTATTTACTTACTTGAGAGAGAGAGATCGTGAGTAGGAAGGGAGAGGCAGAGGCAAAGGCAGACTCCCACTGAGCAGGGAGCCCAAAATGGGGCTTCATCCCAGGACTCTGAGATCATGACCTGAACTGAAGGCAGATATTTAACAACTGAGATACTCAGGTGCCCCTCCAGTTTCCTGGTTTCTAACAGGAAAGAAAAAAAAAAAAAAAAAAAATAGGTGCTTGGAAGACACACAGCTTACACTAGCCCTGAAACCAGCAAGGATTCTTCTCCCTGCCCCAAGGGAGTTGGCTGGAATGATTTCCACCTTCAGTAAGGACCAGTAAAAACAAGAGCAGGATTCAAGGGTCAGTACAGACAAATGGCACACACTTAAGTACAGACTAGTGGCACGGTCAAAGTTCAACCCATCAACAGGAATTATTTGAAAGACCAAGACAATACAGTCAGAGTCTGCAGCCACCTGATGATAACCTTTGACCCCAAAGATAATATTTAAGAATATAGAGAAACAGATGAATGGCTTATCCTTCAAGCAATCCTCCCTAAACATTGTTTCTTAAAAATGAGCTTCTGATAAGAATAGAGCTGCAGAGTTTGAAGTTATACGATCAGGAAAAGCTTTCTTTTTCCTATTAAAGGCAGGCTGGACATACACTGGCCATCAGCCCAATGGAGGGTGGAGCCAATGTCCTCTTTGGCCAAGTTAAGGAGCCTAATCAGGATAGGAGCCAGCATGAAAATCCACTGAATCTCCACCCAGAACAGGGTTAAGATGAGCAGCAAAGTTTCCCACAGGAATTAGTTCTGCATCTACTCCAATGTGGGGCAAGGCCCCAAAACCTGTAGGTCATAGAGATCAGCCACTAGCACGTTAGCATAGGAAATGTTCCAAGCAGCCATTACCAATTGCCCATTAAGACCACAAAACATTTAAAAAGTGCCCAGGACACTTAGAATCTTAGTATCAGTTCATGGATTAAAAAGAAACACTGCAGAATCTAACCAAAATGAACTACACACAGAGTTATCTTTACAAGTTGTAAAAAAGAAAAAAAAAATGAGCAAGCTAGTGTGAGAAAGAAGGGAGAAGAGTATACCAAGGCTAAAAAGAAAAAAAGGCTTGGACATCACTATGAATTATGGTCTATGAAAATAGATACTTGTCACCACAAAGTCTTCTGGTGATGTGAAAAGAGAGTTCTAAGGAATTCTCATTTGTCCCTCCCCACTCCCTTGCCCAACTGTCCACAACTCGCTCAACTCACCAAAACACTGAGGGTCTATTTCACTTTTTCCTTCCCACACAAGCATCACACCACAGTCTGGCCTTTCCAAACCGCCACTGGCAACTTCAACTAAACTGATCACATTATCAATTAATTCTAAGAGGCAAGTCCCGATACCAAGAAAGGATGGCATTGTCCCCATCAGAAATCGCAACCTTCATCTACCAAGCTGGCCTCATCCCACAGGCAAGTGAAGGACTAAGGTCCTCCTGTTATTCATCTGAAGTGACATATTTGAGACAGGTTTTAATGTAATTCAAATTAGCCTTAATTGGGGAGAATTAGTTTAAACATGTTTGATTCTCCATGACACCTCATACTGTGTATACTGTAGGAGCTCAATAATTGCTGAACTGGTGAATACTTTATTCCGGGTGCTGTCCTTGGTAATAATAATCTATTTCACAGAGACATTCTGTCGTTCATTCTAAAACATACTATCCCCATTTTAAAGATGGGGAAACAGAGGCTCTGGCAAGTCCACTGACTCATCCAAGACAATACAGTTAGTAAGCAGCACAGTGGGCTGGGATCCCAAGACTACCCAACGGTAAAGCCTAAGATCTCTGCACTCCCCAAAGCTGTCTTCTGAAAAACACTTCATGAAAGCTACAAACTCCTCCAGTGACTGCTGAACTGATGACAGAAATCACAGGTGGCAAAAACTTGGCTCAACATCACGTGAACTTTCTAACAGTTACAAAGTCCAGTGACAGAACCGACCGTGAGGTAGCGAATGCTTCACCACAGAAGTGACTTTTCTGAGTTCATACAGATGGGGATCACTGCTTTGCTTAAAATGCTGACCTAGATGATCTCAATATCAGGAATCAAATAAAAATAAAGACTGAAAGTCAGATTCTGAGAAATGAAGCCAGAGTGGAGTTCCAGGATCCTTTTCTAAGCATCTTAGGTAGGAGACGCTGTTTTTCAGGCAATACAGAGATAAAAAGACACAATTCCCAATGTAGTTTGAGCAGGGTATTGAAGAAAAATAGGGATCCAGGAAATGGGAGTGGAAAAGAGTTGAATGTTATGCCTGGTCCCAAAGGCAGGGAATGGGATATTCAACACAGGACAGTTAGAAAGCATAGAAAATGTTCAGGGGAAATAAAGGGTATATCACAGAAAGTAGTGGGAGAAGAAGCACAGATGGGTAATATGAAGCCAAATTCTATAGGGCTTTGAAGGAGTAAGGAATCTGGATTTTAGTTGATTGACCCTGAGGGCCATTGAGGTTTCTGAACAAGGGAATGATTTATTCATAGCTGGGGCTTAGGTAGATCAAGCTGAACTCTCAATCAAATATTAACATATAACATATAATAAGAACTATACACCATGACCCAGCAGAATTTATCCCAGGTATGCAAGGCTGGTTCAACATTCAAAAATTGATGTAGGGGCACCTGGGTGCCTCAGTGGGTTAAAACTTCTGCCTTTGGCTCGGGTTGTGATCTCGGGGTTCTGGGATCGAGCCCCTCATCGGGCTCTCTGCTCAGCAGGGAGCCTGCTTCTCCCTCTCTCTCTCTGCCTGTCTCTCTGCCTACTTGTGATCTCTGTCAAATAAAAAAAAAAAGCTTAAAAAAAAAGTCACCAGGCTAAAGAATAAAAATCATATAATCATATTAATTGATTCAGAAAAGGTATTTAACAGAATTCAACACCCATCTGTGGGGAAAAAAAAAAAAGAAAAAGGAAACAACAACACCCTCAGCAAACTAGGAACAGAGGGGGACCTTCATAAGTGTGATACAGAACATCTGCAAAAACCTGAAGCTAACATCCCATTTAATGGTGAAAAAATGGGTTACTTTCCCCTAAGCTCAGGAACAAGGCAGAGGTGTTCATGCTCATCATTCCCCTTCACAATCACATTGGAAGTCCTAGCTACTGCAGTAAGACAAGAAAAGGAAATAAAAATATACAGACTGGGGGGGCGGGGAAACAATCTTCACAGTTCACAAGACTGCCTATATAAACAGATCACTCTGGCACCTGGCATAGGAAGGGTTCTTACTGAATTGATAACATAATTTTGAATTAAGAACATGGAACTCATTTCTCAAGTTCATGCTAGAGACCAGCCGGAGCCAAGGCAGAGAGAGAGTCCCAAGGGCTGGAGTGGACAAGAGAGACATCCCCAAGGGCATAGGATTCCAGGTGAATCATAAAGGATTTGTTTGAAATAACTACTGGCTGAGCGAATGAATGAAAAGCATGGAGAAACAAAAGAAATCGGAAAGTGCAAGTTATCTTTCAGAGGCCATGTGTAGACGAGAGATTAATATTAACGATGGCCCCAGACTCTGCAGAAATTTTGTTTAAACGAGTTTTCTCGCTATGGGTGCCCATCCAAACATTCAGGCATTTTCTAGAGATGGGCATTTCTGTTCCCCCAGCTGTAGGGAAGCCATGCATCTATAGAAACCACACTGTGGCTGGTCTGACCCCCTGGTATGATGCTATCTCTCTGACCTATCTGTGACCCGAATATTTGGGTGTATACATTTCCTGTAGCCCCAGTGGGACAAGACAGCTTTTGCACCTGCTGACATATTTAGGCACATACATTATCTCAACGGCCACTGTTCTCTCTTGATAACCATCACGTCACCTAGATTGCTAAAGTCAGCTTCCTCCACAAACCACAGTGCAAAAGATTCTCATGGGAAAAAAAAAAAAAAAAAAAGTGCCAAGGCATCTTCTGACTTTGGTGCTTGTGTTTTCAAAATGAACTTTTCAGATAAGAATACTGGTCAGAGGGACAAAGAGGTTTTGGGGCTGGGGGAACTGCCCACAAAAGTAGAGTGGGAAAGCAGGTAGATGAGAGTCTTAGAAGCAGCAGAAATTGACGGAAAGGACCCTAGAGATCCAGGCTCAAGTCTGGGGCCTGTCATTAAATCTCTCTGTGGCCTTGGATAGTTCACTTAACCTCTCTGGCATCAGTCTTGTTATATGGACATCAAGGCTGGTGGACATGACCTCAAAGGCTCTTGCAGTTCTTATATTCTAGGACCGCAAATGAAAGAGATCTTATTTTATGTTCTGGGAAGAAAAAGGTCAAGGCCCCCTCTTCTTTTCTGAAACGCCTTTATCCATTCTCCCCCTCGTGACCCCTAGGTCACCCAGAGAAGTAACTGGACCCATCATTAGAGAACCAACGGATAACTAAATTTGGGTGGAATCAGCAGGTTTTTCCCATTTGTTACTTTCAATGTCCCACAAAGAAGAAGAAGAGAATCACCGCAGGATGGTCTCCTCTACCCACTGAAGCCTGAAGTGAGGTTACTCAAGTCCAAAGCCCAGAAACCTCATATGGGTACCACACCTTTGCTAGATATTGAGAAGCTGGCCTTTGCCCAAAAGATAGGTCAGAAGGGCAAGGGTCTAGGACTTTGTCTGCTGGAGCATGTAGGATCCAGGGCACTTAGACTAGACAGGAGCACACTCCAGAGAAGCAGCTGGAAGGTGGACAGGGAGGATAGGTTGTTTGGTGTTTCTCCACAGTGTGGAATCCAAGGGCCACCAAAGCAAGCTCCAGGGAAGGCAGGAAACTTCGCCACAGGAGGAAGAGCTCGCCTACAATCAGAGCATCCAAGACTGGCTTATAGGGGTGGGGACCTCCCTGCCCCAGCAGATGTTCTAGCCCCGAAGTCTCCATGCCCATCTGTCAAGAGACCTCAGAGAGGGACGCCTGGGGGGTTCAGTCAGTTGAGCACCTGCTTTTGGCTCGAGTCATGATCCCAGGGTCCTGGGATTGAGCCCCGCATCGGGCTCTCTGCTTATTGGAGAGCCTGCTTCTCCCTCTGCATGCCGCTCCCCCCGCTTGTGTTCCCTCTAATAAAATCTTTAAAAGAGAGAGAGAGAGAGACACCTTGGAGAGCATACATTCAGCAGAGCAAGGGGTCAAGTGTCCTTTCCAAGCCTGAGATCCTAGGATTCTACCAGAGTAGACTCTGAAGTTTAGCAAATGATGTTCACCTTACTTTCTAGCTGCCCTTTTTTTTTTTAACGTGTCCAAATTCTTCCACACAGAATTCTGTGCAATAGGGTTGTACTTACTACTTTTCCATCAGTCTTTAATGGAAGAAGGTTTTGGTTTAAAGCCTCCCTAATTTCCATTTCCTTTCCCCAATCGGAAATCCCACCAATGTGATCAGGAATAAAACATTTTAGATGCAGTAGGGATCATTGGTTAGGTTTTGTAACATCAATCACCCCTGTGCAAAGTGAAAAATGGTAAGTTTGGATTTTTCAGATCAGACTGTTAGAGAGAGACCCACCCTTTCCCTGCTGTACAGAGAGGAATAAAACACAGTCCCTCTTACACAGCAGCTCAGAGGCCCTCACACCAGGCAGGGGCCAGTATGCAGCTCTAACTCCACCACATCCAGGAGAACAGAAAACCTCAAGCACCATGGGGAGGCAGACCAGCCAGAGCCCACTCCTGGGCCGGTTTGAAGTTTCCCTACCCCCCCTGGGGTTCTTAGCGTAGCCCTCCTTCCATAACCTGTCCCCTAGTTTGCACCCAAGACATTCCTCTTCAAGAAATCGTTATCCAGTGTCGCCATGTCACATTGAGAAAGAGGGGGCAATTCTGTTCAACTATGAACTGCCCACACATGACAGTATTCTTGCCCCGGCAAGAATCATTTAAAATCCACGAAGTGGCACGTAAAGATGCCACAGCAAGGTGGGAAACACAACACATTTTGTCGGCTTCCAAGGCTAGCAAAGAGGAATGTGCGGGTGCAATGATGCAAAAGCAATTTAGGACGAATAGTTGAAATGATCTCGGCCAAGCCTTATTTGAAGGGCAGGTTCTCCTTTTACCCTCTCCCGTCTTCGGCCTGTATTTTAAATCATGTATAAAGTGGGACTGATCTAGTTAATCTGATTCTCATGTGAAGTTGTCACAGCCTGTTCACTCTGAGGGGGACACGCGGTTAAGAAGCTTCGTAAAATGGCAGCAAGCCTCCAACTTCATCTTCTTAGCTAGGAAAGGTTTGCTCACAGAATGGTCACAACTGCCCTCTGAAACAGGGATCGCTTTAGTCCCGGTTTTGAGACTTAGTTTCACAGCGAGGACACGGTAGAGCTGGGCCTCTCAATCCAGAGTCTCTGTCCTCCCCACTGGTAGGCACTGGGCAGAGTGCTCCCTCTGTGTTTTCTTTGCCTTGGTTTCCAAAGAGTACTCCAGCAACATCATGGAGGACGGGTCTGCAGGAAGACTGTCTGGAGGCCCCTGGGAAATGCTGCCCCCACCGATGTGACAGGTATTGAGGGCGGCAGGTAGGACTAGGTCAAGGGAGTTGAAGAAAAGAGGATAGATGTTAGAGGAAGTTGGCAGAGGACAACTTGGAAAGTCACCATTGGAGAGGCTGAGAGAGAAAGGGGACACTAGGTCTAGGTAAGGACTTCAGCGGGTAGGGACTGGGGGAGGACAGCTCGGAAGGGTGGAAAAGGGGAAGGTGGAGGAGGAGGGAAGGACTGACTATGAAGTACCTTTTGAACCTGTCCCTAAACCACCGGACATGTGGGTCAGAAGGGTAAAGCAAAGATGGGGTGCAAAAATTGGGAAGGCCCATTTCGGCGCACTCCCAGTGAGATGAAAAGAATACCATTAACCCAGTTCAAAACTCCTAACTGGTTTATGGCTAAAGCTAGCTTCTGTTTTGTTGATTTTTACAGATCTAAATCTCTAAGGGCTAAGGTAGAATCAAGGGGAGAGCTAACCCTGCCTTTTACAAGGACCACCAAAGGGAAACCTATGTAGCCAGTTGTATCAAAACACCAAAGAGCGAGTCCTCTTCACTCAGGGGAGGCAAACAGAGCATTCCCAAACCAGCTACGGCCAATGCCTGTGGCCCGTGCAGGAGAACACCAGAGTGCTCAACGCGGTACCTGCCTTCAGGCACCACTAACACCCCTCCATCCCTGGCATCAAAAACTTGCTACGGACCCGTGGGCTAAATGGGTCAGTCCGATGTGTCCTAATGAGTCCTGAAGTATCTTTCACAACATGGAATCTGGTCTTGTCTTGAAGCTGCCAGGTTCTAGAAACTCTGTTATGTCTTCTTTTATTCACTTGGATCATCAAAGGGCTAGGATACATAATCATTTTTCCATTGTTTGAGCAGAACCCATTACAGCTGCTGAGAAGTGATAATTGAGTTTACCAAACGTAATTACCTCTACTCAACCAACCTCTTCTTCAATGTGTGCTTCTCAGTCAGGAAGAACTAACACCACCTTGCACAAAGGACTCTTGCATATTTGAATGGCTTCCCAGGAGTCTTTGAGTGGCGTATAATTACACTTAATTTAATTTTTTTGTCATTAGCCCCAGAGGCTTTGATCCAAGGTCTGCATTATTCTGATATAAAGAAAATAAAGCGCCACCTCAAATTAAATATTTGCTTTTGTGTAGAGTTTGCTGTTCATTGTACAGCTCCCCTTCTGCTGGAGTCTCTGGTTTCCAGCAGCCACTTCTCCATTTGGCTTCTTTTCCACTTCCTTGTGTTTCCCAGCAGGTGTCAGGTCATCAGAGCCCGAGCACACTCAGGTTTCAGGGACGCTTCCAGACCCCAAGGTCCCAGAAGGTGACACACATGGGAATGGAACATTTCTGGTATTTTCCAGGCAAGGCCAGTCATCCTTAGACCTTGAATTTAGGGGATAGGCTATTCTCTCTGAAAACATAAATTGGGGGCACCTGGGTGGCTCAGTCAGTTGGGTGTCCAAGTCTTGGTTTTGGCTCAGGTCATGACCTCAGGGTCCTGAGATCAAGCCCCGTGTTCAGCCAGTGTGGGACTCTATGCTCAGCAGAGTCTCCCTGAGATTCTTACCCTCTGCCACTCTCCCCCTGACACCACCCCACCCTGCTCCCCTTGCATTCACTCTCTCTCTAATAAATAAATAAATCTTTTTAAAAATCCAATAAGTAAATAAATGTTAAAGAAGAAAAAAGAAAACACAAATTGTTGGAGAAAAAGTACAGCTCTCACCAGTTTGTTCCAGGTAATGTACCCAGCCCAAGTCCCCTTCTGGCCAACTCTCCATGTTTAAACCAACATTTATTGCGAGAGTACCTTATACCTATTCCCACGGACCTAACAATATTGTGAAACAAAGACACTGAGAGAAGTCACCAATATCAGGAGGCTACATGAAACATAGCCTAGAACAGAAAGGCAAAAAATGTGCAGAGGAACTTCAAAAAGAGGAACAAACTCACCAGGCCATTCTTCTTCAGCTTTTGGACATTCCCCTCCCTTGATACTAAGCCAAGCATTGTACTGACCCCAACTCCCCATTATCATGATTCTTTAGGGAACACCTGAACTCTCCCCAGTTTAGTGAGAAGTTTATCATCTGGACCCACTGATTTCCTTTTCACTCCAATTCCCAGCATCATCTCAGGAAAATTTTGAATCTGTGTGAGTGACATCTAACATCCCCATCTCCAAGTCCTTAACATTCTCAGCTCCACTGACCTTCACCTCCTGTCTCTGTTGGGCTGCCCATCCCCCTGGAGGGTCTGCCTTCTAAATTACAACCACTGAGAACCACTTCATCTTTGAAGTCCTAACCTCAACATTCACTCCCAGGTGGCAATCTGATTCTTCTAGCTCTCACTCAGGTGCTCCCACCACACCTACTCTATGACCTCACCTTGACCTCTGAACTCCTGACTCTACCTGCTTCTCTCCATATCTATCAGTATCTCTTGACTTCACTTCCTCCCCCATCTATCCAAGATCCTACAGGGTTTGACTTCAGTTGTTAACTTGACAGCCACCTCAGCTCAATCATCTGCTTTCTAGCGCTGGTACTCCATAAAATCCTAAACCAAGATTATCCACCTTCTATACCTAGGTTACCTTTAGGACTTCTGGAGAAAATCTCACCACAAGGAAGAATGGCACCCCATCAATGTACAGCATCAGCTATACCTCCATGGTTCTTAGCAATCCTTCCACAACTTCTCCCATTCCCCTCAGGGTCCTTTCTGACTTTCATGTTTTTCCCCAAGTTCCCAGCTCAATTCTCTTCTCTCTTGGTTGAGCCTAATTCCTCTTTTGCAGAAACATAAATTAAAACCTCTCAACTTCCTGCCCCTCCATTGCCACTCCTTAGAAACCTATCTATATCTCTGCTCCACGTTACCCCTCCTCAGGAGAAAAGGAATTCTGGATGTTCAGATGTGTCTGTTATCACTGACTTATTTAAGGACTTGGTGCCATCAGGAACAATTTCCCTTCTAGAATTGTCAACCTAGGGCTTCTCACTGGATTCTTCTCTTCTACAGACATATTTACAGGTCTTCTTTCAAAAGATTCTTCAACTCAACCCTCCCCTCACTTTCACATACAGTACCCTTCTCTCCCACAGCTGGACTTCTAGGACATGTGGTCTACATTTCAACCTCCATTTTCTCACCTCCAATCCACTCCCCAGTGGGGACACTCTGGCTTTCCCCTCTCCCACATCACTGAAATTTCCCACTCAACATTGATATTTGGATGTCTAATGGGCAGTACAAACTCAATGTGCCCCAAACTAAACTTCTAATCTTTGAACCCAAACCTTCTTCACCCACAATCCTCACCATCTCAGTTGAGGGAAACGGCATGAACAACTGGAAAGATGATAAGAAATTTGAAGTGGTCCTTTTCTTCGTCTCATACCCCATAGCCCAACCCATCTGGAATACCAGTAGCTCTACCTTCAAAATATATCCAGAATTTGACCCTTCTGACCATTGCCTGTGTCACCATCCTGACTCAAGACACCATCATCTCTTGCCTGGATCATTGCAACAGGTCTCCCTCTTGCTCCCCTCCCCTCCCTACAGTCTATTATCAGTGCAGTAGCCAGAATAATCTTTTTTTTAAAGCATAAGTTAAACCATGCCATTCCTTGGCTCAAAAGTCTCCAGTGGCTCCCCAGAGTCAAAGTCCTTCCCATTGTCTACCAAGCCCCCACTCTCTCTACCTTACCTCCTTGATGGGATCTCCTACTATCTTCCCCTCACTAACTCCCCTCCAGCCACACTGGCTTCCCTGCTATTCCTGGAACATGCCAGGCACATCCACCTTAAGCCCTGTTCACTGGCTAGGCCTTTTTTAAAGAAGATTTTTTTTTTGAAGATTTTATTTATTTCTTTGACAGAGACAGATCAGAAGTAGGCAGAGAGGAAGGCAGAGAGAGGAGGAAGCAGGCTCCCTGCTGAGCAGAGAGCCCGATGCGGGACTCGATCCCAGGACCCTGAGATCATGACCTGAGCTGAAGGCAGAGGCTTCAACCCACTGAGCCACCCAGGCGCCCCAAGGCTAGGCCTTTTATCTGAAATACTTTTGCCCCAGAGAGTCACATGGTCAACTTCTCACCACTTTCAAACCTTTGCTCGCATGTAACTTTCTGACCACCATATTTAAAATTGCAACCTCTGTCCAGCATTCTTGATTTGCCCTGTATATGTTCAACTTTTTCCCTTTATAGCAGTTACCACCTTCTAGCACGCTATAAAAATATTTCATTGTTATGTCATGTCTCCCCTCACTGGAATGAGATTATTCACTGATACACCTCAATATCTAAGAACAACACCTGCCATCTTGTAAGCATTCAGTAAGTATTGGTTAAAAATGAACAGAATTACCAAGGTCACCAATGAACTTCTACCAGACCCAAAGAGAACTTTCCAGTCCTCATATTTTTGGATCTCTCTTCAGTTGTGACCCTGTTAACCACTGCATCTTCCTGGAACCATTCCTTCGTTTCTCCTCTTCTTTTCCATGAAGTATCAGTGGTCCTCCCAGCTCTATCTTCAATCCTCCCTCCTCCTTAGTCCTCTCATTGTTCTTAAACAAGATCATCCACTCAAAGTTTTAACCACCACCTGAACGCTGACTTATTTGTACGCTGAAAATCTGTACCTTCAGACAGACCTCTCTCCCCCAAGTTTCAGACCTAGGTAACTAGGTGGTTCCCGGATAATCTCAAATTTGACAAGTCCAAATCTGCTGCTCTTTCAGAGTTCCCTTTCTCCATGAGCACTCTCTGCCCAAGACAGAAAGTGAGATGAATGCACATCACTCTCTCCCTCCCTCTCTCATGCCCCACATCAGATCATTCCGTCCCTTTGGTTCCACCCCCACTGGTCTTGCCCCTCCAGCCCATCCTCCATGTCATGCCAGCATGGTCACTCTGTGAGATGGTTCCCCTGCTTCTCGGCCATCTACAGGGTGAATCAAAACCCTTTTCAGACAAGAATGCCAGACCGTTCACACAGGCCGTCCACACCTACCTCACCTCCTGTCCCTCCCATTCTCCACTCCAGCAGTCCTGAACGCACATTCACTGACTCCCCTGAATGTGCCCCGCAGCCTTTGCACATGCTCTTTGCTCTGCTGGTAGTCCTACCCCTGCCTATCTGATCCAATGACATCTCATTCTTCACTGTTCACTCTGGCACCACATCCTCCTCAAGCCTTGCCCCAAGCAACCTGAAGCATTCCACCCATTCTCCAGCCACATTCTGTCCATGCCTCTCCGGAGGCAATTACCTTGCGGTTTTGTAATCCTAACAAAATTCCCTACCAACCTCCCATGGTGGTTGTGAGCATCTAGTGATAACAGGGGAAAGGTCTGATAAGCTATAATACCTCAAACGGATGTTGGTCATGGAAGGAGACAGGAGCCCAGGAGGGAGGGATGCAATGATCTGATTACCATACAGTGAGATTAGTGCTATCATAGAGCTGTAGATGTGGAAACTGAGGCTCAGAGACTCTTGGAGCTCCACTGAGGAGCAAGGAGCAAGATGACTTGAATCCCAGCATATCCTGGTGACTGAGGAGTTTCTGTCAGAGATCAAGAGTGGGAAACAATCCCGTCTTGTGCGTTGGTTAAACAACAGCAGTGTAACATAAGGAATCTGTGCTTATGTGTAAAGAGTGGGAGGAAAGGGTGCTACGCTGGGCTGTAGGGAAGGATGAGCAGAAGCCTGCCACGTAACTTACCCACCAAGGGAGCTGCCACCTCTACTGTGGGCAGGATGACAGAGAATCGAAGCCCATCACACAGAATCCTTGAAGTCAAGAACACCCCACCAAACGCCCAATCCCAGGATGGGGGAGACCCCGCCACCCACCAATGTGCTAAGACACCTGTGGGGCTCATGGCTGGACATCAGGTCACAACCGTGAAAACATCTGCACCCCCAAAGCATGCTGGCCACCAGCAAGAACTGGCACAGCATGAAGACCTCCTCCCCTTCCACTCCACCTCTACACATCTCATGGGTCCATCTCATGACACAATACTTTCAATCCAGAATCCTAGGAGCAGGGGAATCTGGGAAATGCCATTTTTAGCTTTTCCAGCCTCTTAGGTACGGGAAGGTGCACAGAAGGGGTCTGAAATGGATGCCAAGTGCCAATCCACCACACAGCACAGAGAGGGAAATGCATGAAATGATACACATCTTACTACCACAAAGTTCCTCTCGGGAGAGACAGCGTGATTGTTTGCTTGTTGGTTGGTTGTTTTAGGGCAAAGAACTAAAGGACATTTTAGTTCCTGGGGAAAAGATAAAGGTTTTCCTACTAAGAACTGGTGACAGACCTTTCTCCCGTGGAGGCGTTCCTCAGCGGATGTTGGGATATTACGGGCTGTGTCCTCGGTGGAAGCTTGAGAGCAGATAGGGGGAGCATTCATGGCTAGCTTTTAAAGGACATGAATTAGGACCTCCCCGGTCCCTGTATCTGTCATTAAATGGTCCAGCCCTTAGATCGGCCCATGGATTTACAGAGGAGCCTGGGCACTCGTAAGCCCCTTCTACCACAACAGTCCGTTTTTTATCCTAAGTCCACATAAAATTCCCTTTGGGGGGGGGGGAAAGCATTGAATTGCTTTTTTAAATGTTTGAAAATGAGTCTTTGACCATGTCTCATCAAAATTATTTCTTACAACCAGCTCGCGGTAGGAGCCAAACAATGGGCAACGTGAGGGTTGATAGTGGCTCACAAGACCAGAGCTCTGTTCAGCTGATCAAGGCTGATTCAAAAGTTTTCAAGGCGGGACACCTGGGTGGCTCAGTTGGTTAAGCCGCTGCCTTCAGCTCAGGTCATGATTCCAGCATCCTGGGATCGAGTCCCACATCAGGCTCCTTGCTCGGCAGGAAGCCTGCTTCTCCCTCTGCCTCTGCCTGTGCTCACTCTCTCTGACAAAAAAAAAAAAAAAAAAAAAAGCTTTCGAGGGGCCAGAGAGGGCCAATGTTGATGTGGTCTTTCCAGACAGCAAAGTCAATGTGTTTTTCTCCAACACCACCCCCAGAGCCCAGGCTGGGACCGTGACACAAAATGTGACAAAAATGTCAGGATATGAAAGGGGCTTGGAAATCCTCCAGCCCGCTACCGTCACCTGACAGATGAGAAGACTGATGTCTGGGGGGAGGCAGGCACTGGTCAGCCGCAGAGCTGGGCCCTCCCTCCCCCGCCAGACTCCTCCTTGTGGGTGCTCACACCTCTGGCCACCTCTTCATTTCATCAGTGTCCTGCCTGCATCTGGGACTCTCTTAGAATCGAAATGCACACCTCACAATGCTAGCAGTGTTCTCCTGCAGGCTGCTGAGCATTGACGAAAGATTAGGGATTCCAAGAAAACTGCCGCAAATAAATGTCTCCATCCATCATATGAGCAGCTGCCTGAAAGGGCCTGAACCACAGACACAAAATGCCCCTGCTGCCTTTTGCTTTTTTTTTTCCCCAACAAAATGATCTATCATTCTTGCTGTCTCTCTCTCCTTCTTCGGCAGAACTCCTGGCCCCTGCTTCCCACAGAGGCCTGCCAAATGTGGCTAGACTTTTTACCAACCCAGCAAAAACCACAGAGGCTTGGCTTTGCAGGGAGAGGAACACCAGCTCCTAGTGACGCTAAGCCCAGCCATTGCTAGGATCTTTCCACCTAGGCCAAGGTCAGATCTCAGCAGAAAGCCAGGCCAGTTGGCCCAGTTTCTCAAACTGTTTGGCAGCTAGAAGCTGAGTCCTGATGCAGGGTCAGGGTGGAGAGCATCTTCTGAAAGGACAAGGAGCCCAAAGCGGTGGAGAGAGCCTGGTGGAGGAGACCCGTCAATCAGGAGCTTCGGCTCTCCTTCTCACCAGTTACCGCTTGTATTTGGCCAAATGAACCCAGTCACCCCAGGTGGAAGACCTTAAGGCTGATTTTCTCCCCACACCAGGCTTTCTCCCAGGGCCAGTTTCTGCCATGGTACCACCATCCCCTTGTCTCAGGCCTGAATTCCGCCAAGTGCCATTGACCTCCATGCATAATGGCTTTTCTAGCGGTCCCTTGGGCGCCATCTTACCCTCACACATCCTCTTCTCTGTCTCAGAACTTACAACAGCCTCCTAAATGGCTACCCTTGGTTTCTCCAACCCTCTCTTACACACAAATGGCCACATCAATCTTCCTCACACAACTTGGCATGGGATCCTTGCTCATAAACTTGTAATATTCCCCCAAAGCAATGAGCCAGGACATCAAGGCCTTCCATAGTTAGATCTTATACCAAGCTTCCAGACTGCCTCCCCATTATAGGCATATTGCATGAATGTACACACACACACTTCTGATTAAGCCAGAATGATGTATTTCCTGGACTGTTCCCAGGAAATGTCCCATGGGTTCTTGCCACTGTGCCATTGTTCTCACCATTTCCCCACGTGTCATACCCTCCCCCATAATGTGCATGACCTACATCCCTGTCACCCTTCTGCCCCTCCCTCCTTCTTCCACCTTGGTCCCTCTTCCAGGCCCGTGGAGAGCCCTGTCTGTCCCGAATGCATACCCCATTCGTCATCGGCACCACCTGTCGGAATGTGGCCTCCTGCCAACCAGCAATTTAGGACAAGTGTTGTTATGCCCATTTTGCAGATTGGAACCTGTGCCTCAAGAGGTAAGAGATCTGTCACCTCAGGTCTGCATGGCAATGGGTCATTTCAGCAGAACTAGTCCTGGTCTCCAGCCCAGCTCTCCCCGGCTACCCCTACAATGCCAGAGGCAGAGGAGCAGAAAGAAGGGGGGAGGTGGCACTCATGCTCCAAAGACCCTGAGGGGATGCAGTGAGAAATGGTTGGCTCCCCAGTCAGCCAGAAAAAATAGGGCACGCTCTGAGGGAGGAGGCCTCCTGCCCAGCGCCCTCTGTGGAAGCAGCCACACCTAAGCCAGAGGAGACTCCATGTAAACGGCCCCAGTGCCCTGTGAGAGAAACACGAGAGGGCAATGTTTCTGGTTTCCTGGGAGGTAGCTCGGACTCAGGCAAAGGCCATCTTTGCCCATTTCTGGGTTATCACGTTGACTTGGGGGAGTTCCGCGCCGTTTGTCAGGCCGTGTAGGAAAACAGTAGCCAGGCCTACAGAACAGGGCGCCTTTGTCCATAGCGGACACCCTGGCCCAGAGCCCAGCTCAGCTTCAGGGGAGGATTTAGGTCAGAAGGAAAATGGGGGTGGGGATGGCTGCAGCCTTAAAATCTGGTTTAGCCCAAGATTAGGGAGCTGTTTCCCTCTTCCCACGGTCGCACCCACGTCCCCTGAAGCAGGGAGCTGGGGAGATCTGGCCTTAACGTAGTAATACGACGGACTCTGGGGAGAAAATATTGGTAGGCCTGATTAATGCTGGGGAGAAAAAAAAAAAAAAAAAAAGCTGTTTGGCAAATGCCTACCGTGCTAGCAAGTCCCCAGGCTATTTTGTGGGACTGTCTCCTCTTCCAGTCAGCTCAAGTCAGAAACTGTCACTTACCTCTTTGGAGTGTGCAGACCCGTGCGGAGGTGCAGAGGTGTGACCAAAGAGAAGCTTCCAGTCAACCAGAGAGGCGGCCGCAGGACTGGGAAGGATTTCCAAAGAAACGAGCTTCACGAGGCAAAAACAAATGTTGTTCTGAGTCCTTCAGAGTTTGAGGACTGTGTCTGCTTTATATTAAGTTCATTTTCTGCAGCGTTCGAGAAACTACTCCAACAGGGTTTATGAGGAGCAACCCCCTGACGACCCGCTGTCATATTTTCTCTTCAAAGACATTTTCCTAAAAGCTCCTCTTCACAGGGATCGGCCAAAAGCCAGTTCTTATCAGCCATGCGCATTTATAGGGTCAGCAAATAGGTTTCAGGTTCTAGAGTCTTTTACAAAAAGGGGTCAACTACGCGGGCCTGGCTCTGAGGGCCGCCAGGCTTTTCTGCTGGCCTCGGCCGCCATCTTCTGGACAAAAGTGGTACTGCCTCCAGGGAGAGGCCTCTTCCATGGCCAGAGGTTTCTGGAGCAAACTTGAAAATCTGCCAGCGGAGGGCCATGAAAAAAAAAAACCACCTTTAAGGGCCGAGAGCGCACTAATTGGTTTCACGTGCTACAGCAAAACGTCACTGAACGATATACGATGTTGTTGTTGTGTTTTAACCCTCTCCAATGTGTCTTGCCTTCCTCATCATTCAATAAACAGGTGGTTGAGCAGAAACTGTGTGTCAGATGCCCGGCTAGGTGCTGGGGGAGAGAGACGAGTCAGTCTTTGTCAAGAAAGAAAGAAAGACAGAACGAAAGAAAGAATGAAAGAAAGAACGAATGAAAGAAACAACGAAAGAAAGAAAGGAAGAAAGAAAGGAAGAATTTTTTCTATGAACCTAAAATGTCACAAGGAAAAAAAAAGTCCAGAAACACCTGAGAGCCATTAGTAACATTTCAAGGTGATTAGTATCATGAGGGAGATGTACCACATACCGCAAGACTAAAAGGAAAATCTGCTTGAGGCAGAAAGAGGAAATGGTCTCCCCCCGGGGAACTGAGAAAGTGACATTTGGGGGGTAGCAGCAAAAAGGGAGGGCCTAGAAGGCTCAAGAAAGTCTCGCTGAGTCCTGCCACTGCCCACCATTTGTTCCCCATCGTGGTTCAGCAACACCTAACGGGGAGCCTGGCCGGGTGTCTAGAGCGGGGGAGAGAAGCAGGGTCGTGGGATCTGGTTGAAGACGTCTCGTGGGGGCTGCGGGGGCTGCGGGGCTCTCAGTCGGCAGGTGTGGGACGACAGTGAGTGCCGTGACCAAGAGCGAGGAAAACGCCAGACTGGGTTTGGATCTCAATTTGACTCTTCACAGTTGTGACGTGGGCAAATCACTTAACCTCTGCGAGCCACCCTTTCCTGCCGTGCACCTAGGGGTGATGGGCATCCCTCCGGAGGAAATGAAACACAGGCCTTCCTAAAAGGCTGGCCGAGCCCGTGTCAGCGCCTGGTGCCAAGGACCTGTACGGCTCTGTACTCACGCGTTCCGAGAGGCTCCCCCAAACACCTCCCGGGTCTTTGTTTATGAGGTTTTCTTCCCCCCCCCCAGCCCCCCACACTTAATCTCCTCTCTGGAACACAGACGACCATACAGCCAGTGCTATCCGATGTGGGTTAACACCGGGCATGCTCCAGATGTGGAACCCCTTCCAAGGGTCTTGTGGGCCCGCTCTTCTGGGTGCCCTTCTGAGAATTCTGCAAATGGTCAGAATTAGGAATCTGAAAAACTCCAGGCCGAAAGCCTCCCGGGGAGGCCCCACTCGGCCACCAGGGGGCAGTATTGGCCAACAGCTGCTTCACAGAGTTGGCTCCCCTCCTAGGGTTGCAGGGGAGGCGGCGGAGGGTGCCCCGCACAAAGGTGAAGAGAGGGAAGCTCCTTCCTGGAATACATTTATTTGATGGTAACTCCCATGAAATGAAAGAAGAGGGTCAGATGAAACATTCAAGGAGGCTTTTTTTGAGAGCAACATCGATGATGTCCGGGGAGACCTTCCATCACCTCCCCCTGCACAGTCCGGAAGGCCAGCTGCCGGCAGCTTGAAGAGCGGGTACCCCTCTGCCTGTAGAAGGAAACAACCGCGGCAGGCGTGTGCGATGCAGGGCAGGCTTAACTGTCCTGGCTTTACACACAGAAGCTGCACCTTGGAGGGGTTTCGATCACTTGCCAAGGTTTTGGCTTAGCTAGCAGCACCATTTGAGCCCAAAACCCAGGACCTCCATTACCAGAGCAGAACATTCTCCGCCGCACTCCACTCCTCCCCTTCGATAACCGCAAATGAATGAATCAGAAGGGGTTACTGAGAACCTCGTGGCCCAGGCTGGAGTCTCCACAGCCCCTTCCTGCTCTGAATGATGGAAATCCAGAATCCCGGCCTTCAGGATGCTCTTCATGGGAATCTTCCTCCCATCGGCAGCTCCAGCCTGGTGAGGGCATAGGCGCACCTATATTCTGGCTTTTCCGAGGTTGCCACAGGTGGGCCCTGCTTGAACAAACCCCGGATGTGAACGGCCACTGAATGTGTATTCCTAATAGATGGGGGAAAAGCAGCTTTGTGAAATTATGCACAAAATTCCTTTAAATGGCAGAGTTCCCACACCCATCACCCTACTTCCCAAGCATTTAAAATAGAGTCACACATATAAGAGTTTATATGTGTGAACGCAGCTGTATGGAAATTCATTGGCTGCTAATTCACCCACATCAAAGTAGAGGGATCAAACAAGGAAAGTGGGTAGGAAGTGAGGCCTCTGGTTCTGCTGGGTGTGTAAAGACAAACAGGAGAAGGCATAGCTCCTCAGCCCTCTGGCCTGCCCGTCTATGTGACACTAGCCGGAAGGGAGCCGCTGCCTGCCCCTTGCTGGCACTCACTGTGAGCAAGGCAGCGGGCCCTGCCCCACCCAGCCTCTCACCTAGCGGGAGAGATGGGACAAACACCACAACACTTTAACACCAAGCAGCCAGAGACACAAAGCACCCAGTTTCACAGGTGGCAGTAGCCAGGATGGACCCTAGATGTTGGAGGGGACTGTCATAGTTGGAGATAAAGGAGAGAAGGTTTTGTGGGCTCAGGACACTGCCAACAAAAAGCCCGGAACACAGGCAGCCTAGGGTGTATGTAGCATTCCTTCTCTCTCCATCCTGATGACGTGTTCCATAAGGAGAAGAGTTGCCTCTGATGATTCCTGGTGTTCTCATCTGTACCTAACACAAGGTCAGGAACGGGGTGCGTTACTGTTTTGTGAGAACTTCTCAAAAGACAGGACATTCCCCAGGGCACTGGGGCAGGTATGTTGAACGGGAACTGAATTCCTGGTATACTCACACTGTGCCCCTTATTAAGTTACTGGATCTCGGCTGCAAACCCAGCCTTCATTGCCCTGGTCCCTGTGCGGAAGCCAGAGCCTAGAAACGCCGCTGCGCAATGTGATGCTTTGTCAGGAGAGGGCGCCAGAGAGACATCGCAGGAGGAAGGTAGGTCCTCCTCTTTGCTTACTCCCTCCATGCTGCAATGCTTGGCGGGGACATCCGGTGACTCAAAGCTTCTGAGAGTCTCAGGGACACCTCAGGAGCAGCTTCACAACGAGCTGAGGTCCTTTCCAGTGACTTCCTGCTAAGTTCAACGCCAAACCCTAAACAGCTGCCTGGTGAGTTCTGTTGACATCCCATTGGGTAGTTCCCCGCTTGCCAGCCTTGATCGCTTGACCTTGGCCTTAGTAAAGTTTTACATTGCTCAGTGGCTCCAGCCAGACCCTCTTCAGTGAGACCTGAACCTCAGCTTCTGAGGGGCATCGCTCCCCACTTTATTCTTTCCTGTAGTTTTTAGAGTTCTCTTTACCCCTCAGTAGGCATTCTCCTGCCACTAGTTCATAAATGATTCTTTACCGTCCACCTTCCCTGTTGGAATTACCATGTGGTTTCTGTGTCCTGATTAGGCTCTGACTGATAAAACACTCCTGCACATGCCTTCACACTCATCTCCGCGTCGTCTTTGGAGGCGCCCTCCTCCACAGCTCCTTGCTCCTTCCCCAGGTGGATTCCCACCCCCCAAAACCCTGTGAGCACCTCGAGGGACTTCCTCCTCTTGAAAACCCCTTGTATCAACCAGGGTTCAGTCAGGAACACAGGAATGATTCCAAATATTTCGAGCAGGAAGAAATTTGATACAGGGACTTTGGTGCTTAACAGGCTTCCCCTGTTCCTGTCGCTGTGGGGAGGTGACTTGACCTCTCTGAAACTCAGTTACCACCTCTAGAAAGATGGAGATCATAATGGCACCTAACTCATGGGGCGCCTTTGAAAAATTACGTAGAAGAGTCCATGAAAGATTCTCTGAACCCAGCACATGCTTAGTGCTCGAGAAATGTAAGCTCTTATTGGAGTTATGGCAATGACTCTCTAAATGGGCCAGCACACCTGCGCTCAAGGGTCGGAAAGCCACGACACTGGCTCTGGGGCGGCCAGGAAGGGAAGAAGACATTTCAGCAGTGAGACTTCCTTCCCAGACTGAAGTAAAGTCTATCGCAGACTGGGGAGGGAGTCAGAGAAGAGTGGGTGATGTATAGAATGACAACAACCCAGTGGCTTCAGGATCCCTGCCTGTTCTCAGTTATGACGAGTTGTATACCCCAAACGTCCTTCACCTACACTGACCAAAACTCTCTCATCCAGGTTCATTTAAAAATTTTTTAAATCTTTTTTTTTATTTATTTTTTAAGATTTTATCTATTTATTTGACAGACAGAGATCACAAGTAGGCAGAGAGAGAGGAGGAAGCAGGCTCCCTGCCGAGCAGAGAGCCCTATGCAGGGCTTGATCCTGGGGTCCTGGGATCAAGACCTGAGCCGAAGGCAGAGGCTTTAATCCACTGAGCCACCCAGGCGCCCCCATTTTAAAAATTTTAATTGAAAATGTATAGGCACAGGATTTTTTTTCAAAACATCACAGTACAAAACTCTATGCAGTTCGGAATGTCTCCCTCCCACACCAAAGCCCCAATCCCTCAGCTCTCCCACCTCAGAGACAGCCACCATGAACCAATTTACTGTGTATATTTCCAGGCATTTTGTAGGCATACACAAGTATAATGTGTTTTCATCTTTTAATACATATGGGAGCCCTGTTTTTGCTTTTCCACTGAATAATATATCTTGGAGAGCATTCCATACTGGCACTGATGCCTCCCCCCTTATTCATTTTTTTCTCAAGTCTTACCCTTTTTTAAATATGCATAGTATTCTTTTTTAAGATTTTATTTATTTATTTGAGAGAGAGAGAGAGAGAGAGAGAGAATGACTACAGGAGAGAAGCAGGGAGCCCGATGTGGGGCTTGATCTCACGACCCCGGGATCATGACCTGAGCCAAAGGCAGATGCTTAACTGACTGAGCCACGCAGGCACGCCCAAACATGCATAGTATTCTTGCCATAGGTATAGCACTAATTATTTAAGCAGAGCTCTTCTGGTGGAAATTTAACATTTTCCCAGTCTTTTCCTATCATAAACAATGTCATCATAAATATCTATTGTACATATTGACTTCTTTTTTTTCACGACAAAAAAAAATAATCTCATCTCTTAGAGCTGGAGCCCCAACAACTGTCCCTATGATCTAATATAAAAAATGCTGGGGAAGGGGCGCCTGGGTGGCTCAATGGGTTAAAGCCTCTGCCTTCAGCTCAGGTCATGATCTCAGGGTCCTGGGATCGAGCCCCACATCCAGCTCTCTGCTCGGCAGGGAGCCTGCTTTCCCCTCTTTCTCTGCCTGCCTCTCTGCCTACTTGTGATCTCTGTCTCTGTCAAATAAATAAATAAAATCTTAAAAAAAAAAATGCAGGGGAAGGAGACAGGAAACCTACATTCCAGTCCTGTCGCAGCCAGTAATGTCCTTTGCACTCAGACACCAATCTCTTCCCCTCCCTGTGTTAACTCAGGTTCCTTGTTTGTCGGGCAATAATTGTACCTGCTTTAAAATGGCCTCACCAGGGCATTCTGAGAATCAAATGAGACAATGGACGTGAAAGCTTGTGAGTGCTGTGCTAATATCCAAGACTCTCGTCTGGTTATCAGCCAAACCCCAAATTGATTTGTTGCTCTGTGAAAGCGCCCATAAATAACACGGTGCCTGCCACAATCCGTACCCCTTCTAAAGGAAACCTCTGCCCCGCTCCCCCGCCCCACAGCTCCTGCTTGAGGACAACCCGAGGCTGCCTTGTCCCTCCCTGCCTTCCCCCACCTTCCACTTTTCCACCTCGGGGCTGAAGCTGGCTGAGCGTGCTGGGAGCGCCATAGACTTCCCAGTGGCTAGAACGAGGGGTTCTGCCCAGAGAGAGACAAACCGAGTCATTCTGACCCTTGCCTTTGGAAAAGTCTACCAGGAAGTCACAAGTGACTAAGATAGGACAAGCACAGGACAGGAGACGCGGACGGAGGCCATGCAGCCAGGGTCCCGACGGGCCATTCCAAGCTGCAGTTACCAGGAAGCTGAAACTGAGAGGAAGTGGAAACCCCAAATACACAAAAGCTATGACGTAGGGAAAAAGTGGCAGATGCTGGTGAGAAGTGAAAGGACCCAGACGCAGAACCTCCAGAACCTGCATGTTACAGCAGGGATGGAGCAGGTACAGCTCCACAGCTCAGCGGCTGAGCCCAGCATGGAACGGCTCTGGGGAAGCCCAGGCCTCCAAGTCCCTTTTGGGCTCCCAGGTGGTCCCATCTCCTCTGCTCCCTCATGTAGCTTTACTATAACCTGCCTTTGCCTGGGCCCGGTGGCAGAGGGGAGACCCTCTTCATGCTGCCAGGAGTCCCAAATCAACCAAGGCTCATGAGACCCACGTCCGCAGCTTCCTGCAGAGTTCCCTGAAGGGTGTGTGTGTGTGTGTGAGGATCTTACTTTGGGGCAGGAGAAATGAGAGTCCTAGACTCCATTTTGCTTTGGAATATGCGGCTCTGCTAAATGAATGAAGGCAGTTTCGTGGAGGTTGGCCTCCTGAGAAAAGGTCAGGGTGGAGAGGGGCCAAGAGCAGAAGTGGAGAGGAAAATGGCTAAGAACGAGCAGGTGAGATGACGCTCATGCAAATGCTTCCTCTCACCCGACTTCCACCTACCCTCCATGGTACCTCTTCCACCAAACCCTTCCCAGCTGCTTCAGCCATCTCGATACGGGTGTTCTCAACTACAGTGACTGACTACATTGCCTTACAGGTCCCAATACTTCATCATCCTGCCCTGTAGCCGTACCATTCACCCTACGGCTTTCTAGTTCTTTCCACTAAAAAAGCAGAACACATTTCTCCCCTTCCCTTGACTTTGGGTTTGGCTCCATGGTCACCTTATATTATTGGCCAAAGCCAACAGTATAAGACGGAAATGATGGTGTACCAATTCCAAGGACTCTCGTGCTTTTTCCGTTACCATGAAGAGAGCATGCCTGGGTTAACCCACTGTTCTGAAGAAGAGGATGAGGCACATGTGGAACGAAGTTGCTTTGGACAACCCTCCTAGTTGAGCCCAGCCTACATCAGCCAACTCTCAGATGCCTGAACTAAATAAATGTTAATTTTTTGTACCACTGACATTCTATGGTTGGTTGACAGATAACTGATAACAACTACCCAGAGCACATATTATGCTTTTTAGTACTTTGTGGTTTTTAATGACAATGCATTTTTGGTCATACATCATTGTTTCTTTGGGTAGGTCCCTCCTCGTTAACATCAGACTTAGAAATAAATAAATAAATAAATAAATAAATAAATACAGGATCTCCACTTAAATTTGAATTTCTGGAAAACAGGGAATAATTTTTTTTTACTATAAGGGCATCCCATGCAATTTTTAGAACACATTTATACAAAAAAAATTATTTACTTGGCATCCAAATTTAACTGGGCATCCTGTGTTTATCTAGCAATCCTACTTCCAGTGCTTGAGGCTGTCTCAGCATCTTACCCAGGAACTCTGATCCAGTTCCCCTGGTAATCGTCATAATGCTGGGAGACAAAAGCCATGGTTGTCAAATTGTAAGATTTGTAAGATGGTAGATTGTAAGCACTTTCTCTTCTCCAGTGACAGACCCACCCCTTACGATGATTGTGACAATGGTGATGATTTACTTAGCCTCTGTCTAGGCAGGTAGCAGGCAAATACACGACCTGGTTTTCATATCCAGGCTTCATAGTGCAGCCAAATGGTAAATCTCACCCCCATGTATCAATGAGGACACTGAGCCCCGGGCAGGTAAAATCACTTTCCCTTGGCCACACAGCTAGTGAGCGTAGTAAAGCTAAAATTCACATGCAGCCTTCTCTCCTTCCAGAATGCGATTTTGTCTCCAACTCCTGAAAAGGTGTTCTGTCATTTTCATGAAAGAAGATGGCAACATATACACCCCAGCCTCCCAGTTTCTGTGTTGGTCCCTCTCAGACCATTCCGTGAATAAGGGGAGTTGTATTAGCGTGAGAGGGTTTCCACAACAAAGTACACAGCACCACAGAATGGGAGTCTTAAACAACAGATATGTGTCTTCTCACATGTGTCTCCAGTCTGGAGGCTGGATGTCTAACATCAAGGTGTCAGGGGGGCTGGTTCCTTCCAAAAGCACTGAAGGAAGGGTCCGTTCCAGCCCTGCCGTAGTAATTTTGTCTCAATCTGACTGGGCTCATGGGGTGCCCAAATTACTTCTCGGTGTGTATGTGAGGGTATTTCTGGAGAGATGAGCATTTGATTTGGTGGGCTGAGTAAAGCAGGTGTCCCCACCCATTGTAGATGGGCGTATCTAGTCCTTTGAGGGCCTGAGTAGAATAAAACCATGGGAGAGGGGTGCCTGGGTGGCTCAGTCAGTTAAGCATCAGACTCTTGATTTCAGCTCAGGTCATGATCTCAGGGTCCTGGGATGGAGCCCCCCATTGGGTTCTGCACTCAGCATGGAGTCTGCCTGAGGATTCTCTCTCTCTCTGCCCCCCCGCTGTTTGCTCTCTCCAATAAATAAATCAGTCCTTTTTAAAATTTTTAAACGGGGCACCTGGGTGGTTCAGCTGGTTGAGCATCTGATTCTTGATTTCAGCTCAGGTCATGATCTCGCAGTCACGGGATCGAGCCTGAGTCGGGCTCAGCACTCAGTGTGGGGTCTGTTTCAGATTCTTTCTCCTTCTCCTCTCCTTCCCCCTCTGCCCCTTTCACTCCTACTTGGTTCTCTCTGCCTAACTGCTTGAGCTGAGCTATCAGTCTTCTCCTGGCCAGGGACTGGGACTTACACCCGCAGCTCTCCTCCTTATTAGACCTTTGGATTAGAACTGCAATTTACACCATGAGCTTTCCTGGGAATCCCACTCACAGACAGAAGTGGCAGAATCATGCCACTTCTGCTCAGCCTCTACAATCACAGGAGCCAATTTCATATATAAAAATATAAATATATATATTTATTTATTGTTTTTATATTCAAATATATTTGTATTTTTATTTAAGATATTTATAAATATTTAAATATATTTATTTTCAAATATATTCAATATATATTCAAATATATATTCAAAACAATATATATATAGATAGATAGATAGATTCTCTGGAGAGCACTGATACATGCCTCTCTCCTTGTAGATGATCGTTTTCCCCCTTACATTCAGTCCATCTTCCTTCTGTGCAGGTCCGTGCCCAAATTTCCTCTTCTTACAAGCATATCAGTCATACTGGGTTAGAACCTACCCTAATGACCTCATTTTAACTGAATCACTTCTAGAAAGGCCCTCGCTCTAAATAAGGTCACATTCTAAGGCACTGGGGATTAGGGCTTCAACATAGGAACTTGGGGGGAGACACGATTTAGCCTCCAACAGGGTTTGTGGAGCTAACTGAACTCATCCTGATGCAGTCTGCCTTTAAAATAGGGACCCAATGGAGATTTCAGATGCCGGAACTCTGGATTTCAAGTAGTGGAATTCTAGTGTCCAAAGGAGTCCCTATCGGTGGCAAAGGCCCATTGTGCAGTTCCTAATAATGGGCCTCAAAGGTGTGTCACAGCCTCCACCAAAGGGGCCCTAGCAACTAGTAGAATGTGGGTTATTATGAGGACAGGGGATTGTGATGGTGGCCCGACTGTAGAATCTGGTGAAACCAAATGTTAGTACCTTCAAAGATGTCCTTTGGCCCCAGCTGGCAGCACTGTGGTTTTCTGGATGGCAGCAGAGGACAGAGAAATGATGGAAGCCCGGGGAGCAGGAGAAAGCTGCCCAACCTTCCCCAAGGCGGCGCCTGATGATCCCATGTCTGAAGGGAAATCAAGGGCTTCTTTGGTAAGGGGCAGGGGGGGATACCTTGTTTCACTGCCCCCGCCTGTCCCTACGTGGGGAGAAGGGTGTCATGGGGACACGTGATAGGAGCTGAGTGCTGGGAGATCCCAGAGAGCTACTAAAAAGAGCAAGTCACATGTACCCCATCCCCACAACTGGCCCCCAGCTGTCACCAGGGACCAGGTAGCCCTTAATAACATTGTGAAATCATCTGAGGCTGGCTTTGGTCTCTCCCACCTACCTCCCCATTCAGGGCCCTGTCCTCCCTCTGCAAATACGACCTGGCTCCTCCACAGCCCTTGTGTTGGTCCCCTACACTGGGTTTCTGACTATCTCAAAGTTAGACAGAGTGGGGGTGGGAAATATACCAGGAAGACAGACTTCTGCCTCAACTCCTCCAGCCTCCCCTTGCAACTTGAGGGCACCCTTCCCTCATGTCAGGGTGCCCTCCCCTTCCCTGTGACGCTCAGGGCCTGCTAACTCCAGGTGAGTGCACCTCTGGCTAGAGCTCAGCCTAGATCCTTACAGGTCACAGCCCTCTTCCACACGACCGTCCAGTCCGTGGTGGCCGGCAGGCTGCGGAGGTGCCTAGGGTGGGGCAGGGGCAGCCCCAGGCGCTCTCCTCAGTGTCCCCTGAATCTCCCGTTCACTGCTCCAGGAGGCAGAGTCCCCGAAGCCAGACTCTTCCCACGACCACCTGGAGGAGATGGAAGCTTGCGAGGACGGAGGCTGCCCAGGGCCACCCAAGTCAGGGTCCTCCAAGGCTGGCTCCACCACCAAGGGCCAGGCGGGCGACGGGCCTGAACTCGGGGAGCTGCCCCCGGCTCCAGCCGCCCCGGAGACCCCGGGGACCGAGCACAACACCGAGATGGAGCTGGAGAAGGTGCGCATGGAGTTTGAGCTCACGCGGCTCAAGTACGTGCACGAGGAGAACGAGCGCCAGCGGCAGCACGAGGAGGTGATGGAGCAGCTGCAGCAGCAAGTGACGCCCCGCCTGGTAGGTGACCGAAAAGTAGAGGGCGCTGGCGAGAGGCACGCGGGCTCCGCCCCGAGCTGGGGGAACCCCTCCCTGGCCTGCAGGGGGAGCCCACTGAGCAGCTTCAGGCCAGCATCCCGCCCTGATCTAGCTTAGCGTCCCCACAAAGCTAGATCAACCCTTGAAGGAGAGCTGACCCTGGGAGGGGCCTCGGAACCCCAGTCCACCCGCCTGCCCACAGCTTTCCTTCTCCGGGAAAAGTCTTCACCGCTTCCTCTGCGACTGGCTTTCCAGCATTCTCTAGTTCTCTCTACATCTCGTTTAAGAGATGGGAGATGGACAGCAGTCAGCCCAGGGATTTGGATAAAACCATCATCTCCCGGGGTCAGAGGCGCATTTGTTCCGTGGGATTGCTCTGCCTTGTTGCCAACTAAAACGGAGGCATCTCCAGCCAGGAGTGGACCCCTCTCCCCTAATGTGTATTAAATGCGGGGATAAGAAAGCCTACTTTCGGTCACATGGGATGGGAAGGGCTTATTAGGACTGTGAGGCCAGGGCCACTCTAAGTCCTAAATAGCCTAAAGATGCCATTGTTGAAAGCATATTGCCTGGGTTCTAAAATCAGCCCTGGGTAAAAACTCTGGCTGTACTGTGCATAAACCGCGTGATATTGCGCAAGAGATTAATCCTCCTTGAGCCTAGATTTGCGCATCTAGAAAGTAGTCCCCACCGCATAGGGTCGCAGCGAGGAGTGAAGGAGAGCATACATGCGAGGCACTTTGCGCTGAGCCTGGCACATTAGGTAAGCACTCAATAAATGTTAGCTATTACCATTTTTATGTACTCATGCAATTCACTTCTTGACCCAAATGCAACAACTTACATTCATCACTTTTCAATTTTATTGGGATGTAATGTATTAGCTATGCTTCCCAGCTCTGAGTCACACTCACTTCTGAGAAACTTGCCTTCTGTCTTTATCCAAGTCATTGCTATAATTGTTGAGGAGGATATGACCTAAAGTAAATACCACTAAAAGATCTCCCTACAGGTTAGCAATGTTCCATTAATCAGCACCCTGGGGTTACATTTTATCCAGCTCACATTTCTCTACCTTGTCCAAAAAACTATCTTGAGACACACTGGCAGATGGTTTCCCAGAATTAAGATATTGTACTACCTATAGCATTTCCCTAATTGACTGGTCCTTTTTTTTTTTTTTTTTTTTTATAAAAGGAGATTGGTTTTTGTTTTATTTTTTTTCAATTAACCCATGCTGGGTTTTAACAATTTTTTTTTTTTTCTTGCTCACACAATACCTGCTTAATTATATACTGAATGGTTTTGCTGAGCCAAGTCAAGCTTACTGAACTGGGATCTCCAGAATCCATCCGTTTTTTCCCCTCCTTTTAAAAATCTAGAAAATATTTGCTTGTCTCTAAGATTCTGGCACATTTCCTGAGATTTTTTTTTTTTTTCCTCTCTAGTAAGTTCCATTTCCAAGCTTGGGGTTTTGTTCTCAGTATCATGGGGTAAAATGTGTCAGGAGTGGGAGCCTGAAATACTTAACACACCTGAGGTTAAGATATTGTGCCTTTGCTCTCTGCCTCCTTCTAACCATATTTGTTTTCCCTTTTTTAGTTTGAAAATCTTACTCTCACTGGATGAGCTGGAAACCCTTGGTGTATAGTCTTATCTGCTGTCTGTCTTCTGCTCAAAAGACAGACCACTGAAAATGTGGTGAAAAGTCTAAAAGGTCACACAAATGCATGTTGGTTGTCAAAATCATAATTCTCACCCATGAGCATTTCAGGCTGAAAACGCATGCTGACTGCTTTCGTGGGCAGAAGCCCATGGACCCAGAGCTGCAGTGGGTGGGCAGACCACCCACGCAGCACCCCCTCCTGCTAGAATCCTGGGTTTCTTCCTCTGGTCTTCTTGCCTTGGTATTCACTTTAGAAATGTTATCACCGGAGTCATTTTCTGCCCTCTCGGGTTTATTGATTTGCCCTCACATTTTCTATAGTTGTCCAAACAACGGTGTGTCCACAACCCTGGTCTTTGGTAATGGTTTACAAAGCTGTTTAATGTTTTGTGCATTTACTGGCAGGTGATGTTTAAGCCCCCTACCACTTTCTCTTTTTCTAGATGAATGGGTGGGGAGATTTCATTGTACTGGAAACTACCTCTGTGAGTATGTTTCTCACTAGGTTAGGGTAACCCGGTCCCAGCCATCTGCCTGCTTACAAAAGGCATGGCGTGATTTTAAAAGATATTTTAGAGAATAAACCATGGGTGATGCCTTCTTAACCACAGATCAAAATAGTTTTGTCAGCTTTCGCTATACTTATATGTTGATGCTTTCTACAGTTAAAATGCAGGCTTGTTGGACCTCAATTGCATAGATTTCAGAAATGAGCAATACTCAGGTAGAATCAGCCAGACAACTCGAGCTGCTTTCCCCAGGTTCGATACTGTGGAATATCGGAAGTCCTATCACCTGTCTCTGACCACCTGTCCACCAGGGAGACCCAGCCTCAGGCCAGTAGGCCACAGACTAAACCTTGAGACATGTGCCAGGACAAGAACAGTCAGAAACAGGCACTTGTGCCCTTTCATTGAGCCACTGTGCAGAGAACAAGGCTGAGTGTCAGGGCAAGCCATCCAGAGAACATTCCAGAGAACAGGTATGCAGATCTGGGGATCTCAGAGTCAGAGACAGTCTGCACGCTTGTGACTGGAGACAGCAGAGAACTCAGAGAAAGGACGTTGTCGCCTGGTGCCTGACTCAGGAGGGATGAGGGCAGACTGAAGAAGTGAAGACCTAGGAGGTCCTTCTACGTGCCCGTGACCTTGCTAGGGATGCTTCCGTTCTTGGCCCACTCTTCCTCCTGTAGTCTGTGAGGGGGACATGGTGACCCTTCCCTCAGGTGAGGAAGACGGCTTGCCTGAGATCATATTCTGGAAGGGACGGAAGCAGGACTGACACCAGACCTGCCTGGTTGCCAAGCAGCGTGGTTTGGCCAGCGGCGCTCTCTTCTTTCCCCCACAGTTCTCGGGAGGCCTCCAGGACCTCCTGCTCCCCCAGAACCAGTTTGCCATGTTCCTGTACTGCTTCATCTTTATACACATAATCTATGTCACCAAGGAGATGATCTTCTTTCTCTTCTCCAAGCACTACCTGTTCTGCATTGCGGCCATTTTGCTCTGTTTGATTAAAACTTTATGGTCCTACTTCTAGGTGCTTCTGCTCCCTCCATCACTGGGAACCCCCATGCTAGCGGGTTACTAGGACACGATCCAAGTTAGCCCCTGGCCTGCCTCGATCCTCCTTCCCTCACACAAGCATCCCTCCAGTCAGAGCTTGCTGTTAGGAAAGGCTCTGCTATCAACCATTTACACTTTAGTGTGAAGAACCGTGTTTAGGCCTTATACAAAGCCTGAGTTCTCAGTGTGGATGAAGATGCTTTGGGCCCTGAGGGGAGGATCTCAGAAGTGACCAATCTAGGGAGGTATTTAGAGGGTGAAGGAGCTTGGGGTTTCTAGAATCACAGAAATCATACTACGACCAGGTTGGTTTGGGATCTACCACATCTCCTCATTTGTACAGATCTTCTCTGAGGTGTGGGGTGCTGTGGTAGGCTTGGGGGTAAGCCCCCCAAAGAAGTGCACATCCCAAAAGCCCAGAACCTGTGATGTTTTGCTATATAACCTTACATAGCAAAAGAGACTTGGAGAGGTGATTAAATTAAAGACCTTACAGAGGAAATGAGCCTGGATTATTCTACAGGCCCAATGGTCATCCCAAGGCTTTTCACAAGAGGTAGGCAGGAGGGTGACAGTAGGAGAAGGAAGGGGATGTGGCCACGGAAGCAGAAGCTGGGATGAGCCAAGTAGAGCAGGTAGCCTTTAGGGAAGGCACAGAAATGAATGTTCTCCTAGAGCCTCCAGAAAGAATGTAGCTCCGGCCAAGCCATTTTAGACATGTGACCACCAGAACTGTAAGAGAATAAATCTGAGCTGCTTTAAGCCACTAAGTGTGTAGTACTGTGTTACGGCAGTAACTGGAGACTCGTGCAGGAGCCAAGCCTCCCCAGACTCTTCCCAGCTCTGCAAACATGTCAGGATAGCAGCACCAGGCCATGGACAAGAGTCCACTTAGCACTGGGCCTGAGCAGCTGGGAGCCTGCCCTCAAGACAGTTCAAAGAGAGCTGCTGAAGCTCCAGGGAGCCCAGGAAAGGCCTTTCAGGGTCTGATGGGCAAAGGTTATCCCTACCATGGAGCAGAGCACACCTGCTCCCAGAGGTGTTGGGGAAGGAGGGCTCAAACACCTGACTGGGACCAGAGCAAGACGGCAGGGCTGTGTTAATGGAAAGTAGGAAGGAAAAATAAAAACAAAAAGCAAAAACGGGCCACACAGTCCAACCCTCAAATCCCAAATGCATGCACATACGTGCACACACGTACACACACACAAAGACGCATAGCAAATAAACAGTTGTCCAGAGCAGAGATGGACACAACCCTCCAGCCCCAAAGAAACAGGCAGCAGCAATGAAAAGGAACAGACTTTGAATACCAGAGGGTTCAGAGCAGGCACAAAATGAAGTGTCTGATAGGTATGTAACGAGGAGTTCAACTCCCCCATGGCCCACGTCCCGACCCCTCCTCTCACACACACACCCCTGCTAGCAGGTCCTCAGCCACTCTGACCCCGTCGGCCCAGGAAGGAGGACTGGAACCTGCCGCCTGCACAGGAGGCCCTGGGGATAAGGCAGCACACAGAATGAGGGTGGAGGCAGTAGTATAATCAGGCAAGTCTATAATGACCCTTCCTTTTCTAGGGCATAGAGGTGGGCCTTAAGAGGGACAAAAGAGGGCGCCTGGGTGGCTCAGTGGGTTAAGCTGCTGCCTTCGGCTCAGGTCATGATCTCAGGGTCCTGGGATCGAGTCCCGCATCGGGCTCTCTGCTCAGCAGGGAGCCTGCTTCCCTTCCTCTCTCTCTGACTGCCTCTCTGCCTACTTGTGATCTCTGTCTGTCAAATAAATAAATAAAATCTTTAAAAAAAAAAAAAAAAGAGGGACAAAAGAATAAGCTTCTGTTTGGGCTCTGCGAGGGAGACTCCGTGAAAACACATGAAAAGATCGGCCTGAGGTTCAGGGTCAGTACACACTAGCCTGCCATGGAAGTCATGGTGACTTCTCATTTTCCACCCAATTCAACACGTCCACCCCCATTTATAGCTGCACGTGACCGATATTTACCTGAAAGCAACAAAGCTGTCATTTCTCATGAAACTTTGAATGATAGTTTTTGTCACGGTTCAATTCTCATAGTCATTGTATTTGACCCAGGATCCTGGGGTGGGATTGAGGTTAAAGGAGGAGGAAATCAGGACATCGAAAAGATTAGGGCCCCGGGATTTGACTTGTTATAGCAGAAGGATTCGGGAGTTTGTAAAAAATACCACGTGCTATAAAACCATTTAGTTCATTGCCCTGTTGAACTGGACTAAGATCCGTGCATTTTCCTTGTAAATCTTCAAAGAAAGACTTAACTCCCTTGAACAGTTAAGCAGCATCACATCCTTAACAATGGGCATGAAATCTCCCTCCTAGTTCTCCTCCTGTGACCAAAGACTGACACCAGTAGCCTAAGGTATGCCCTCTGGGCAAATGAGGACAGTTCATGGTCACTCCCTAAACCTGGCAGAATTCTCCTGGTTCAAATTCAGAGCAGAAAATCAGAAGGGAGAGAGACCATGGTGGGGAGAATTACACAGGATAGGAAGAAGGCACAGGCAAGGATTACCAAGCAGATAACAAGACAACATCTAACTTCTTGAGCACCTTCAACGTGCCAGGTACTTTGCTAAATATTTATGGAGACAACCTTCGCCAAAATCCTAGGAGGAAGGCATGCATATGATCTCCAGGTCACAGATGAGGTTCCCGAAGCTCAGAGAGGTTAAATGACTTACCCAAGACCATCGTGGATCTTAAGTCTGACTCCCAAACACACGATCTTGCTACACAACTGTGCTCCCAAGACCCAGCCTTGAAGGATTTTGCAGCCTTGCTGGCGGGATGAAGTTAACGTACATGAAAATGTAAAGACACTGTCAGCATACAGACCTCAGTGATGAAGGAAATCAAAGAAGGAGAGGTCCCTGGAGCCTGCCCAGGGTGAGAGGAAGACTTTTCAAAAGAGCAACCCACAAGAGCAGGTAAGCCTGGGACAAGTGGAAAGAAGGAGAGGAAACTCACATAAACTTAAGATCAGGGTGGGAGTGTGTACAGAGGATGGAGGAAAACGAGAAGGATCGTCCCTGCTCCAATAAATGGTGTAAAGGGTACTGTGCCTGGAAAATTGATATGGGAACAAATTTTATAGTCTTGAATGTTGGTCTGAGGAATATGAAATTAATCCCTTGGGAAATGGAATCCCTGAAGATCACAGAGTGAGTAACTCCCTCCCAAAAAAGGGAAAAAATATCTCCTTTATGGTAACCTTGTTCTTGCCTTGACCTCCTCTTTCCATTTTCAATATGGGAACATTCTAAGGTCCTGAGTGTGAGGACTGCATTCAGTGATAAAAGAAACCCAACCTCAGTGGCTTAACCAGATAGAGGCTTATGCTTCTCACATACTAAGAAGACCCAATTAAGGCAGTACGTGACTGGTGAAACAGCTCTAGGAAATCAGAGAAGACCCAGGCTGCTTTTTGCTCCACCTTCTTAGCACTCAGCTTTTATTCTCCTCACACACGGCCTTTAGCCTCATGGTCTTAAAATGGCTGCTGTAGCTCCAAGTATCAAATCCACAACTCCAGGTCAGAAAAGAGAGGGAAAAGAAGGGGCTGCTTTTAAAAGCTTTCTAGGGGCACCTGGGTGGCTCAGTGGGTTAAAGCCTCTGCTTTTGGCTCAGGTCGTGATCCCAGGGTCCTGGGATCGAGCCCCACATCTAGCTCTCTGCTCAGCGGGGAGCCTGCTTCCCCCACCCCAGACCCTGCCTGCCTCTCTGCCTACTTGTGATCTGTCAAATAAATAAATCTTAAAAAAAAAAAAAATCTTAAAACAAAACAAAATAAAAGCATTCTAGAAACATCTCATTGGTCAGATTGGGTCAGGGAGGGGGTCTGCTCCTAGCTGCAGGGCATCTGAGGTGGTAAGTTTTTCACCTGGGCGCTGTTGCAGCCTTGAACAAAATTAGGATTTTGACAGTGTGGGGAGAGGGAGGTATGGATATTGAATAAGCAAATAACTATGTCTACCATGGGTAGACTAAGACCTAGCTTGCATTCCCCCAGCCCTGCGCCAGTCTTGGTGGGGGTAAGACACGGGTTGGGGCACAGGTGTAGCCAATCCAGGCCTAACCCACTATGGCACTACTGCCCTTAGGCTTCATTTACCACATCAGGAAGGCAGTGGTTTTCTCTGGACACGTGGCTGGAACAGCTCTGCCTTCATCCTGACCTCTGCCTGAGGCCCCAGGATCTTACACATCTGGACAGCAGCCCAGCCTGGGACCTGGGGACTACAAGGGTATGCCCCCTCTGTGCCCAGTGCCTTCAGCAAAGCTGCAAGGGGCAAGTTTGCTCCTAGAGTCCCTCCCCATCCTGAGTCCCAGAGTCCACAGAAGGGAGCCCAGTGCCCCCCCCATCCCCATCTCTCTGGTCAGCCCACGCACCAAGCTGCTAAAGATTGAGGGTGTAACCCGTTACACAGATCCATTCAGATTTTTAGGCCCAACAAGCAACACTAGCAGTAAAGTTTCAGGCAGGCTTTGGGAGGAAAAGATGGAAGGATCTTTCTTTCTTGCTCCCCAGATGGAATCACGCAGGTTGTAACCCCCAAGCCTGAGGATACTACTAGAGTCCTAGAGACTGCTGGGATCTGCAGGTGGGAAGAGGGGACAGGCTTCATTCCAAAGGTCACTTCTCAGCCTTGTCAGTTTCTAATCCCACCTTAGCAGGTGGCTGCCGACAAGTTAAGGTTTCCAGGCTTCATTTGGATGACCTGTAAATTATCTAAATTCTAACTCAGTGGTGGGAAAAAAGGGACAAAAGCCTAGGGACTGACTTCAGAAATTCTAATTTAATTGATCTGATCTGTGGTTCAGTAGCTTCCAAAGTCCCTGAGCTGATTGCAAAGGGCAGCTGCGTGCGTAACAAAACCTAAATCCTTGCTACTAGTGATCCAGCCCCTTCAGCATTGCCTGGGGCATCTTAGAAATGGTGCATCCGGGGCTCTGCCAGCCCCCACCCACTGTTACAGCCACATGTGATGATATTCCCAATGATTCTTATGAGAAGCACTACTCTGGAGGATGGGTTACAATTCAACCTGTCGTCTGTGGGGAAGTTACTGCTCTTGGCGTAGAGGACCTTCCAGCGGGGGGCTGTGGAGGCCAGATGGGAAGGAGAGAGAGGACAACTGAGTCTGGAGCCCCTGGAAGGTTCTAGGAGCTTCCCCCAACATCTGGCACAGCCCAGGTGGCCCGGCTGCCCCTCCTCCCTCTGTGCCTTCCGGAGCCCATGCTCTGGGCTTCTGAGGAACCAAATGATTTCTCCCGGTACACAGGGATTTACCAGAAACTTCCAGAATGCCCCCAGGTCTGTCTCTGCCTCTGTCCCTTTTTTGATCTAGCTCCTGTGTGTGTAGCTTGAGAGAATCTTGCTAATATGCATTCATTCATTATTTAAAGGTTGCCACTGTTCCTTTAGGAAGGTTAAGCATGATTAAAAGATGGGATTTTTCCATAGGGCACAGCAGAAAAGCTAGGGCTCCCGCATTTTAAGCTGTTTTGGCCAAGCCTCATTGCATAATTTAAAGTCTGTGACTTATTTGGATTTAATTAGCCAAAGGAGCTGCAGCTGAGGTTCACTAGTCAGTATTTATTAAGCACCCTCAAAGGGTTTGGGAGCTCTTCAGAGCAAAAAGCAGGATCGGCTTCGGACTTGTGCACTTCCCACACTGAAGCAGGGGGAGTTGCAGATCCTGGTAGCAGGTAGCATTCTTGTTCCTCAAGGAGAACAAAGGGGTGGCCTCAAGGGGCCTGCGCAGTCACAGGACAGATGCTCACAGAAGCCTTCCCCTCAGCCCTGAGTTGGGTGGGGTGAGCCCCCTCACAGGGCTGTAGTGACAGGTAAGAAAATGCAGAGCCATTCCAGTGAGAGGCCCTAGGAAACACACCTGACCTGAAGAGCCACAGGAAGTGGAGGGGACAGGCTCCCAATTTGTGGAGCCAAGGCAAAAGGACAATGCCAGGTCCTGTGTTCAAAACCTATTAAGAATTTCAAGGCTGTGACAGCAGAACTGAAACCAAATGTGCCTTCCACCCCCACGATGGCCGGGGGCCCCTGAGCACAGCCGGTGCCCCAGCCGGGGCTGGAGGGAGATGGAGGAGACCCTTGGGGTGTGGGGTGCCTCTCAATCCCAGTCTGAGAGAGAACATGTCCCCAGGTACCCTAGCAGCCAGAGAGAGGGCAGTGGGCTCTGTGCCCTTTGAAAAGGTGTGGGGACCCCTGGAGCAGACCGAGGAGTGGAGGAGCCTGCGTCTGGCGATCTGTGGGGAGGACAGGCCTTCTCCGGGCCAAGGGTGCCCATGCCCACCTGCCAGCTCTAGAAGCGGAGTCTGAGCAGTGGGCAGTTCCAGGCCCTCAGGCCCTGCTCCAGGCTCGCAGCTGCCAATCACAGGGATAAGAGAAACCTCAGGCTTTCCAACTCTGACTCTAAGGCTTACCCCCTCCAGCCTCCACCCCCAGCCCCATTCAGCTGATCATTTTTCTCTGGGCTAGAAAAATCCCAAAGTAAGAGAATAAAGTTACACTTTTTACCCCTCTGAGCCTCTCTTATCAAATGACAGTCACTTTCCCCCAAACTTCTCATCAAAGGAGCCTTTGTAGGGTCCTGCCTGGGGCAGAGAGCCGGCCTTGGAAGACGGCCACCAGGAAGCCCTCCAGAAAGTGCTGAGCAAGGCAACCCTGGATTTGCCAGGGGGCGGGGCTGGGGTGGTAGTTTGCTGGGAGGGGGTGTTTCAGAAGCTGTTCTCCAGCCCAGGAAGGGCCGGGTGGGACCTCCCAAACACGGAGCCTTTCTTCTCTCCATGGTACCCTGCCCAAAATGCGGGCGCTGGCTGTTAGTGTGGCTGCTGGAGACGTACCAGTGCTTAACAAATAAATGAACAAGCCAATAAAGGAAAGGATGCAGTGGGCAACCTGAGAGAGGCTCCTTGAGCTAAAGCATTCTTCGAAGGCTTCTGGGAGAGGGGCGCAGGCTCACTCAGTACCCCCTGGGGATTCTGCCCTGTCCAGGGCACTTTGTCTCATCACATTTTAGCCCCTCCCCAGGGAGCCCTGTGACTATCTCCACTTTGCATCTGGGAAAACCCACTCAGAGAGGTTCAGGAGTTGCCTGAGCTAACTCAGCCTGAAGGTGGCAGAGACCAGGTATGGCAAGGAGAAGGAGCCAAAATTTGATTTATAAGAAAAACCCAAATCTATGTCTCGTGGGCTTGGGTTTGTGGGTGAAGATTCAGAGTCGCCTGGATAACACACGTGAAGAGTGCTGGGACTGTATTTCAAACGGTAAGGTGTGGACCCATTCGGTCTCTTCAACTGTGTCTACGGAGGGGTAGCAGCCTCAAAGGTATGGGCTTAAAAAGCTACCTCTGAATTCTACCCAGTCTCATTTCCTCCCACCAAAGGCTGTGGAGGAAAATGTCTCTGAGGGGGGACAGGGATGTAAGTCCTCTCTCACTATCCCACCTGGTCCACGCATCCTACCATTTTCCTGAGAGGTGAGAGGGAGATGCTCGCTCAAAGCCCTGGAGAACTTCCTCTGGACCCAACCCAACAACTACTGGGTCCCTCAAGTCAGGTGAGGGAGCCTGCAGCTGGCCTGGGGGGTCTCTTCTCCACAATCAGCCATGCTGGGCTCTGTGCAGACCAGGATACAATGGCAGGTGTATGAAAGCAGAGGGAGGCGGTCAGACCCAGAGAGAAACCTAAGACTTCACTCTCCCTGACGTTCACTTTTGGTGATTTCTGTATCCTCACAAACCCAAATCACCCTCCCCACTCTCCCACCCAGCCCACTTCAGAACATGACTGCGTGGTTCCTAAAAAATGATGAACTTTGACTGGAAGACTCTGGGAGCGTGGCAAAGCAAAGAAAGCTCATCTGCTTTCAGATAACTCCCCTAAGCGAACGACACAGTGTGGGACAATCCTGATGCTCCAAACAGACCAGCTAGGGCCGGAGTCAAAAACTGGGATATCGGGAGGGCCCATGTGAAGCAGGTAAAACAGGGAAGCTGCCCAGGTGTGGCTAACGGGAAATGATGGGCCAGTGGGAAGGAGGCAGCCTCTACTCCCCTCCCTCCCACCCATTTTCACCAAGTCAGGATGCTGACCCCATGTCCATTCAAGGCCAGCCAGGAAATCCAGGCTTTTTATGTGATACTTGCTGATAGTGAATGGAGTTGGTTTCTTTTTTTTTTTTTTTTTTTAGTTTTTAAATTGTTTTAGCCATACTGTGGACCCACTGGCTCACAGTCCCTGAACTTGAGATGTGATTTCCTTTATGATAGTCTCTGTTTCATTCAGAGACCGTCTAGGGGATTTCTTTAAACAGAAAGCTCTCCTAGTACAAAAATAGAATGGGATTCACTCCAGCACTGTTTAAGAACGGAAGCCGCAGTGAGGGATCCTTCTGCCCTCCACAACTGTCTTGCCTTGAGGTGTTCAAGAGACAGATCTCTTAATGCATTTCAAATCCAGTTAGAGTGGCAAAAATCTAATTTCCATACAACTTCTTGAAGGAAGATGGGAATGTGGCTCAAGCCTGGATCAGGATTAAAGCGGGGGTAATGCAGGGGCTGGACGCAGGGAAATGAGGCAGGGGAGTGAGTTGGGGGTGGAGGGTGAGGCTGGGTGCCCAGGCTGGGTGAGGTGGAGGGAGGCAGGCAATAGCTCTGGGAGGTTGGTCAGACAGAGAGGTTGGGCCTGGGGACCAGAGCCAGCAGGAGAGGGGAAGAGGGGGAGGGAGCATCATTAATTGTCATGGCAACCGAGGAATCAGGAAAGGGGAGGAAAAGTGAGGGGGAGAAAAAGTAGCTCTGAGAAGAGCTACATTGGGCTGCTGCCTACAACCAGCTCTCTCCTCTCTATCTAGGCACCTTGACTGTGATTCCTCGTCTACGTCTCCCCTCTAATACCTCCCCCACCTGATTCTGCTCATCCCTGGCACAGATAAATTACTAGGAAATTACCTCGAGGATGTTTAGATCCCAAACATGAGGAGGATGGATGGGTACCTACTTACTCTGCTTCTGGGTTTCCAAAAGGCCTCTTGAATTGAAAATATGTTGTCCACTGTCCTGCCCTAAAGCCTATAATCCCACCATCAGCAGAACATTTCTTGGATAAGGATGTGCTTATGTTCCATTACAAACGCTCATTAGGAAGGCTAACATTCTGGATTCTAGACTCTCCTAAGGCATGAATTGATCACACGGAGGAGGGATCTCCACTTCAGCCTCGGCATGTCCACCAGTAAGGTTCAGACATAATCTGCACACGTACCACAAAATAGTGGGGCAGACCCCAGACGGGCCAGGTCATAGGCTGGCTCCAGTGATACGCACTGTGTGTGTTCACCACTCGTTTCCCCTTGATTTTCTTTTGGGGGAGCTCTGTGTTCCCTTATCTTGGTCCATGAAGTTCAAAGGGGCTGATTTCCAATCAAGGGTGGGCCCAAGACCCAGACCAGCCACTCAGAGCATTCCGTCTCCTGGTCTGAATGATTAGTTTCTGTGTGGGCACGTGACCCAAGCCTGACCAATGAGTCTCAAACCTGGGACTTCTGCTAGAGCTCCTGGAAGATAAGCTCTGAGCGAGTGGACTGTATATCCGCCATGGCTGGTGGCCATCTTGTTCCGCTAGGGGAAAGGCTGCTTGAGAGAAAAGCCTACAAAGAGAAAAGCAGAGCCAAGAAGAGATAAGACACTGACAGGGAGAGACAGGTGGGAAGGAGATGGAAAGAGAAGTGAGTCCTTGTTGACATGATTCCAGCCCCAGGATCTACCGGAAATAAGAGACATCCCTAAAGCTTTTCATTTGCTGTTAACGTCGATTTGAATTGGGTATCTGGAGCCAAGTGTTCTGGGTCACACCAGGGCTTTCCCATTTGGCGAAAGAAAAAAGGATTAAATGAGTTGGAACCTGGGACAGGCAAGCATTCATGGAGGAAGTATCATGGCGTCTGCTCCCAGCCTGTCTGTGGAAAAGATGTGGAGATGGACCTAAACCAGGGAGTTGGGGAGACACGGCAAGAGGTGGAGTTCTCACGTGTACAACTTCAGCAGGAAAGGGAGTCATCTCTCCACTTCTTGAGGGAAAACAGCCCTGCTCTAGCACCACGAGGGGTTGGGGCATCTCGTCCTGAGTTGCTCTTGGCACTGTGGATATTTTGAGCCAGATGGGGAGTGGGGGGTAGGGGGTTGCTCTGGGTGATGTAGGGTATTTAACAGCATCACTGGCCTCTACCCGCTAGATGCCAGTAATAGGCTCCCTGTTTTAGTTGTGACAATAATAAATGTCTCCAGACATGGCCAAATATCCACTGGGGGTCAAAACTGCCCCCAGTTGAGAACCACTGCTCTAGTGTTAACCCGGTCCCATCATGTCCAGTGTGATTAACGTCTACAGACTGAAGGCATGACAGGAAGCCAGAGAATGAGAGAGGTGTGAGAGATGATGGTGGGCCGGAGGAGACTGGTTCTTGGAGAAGGTGGCATCTGAACCAGGCCACAAAGGATGGGTAGGATTTGGCTAATCTAGCTCGAAGGACAACGCTCCAGGGACAGGAAACTGTGTTCAAAGGCAAGGGGGCGCCTCACGTCCTCATGCAGGTATGCGTGCCCAAGTGCCCAGCTGAGGAGCAAGTGGGAGCTGAAATAAAAGCCCAACTTCCTGTGGCCAAGCCACGCCCCCAGGCACTGGGCTGTGTCAATCCAGAGGAAGGGGAACCTTTTTCTTAGTACAAAGGTATCTCCTGCGTCCCCCACCTCATGGGCTCATGGTACCATATCTGTCCAGAGGGGGCCTTCCTCTACTGACACACAGGTGCCACAGAGGTCAGCCAAGGCCCCACAAACGAGCACACCCTGGGACGGGAAGGAGAGGCAAGCCAGCCAAGTAGCCACACTCTGTCAGCAGCTCTAGCTTTCTCCGGCCCTGGTTGGCCCCATGGCGTTCCTCTCCACTCTGACTGGTCTGTGGGGGAACCCCCACCCCCACCCGCCGCTGGTCTGCAGAGGCCCTGCACAGAAGAATGAGAAGTCAGTTCTTTCAAGGGCTCAAAGTAGGCTGAACCAAAAGGAGAAGGCAAGCTCTGAGAGAAGAGCCTGGACCTGGAGATGGATCGCGCCAATGTGCATGGGTTCAGATCACTGCTGCTGCTATCCCTCCACAGAAAGACCATGCGGACAGGCTGCCACCCCTCAGGGAGGACCCTCCACCAGAGCCCTGCCCCTTCTTGCGAAGAGACTTTCAGAACCTCTCGGTTCTCCCTCGCCCCATTGTTTCCCTTCCTTGGCCCATCATCCATTCAGCCATGGGCTAGTACAAACCAGGGTGCAGGAGATCTTGGGGATACTCGAGGATCACAGGGCATGATTTGGGTGCAGGTCACTTTAAGAGCCTCACAGGACAAGCCCTCAACTTCCACCTGGGCTCTCCCCTGTAAGTGTCCTGCCTGAGTTCACGGAGGTCTGAGGTCACGGTCCAGGGATGCCGCTGGTTCCCCTCCTACTTCCCATTTCACAATCTACCACCTCTCTAGGGAAAGGCACACCCCTCACTCATCCCAAATCTTACCATGGAGCACTGACTTGAGGGGGAAAAATGTATGGTGCAACAAAACTACAATCTAAATCCTTGTATCCGTGTAGAGGAAAGGAATGACTACTGACTGGGCAAATTCACGAGCTTTCAATTCTCTGATTTCATTCAAGGGAAGGGTCTCTTCTATTGTCAGCAGATAGATTTTTAATGACCCACCCATAGGATCCTAGGCACGTAACTCAAAAGGAATTTATAAAATTGACTGACAAACTCCTTATATTCCTTTGTACTTATGTGAAAAGGCTTCTGAGCTCAGCTCTTACATCTATAAACACACACACACACACACACACACACGAACAAATTAATGCTGGCCTGACCTCATCTAGCAGTAACATTCATCCATTGATATACGAACTAACTGGGGCAGGAAAATATCTTCATCTCATTAAGAAATGTATTTCCAATTAAGCTTTATTTTTGGCTTCCTTAGTATCTATTAAAATTCCTAATAGCATTTGTTTTGGTTAATTGTATACTAGTTGTCACGGTACAAATCCAGACAAAATATTCTCTAACAGAATCTGTGGTCACAGGAAATTTTTAAAAAGTAATTCATTTTATATACACAGCTTTTGGAGGGAAGTATGATAAGGTGATATATAAAACTCATTCAGTCATAAAAATAGATGAGGATAAATTTCTGTAGGAGAAGTAGAATGAAAATATAAACTGGAGGGGAAAAAAGAAAGATGACATTGTTCCTACTGTTACAAACTTCACGTTTAAAAAAAAAAAGATGGCAATGGGTATCAATTGCTATAGTATTTCATTTGGAAATATTTTTCAGAGTTCTGAAATAGTTTTATTTTTCAATGTCAATATTTACACACACTAGAGAGCACACCCTATGTCACTATACTATGGAAAAAAAAATGGAATGTTTGCTCCTACAAATGTGCAAGAGGGGTACCTAGATTTCCACCATTCTTTTAGGAGTCTGCAAGAAAAATTTTAGACATCCCCTCCCACACACCCACACACAAGGGCCCCCAAGTCTGGCTCTTGCGTGCAAGGAACCTACCTAGAATAAATGCGAAACCAACCAAACTTTGAATATGTTCCTACATCTTGGGAGACTTGAGGGCATTCTCCACGTTGCGCGGCTCTCCCCTGCCCTGGGTTGGTGGGAAATGGGCCAAGGAGATCTCCCTTCATCCAATCAATTCTCTCCACTCCAGATATCCTGTCAGGTCCGGGTGAGCCCTGGTTTGCCCCTGCTGCCTCAGCCGCTGGGTTCCTCCCCGAGCCCCGGGCGCCGGCGCCACCCTGACCCTCACGCCCACTCTGACTGCGCAGCCTTTGCGCGCATGCACACACACAACCCTCTCCCCGCACCCCGACCCCCGCCCCCGCGGTTTCCTACAGGTCGGTCCTCACTCCCAGCGCTGGCCGTGAGTTCTCTCAATTGAGTCTCCAGTAAGATGGGGATATTAAGTAAGCCAGATGAGAGGTGTACAGCGCCTGGCGCCGAGCCTGGCCTGCAGCATATAGCATTCCGCAAATGCTAGCTAAACCTGCGATGAAGTTTGGGCTTCCTAGTGTCCCCATTCTCGGCGCCCAGGGAACCAAGGAGCATTCCCCAATTCCCAGGGCTCCTTTAAGTAACCTGTCACACAGAGGCGATAACGACGCCCTCCGCCTCCTGCCGCCGCTGGTCGCTCACGGCGGGGCGGGGAACCGGGAGCGGGGAGCTATGAGGTCATGCTCAGGTCATGTGATCGCCACCACATCTGTCACTGGTACACTCACTAAGACAGTCCGGGAGTGTGACTTTCAAACCAGTTTTCTCTCCCTCCTCCCTCTCGAGCACGCCGGCCCCTTTCACACCAAGGGACCGTGTCAAAAGTCTAAGACCCTGAAGGGTATGGCTTCAAATGCTACCATTTAAGGTCTGGGGAAGAAAGGAAGGAAGGAGTGGGAAAAAAGAATCCGAGATTGAAAACCATGCTTAAGCCCCGTTCTTTAAAATTTTTTCTGCCAAAGCAATTGTGGCATAGCTATTAAAGAGTCGTTTAAAAATTGTCATACTCTTGGGGCGCCTGGGTGGCTCAGTGGCTTAGAGCCTCTGCCTTCGGCTCAGGGTCCTGGGATCCAGACCCGCATCAGGCTCTCTGCTCAGTGGGGAGCCTGCTTCCTCCTCTCTCTCTCTGTCTGCCTCTCTGCCTACTTGTGATCTCTGTCTGTCAAATAAATAAAAATGAAATCTTTAAAAAAAAAATTGTCATACTCTTAACCCATTCATTCCAGTTCTAGGATGCCTGCCTATGGAAATAATCCAAACTGGGGCAAAGGTTTAGGTGTGCAAAAACCATCGCCTTGTTATAGAAACTAAACAATATATATGATGAACTTGAATAGATTAGGGTATAAAAGAACAATAATCAGGTGTTTAAAATGGTGATTTTCAAGATTTTGTCATGGCATGGAAAATGCATGGGGAAAAAAATAACCATAGGGAATATTTGTTGAGTACTTACTATGTGCCAGATGTTCTGCCAAAAAGTTTATATAGGTTGATTCTTATACCCATAGGAGAGAAATTCTATTTTTATCCTTCTTCTAAAAGCTGTGGCCTGGAGGAGGAACTTGCCTAAGGTTGACTAGCAAATAAAGCATGAAAATTGAGGCATCTAGTTTATCCAAAGGGCTTAACTGAGTAAGCAGCAGAAACAAGATTTAAAACTCAGGGACTCTGAACCCAGCCTCCAGCCTCCCAACCTCTTAACTCCCATGCTCTTAACTACCTGCCACAGTGGAAAGGAATCAGGACACAGCTCTGTGCATGTACCAATAGGCCAGTAATGTGTATGCATACCCACTACCACAATATATGCACAAAAAAATAATGGAAGGACAGACTCTACAGTTTCACAATGGCATCTCTCAGTGGAAAAATTACCTGTGATTTAAATTTGCTTTATACTACTCTGGGTCTTTAAATTTTTCAACAATGTGTGTGTATTAATGTAACAAGTAAATGAAATGCTTTATACAGATTTATACACTTTATACAGATTGATTCCACTGAAAAGCCACGTGCTAACTGCAGCACAGTTTATCAGAATAAAAACTTGAGAATAACTCAAATGTCAATTACTGCCTGAATGGTTAAAATAAATTATAAAACATATTAGGTACAATGATTTATAGGCATTGAAAATGAAATTTATAAAGACTAAGCAGTTCCATATGAGGAGTAAAATGGTAGGTATATCATGCAAAGTTATTTGAATATCACTGTGAAATATGGAAAAAAAGAAGATAACTCTTTCAGGATGGTAAAATTATATGTGATTTATAAAAATTTTTAAGCACTATAATGTTTTCCTATTTCTTGTATAATAAAAATTTTTCACTGAGTTAAGGGTCAGTCATCAGAATTAGCATGGACACGTGGGCATCTCTTTTGCCTTTATGTTTTATTTCAATTCATTGCCAAAACACCCCCTATGAAAATAGGCATTTTCTCTCCCACTTTACTGATTGGAAAATTAAGGCATAGAAAAGGTGAGTTACTTTGCTAATAACCTAGCCAATGAGTGGCAACCCTGGTAAAAGAACCCAGGCTTTCAATCTCTTACCCCAGGGCTCTGGCCTATAAACAACACAGATTCCCTTATGGAAGGACTGCACAGTGCTGCAGAGAGAACAGAAACCACTATTATTAAGACCCCAACTGAGACCCAATTCCCTTTCCAGGAAAACAAACCCTATCTCCAAATACATGAAACAAACCAAAGGGTTAGGAGTCCAAGGGTGTGTTCAAGTCCAAGGATTCCAGAGCCCAGTGGGCAAAGTTTCCAGAAGGCAGGAGTCAGGAAGGCAGGGTTTGAGTGGTCTAGAAAGAAGGACATGCTGTAAAGAGCAGAGAGACAATCGGGAGATTGGTAAGTATGGTAACAGCACAATGTGCTAAGAAGTGGGGCTAAGCCCAGGGTTCGTGGTCCGGTGGCAGGAAAGCATCCCTGATAAGGAGAAAGGGAGGCAGGAGTTTGGCTAGGCCTCCTTGTGCCAATAGTCCATTTAAGTTCTGGCTACTGAAGATGAAGATGACCTTAACGGTACTTTCTGTAAGGAAAGGGGATGTCATTGGCCCAGAATGCTACAGGGGCTTTTCAGGAAAAAATAAAAATAAAAAGTCTTGCCTAGAAAGAGACCTGTCCAGCTGTCTGAGCTGACTGATGACTGAGTACTTGCTTCCCTATTTCTGTGGGGTCTGCACAGTTTCTTTGGAACAAAGAAGGGGAGGGGCAAATGCTGTCCTGGGGACCTAATGGAAAAGCAGATACATTTTACACAGTAAAATGAGCTCGTTTCCCACTTCTGCCGCTCCTGGTGCTGCCTGTGGGCTCTTCACTGCAAATCCAGTACCCCTTTTGTAAAGCAGCAGCCGAGGAGACTCCACGCTCTCCATGGCCTAGGAAAGGCCCCAGGAAGGCGTTAAGACTGAGAACCACATTAGCTGGAAAGTGGCCAGCAAGAAGGTTCCGAGGCACACCGTAAGATTGAGGCATGGAGCACTAATGAAAGCCTATGGTGAACGACAGGGTTTGTCAATGAGGCCGATCAGATTCTGCATTGACGGGCAGCCAATTAATGAAACAGACCAGCCTGCACCGTTGGACTGGATACGGAGACTGAAGATACATTGGCTGTGTCCCAGCAACAGACGGGAGGTGTTTAGCAGCTAAAAAGGGAACCTGCTGCTTTACTCCAGAACTCCGAGTCTCCAGGCCAAGAAGATGTTCACAGTGAAAAGCTGCGATTTGGGTCCATCACTTCCTGACTCCTACAGTACAGCTTTCTCTAGCCTTCCATTCCCCCTCCCCATTCCTTTACTGTACATCAAGTGTGTATGTACGCAAGCATATTGCATTTTTTTTAACTAAATGGCCAGTGGTATGTTTCGATCGACAGCAAATGGAGATGAAATGAAAAGTACTATTCTATGAAAATAGCCCCCTTTTCCATTAGTGGCATGCTCCCTCAGCTCTTACCTTTATAGCCCGGTAAGTTAGTTTGTTCTCATTATTGGACAAAGAAAGAACAACATGGAAATTTTACATACTTTCTTCGACTGGAGAATTTAATGTTTTTCATTTATCATTATACAACTAAGGACAATTTTATAATTTTATAAATTATAATTTTTAAATGATTTTTTGCATGTCACTGTTAGCTGTGGGGCAACCTGTCTTTAAGTAGGGACAAATTATTATTTTTTTAAAGATTTTATTTATTTATCTATTTGACAGACAGAGATCACAAGTAGGCAGAGAGGCAGGCAGAGAGAGAGGGGGAAGCAGCTCCCCCCTGAGCAGAGAGCTCTATACGATGGGCTCAATCCCAACCCTGGGATCATGACCCAAGCCGAAGGCAGAGGCTTTAACCCACTGAGCCACCCAGGCACCCCAGGACAAATTATTCTAAAAGAAATAAATCCTAGATAGTTTCAAGTCAAGACTCTTGGTGTTTAAATAAACTTGTTTTAAAAAAAAAAAAAAAAAAAAGAGGTCCTGTGCCTTTTGTGTTGCAAGCCCTGAATGACCTCACATTGTACTTAGAATAAATCCAAATTCCTCAAATGCCACCCATGAGACCCAGTACGATCAGACATTGACCCTTCTCTCTCTCCTTCACTCACTTAGTAAAATCCCACTGGCCTCCTCTCTCCTCCTCAAAGCAGGAGAGCTTTTTCTGCCTGGTGCCTTATACTTGTGGCTCCCTTTGCACAGCATTTCCTTTCCTTCTGCTCACCCTTCCTCTCTGATGTAAGCAGGGCTGGCTCCTTCTCATGCTTTAGGTGCCCAGGGCCCTACCTAAGCAGAGGCCACAGAAGGCTTCACTGTCCAAAACTCTTGACTTCTTTATGGCACTTAGATCACCTGGAAATCACCAGTTGTCTGCTCATTTGGTGTCCCTTCCCAAATCCTTACCCCTCCCACTTGTGGCTCTCCCAGCCACATTAGAATGTTCTAGAATGCTCCTTTGTGAAAGCTGGGGCAGTAACTGTAAGGGCCGCAGTGCCCGGCAGAGCGCCTGACATCTGGTAACCATCCAGTAAATATCTGTGGAATGAATGAATGAATAAGAGGTCTGCTGATTCGAATTTGACTGAAAGAAAACTCAAGACTCAAATTCCAAATGAGGAAAGACGAGAATCTTCAAATATTCCCTGTGGTTCCCCCTTTTCCAGTTGAGTGCCAGCGCATCTTGCTTCTACTTTTTCCTCTCCTCTCTCCTCCCTCTCTCCCCGCTCCTTGCTTCCATACAAGTTCATTAACAACTGCTCTGTGCCAGTTCTGGGCTAGGTGCTTTGCAATGGACCCACCTTCCCCCCCCCCCCCCTCTCATCCCCCGCATAACCCTCAGACCCCCATTCTTTCCCTGGGCCCCCTCAAGTTACATGCTTTGTGCAGTCACCCACTGGTACCTCTTCTCTGTGGGCCTTCACTGTGACTGAGCCCTAGCATCAGAACACCCCAGGGAGGAGAAAGGATGCATTCCCCAAAGGTGCAGCTCTGGCCCTTCACTTGCTGACATGTTTGTCCCAGCAGAAATCAAATTTCTGGAGTGTCTATACAGCAAGTTTTTCATAAAATGAATAACAACAACCCGACCTTTTCAGGTGTTTTCTTTGCAGTCTGAGGAGTCTTATTAACTGATTAAGACCCTGGCCTGCTCCTTGCTTCCCTGAGCTTCAGATGCAAATGTGCATCTGGCTTTCTTGATCCCTTCCTGTTCTAAACCTTCTGTAAGCACCAGGACAGGAATCCATGAGTCAAACATCGCCCTCTATGGGCTTATCTCCCAGAGACAGAAGAATGGGCTCAGGGCCATCATTCCAGGCTATGTGGAAGGGTGTGGTGAGCTGGGCCAAGGGTCTGTCAGGACGGTCTCTGGGAGCTGGGATCCCTCTTGCTGTGTCTGTAGGGAGAAGTGCTGTAAGTGGCCCACCGCCCAGGGAAAAGGATGCTGCCCTGCAGAAAAGGTCATCAGGTGAGCTGTGGGATTGTCCAGGAGCATGTGGGGTGCTCTGACATCGAGGGTCTATCATGCTTCAGAACTGAGTTTAGGGAGGTCAGGGCAGGAGGTGGGACTCAATCCTTTCCCAGTGCTATCAGTAACAGGCATGATTTCAGAGATGAGGTAACAGACGGGGAGGGTATAAAGAAGGACACAGAGGAGTACAGAGGAAGGGGGCAAAATCTTGAGCATTTCCAAGGGGAGCTCAGCAAAGGGCTGCACTTGCTCCCCAGAGGTGTGGGGAGTTGTGGTTGGCCCAGAATAGATCTGCTGACCCACTTCCGGGGTCCTGGGACCCTAGAAACCAAGAGGAAGCCCTGCAGCATTCTGTAATCTGCTGGTCTACTTTCCCTGCCTCCTCTGAGGTTCCAGCAAATGCTCAGACATGCCCTCCATTTCTGCCTCTTCGGGCAACTCTGGATTGGAATTAAATTGGAATTAAAGGCTCTTCCTTCACCAAGTGACCCCTGGCAACAGGAATCCTGGGTTCCTGGGGCAGAGGCTTCAGTGAGGGGCACAGCCTGGCTCTGGTGGGCGTTCGGATTCCCCCAGCCCTCCCCCAGTGGGCAAGGAGCGATTGTGCAGGAGCAGCCTCCCTCCATAGCACCAAGGCTGCAAACAGCTTCCCTTGCACCTCCGGAGGAAGTGTTAAGGAGGAGAGTGGTAGGGAAGGGTTGTGCCTGCCTGCAGTTGTAACAGTTTGCTCCTTTTGGCTCTCAGAGGCCCAAGGAGCTTACAGGAGGTACACGGCTACGTGAGGGTAGGACAGTTAATGCTAATAAAGAATGTGTGTACTTCTGGTTTGGGGGTTAGGGGTTTTTTGTTTTTTTTTTTTAAGATTTTATTTCATTTAAAAAATAATCTCAGTATTCAATGTAGGGCTCGAACTCACAACCCCGAGATTGAGAGTCGCAGGCTCCGCTGACCAAGCCAGCCAAGCACCCGTTTGTACCAGTCAACTGACCGGAAGTGCCCCGTGCAAGTGTTTCTAAGGCAAAGACCCCTGCAAGAGTGCAGCTGTCGGGAAGATGACAAGCAGCCTGCCCCACAGGTCAGGGCTGGTGCTGAAGGATAAGGTTTGCATCTCCCATGGCTGAGGCCACTAAGGAGGACCCAGCCCCTCCACAGCCCCTACATTTGCACCGGGGTTCAAAGCAAAGCCCTTTCCATTCATTTCCCAGGGAGGGAAGCGAAGCAGTAAACCCACAGATTCCTAGTGAGGCAGAGGGGGACAGTCCTGCTTGACCTCAGGTTCCTCCCACCTTGCTGGATTTTCTTGTCAAACACCATCCCTGGATTACAGTCCTGGCACCCTTCCCTTGGCCCCCATCTCACATACTTGGCTCTTGCTATGGCATCTAAGGGTCAAAGAGAAGAGAGACTCTGGAGGCCTCCATCTAGAAACCAGAGGCAGGCTGGGAAAGATCATCGCAACGGTAGATGCCTGCTCAGAACACACTAGGTGGTCACGCCCAAGGTCAGCACTAAAATAACAGGGCAGCAGGAAATGCAAGAAGGAAGAATCGAAGCACTGTCCCTGCCCGCAAGAAGCGTTGTCTAAAAACTGGCCGAGTAGAAAAAGCAGCTGACAGTAAATAAAGGTGGGGCGTGAGAAGTCACCACAGTCTGTAGAGGCCTTGCAGCCAGGGACTGTGGGAGGGCAGGCTTCCTTAGCCACCAGCTTTTGTTTTGCTGAGGGGACATTATGATGGAGGAGACTGGAGCCCCGGCGTTGAGAAGCTAAGGGGTAGAAGTCTGAGGAGAAAGAGAAAGTATCCAGCAGCCCTGGGTGAGAGAAAAGTTTGGAGAAACAGAGAGATGTTTAAATGGAACTTAGGGAGGGGCGCCTGGGTGGCTCATTGGGCCAAGTATCTGCCTTTGGCTCAGGTCATGATCCTAGGACCCTGGCATCGGAGCCTCCCATTGTCTGGCTTCCTGCCTGGGGGGGGAGGCCTGCTTCTCCCACTCCTTCTCCTCTCCCTCCATTTTCTGCTCCCTCTCTCAAATAAATAAGATCTCAAAAAAATAAAATAAATGGGGCCGAGGGTAATTGGACCCCACAGGCACTCTGTAGAGCTCTCCTCAACTTCCTGTCAAACTGTCATGAAATCTCCCTGTCAGTTGTTTTGGAGGTGAATTAATGTCAGGGGCCCCAATGATGACTTGAAGGCAGCTCAGAAGGCCAGAACTGGGGCAAGCCAAGGGGGTTCAGATACTCCTGGATAACAGCAGAAAGGGGGGTCTGGGTTCCCAGGAAGGGAGGCGGCTGAGGGCTCAGTCAGCTGCGAAGGGAATGGTTTGCTGGGCCTGGAATGAGAGAGAGGGGGAAGAGAAGGGGGAAGGCTCTGAGGGGAAGAACACTCTTATAAGGAAAAACTGTAAGATGAAGCAAAACTGACAGAAAGCCTCACGCCTGGATGAGGGAAAGGATTTCCTGGGGGACAGGGAGGGGGAGAGGGGTAAGACAGAAGTCACTCCTTCTCGTCTCTTCCAGCCTGTGCATCAAGGAATTTGACCTATTTCACAAAAGGGCTGCATCGATTATTTATCATCTCTCACTGGGATTCTCAACAGGGCTCCTGCCTCCAGCCTCTCCACCCCTCCAATGTGTTTTCCACACACAGTGACACTAGCATAATCTTTTAAAAGTCCAGCTCTCATGGTTCCACTCCTGTTTAAAGTCCTTCAAGGAACCCTCATCACCCACCCAGCAGAATTAGCCTAATTCAGGAGCAAGGCCCACTGCATCAGTCAGGTTCTGTCCATCTTTCCAACCTCATCTGTTGTCCCATCTCCCTGCATCCCTCATACTCCATCACACTGAACTATCTGCAGTTCCTCTAAAACCATTTGCTTGTTCACACCTCAGGACCTTTGCATATGCTTCCCCCCTTCCTTTGCTTGAAGTGCTTTCTTTGGCTCAACTGCCAGCACCCCAGAAGCCTTCTGTGACCTTCTCTCCCTACACCATATTTCTCACATTACCTCTTACATAGCTCTACGTGAGCGTGAGACCTTGTATCATTACCATGACCCTTATCTGTTGATGTGTCAATAACTAAAGGACAGGACCCCATTGTATCTTTTGTAGCCCAACAGCTCGCAAAGGGTCTAGCTCATTGCTGGCATTCAGAAAATGTTCAGTAAATGACTGAACTCACAAGTCAAAAAGACCTACCCAGTAGACACCCTCTGCAGAGACAGTCTAGCTGACAAAGACCCCCTTTTCTCTGAGAAGTGCCCCCAAGATGTTAGCTGGACCAAAGGGGGGAACATCTAATCTGAGCTGGGCTACATGGATTCCTTCTCAGGAAAGTAGAATCGTAAGAAAAGTTTGTTTCTGGAACTATACCATGTAAACTTTAGAATGTAAACTTTCTGAGGCATATATATCCTACTGTTGAAACTATGCAGTAGAGAAAGTCACTCTTAAAAGAAAGATGAAACAGCCTGATAGAGGATTTCGGATGGCTTTCTGATTCCCAGGTCTAACCCTCTCCTGAGACCATAAGAGTTTCCTATTCCCAGGCTTTGTGAGACACCCTGATTTCTAATAACCTGCCCCCTACTTCATGTTTGGACTTCACAGCATTCTGTCCCTGACCATGTAAGCCAGACTTTGTCCTTGACAGAGTGGCTCGGGGTTTCTTTTCTTCAAAAAACCCTTTATTTTAATTCATAAATCACACTTGGGCATAGATTAGACTGTGAATCAACATAAACATACAGAACTAGCAACCTAATTTACAGGCCCAATGCAAAAGGAAAATGTGAGAATCCTTTGTTCAAAGAAGTACAGTGAGAGTCCTAAAAGATAAAGTTTTTTCCTTTCTTCTGGGGTCTCTCTTTTGACTTATGGTATTTATTTGCTCTTTAATGGCTAGGTAAATAAAAATTAGAATTTTCAACTATTAACATGAATTTTATCATTTTTCTTTATATAGTTCAATACCTATATGGAGAATCACCAAAATTATACAATCTGTATTTCTTGGCTTCTACCAGAAGATGTTTCAAACTGGCCAAAGAAATGAGCCTAAGTCCCCCTAAGCACTGAGCTGTCTGATGGACTGGGATACTTTCCGGGGCAAGTACAGACCCTCATAAGGTTTTAAAGTTCCCAACCTGAGTCTCAGGCCCAGCAAGCTTGACAACTGCTGGGTCCTCCTTCCCACCAGCCCCCAGATCTATGTGCTATGGCCCCGCTGGGGTTAAGGGTCAAGCCAAACCGCTCCCATTCCAGTAGACCCCACCCATAGCAGACAGGTGAGTCCCAGGTAAACCTCCACACCAGGATGTGCTCAGTATGGAGCAGGCAAGAGACCCAACCTCACCAGGTCACTTGCTGAATGTGCCGCAGAGCTGTCATCCTGGGGCAGAGATGGCCACCATTATGTTCAGCACTGTGACTCGGCAGAGCCTGCGCACATCCCTGAGCCTCCCTGCAGGCACACCCGGCCCTCACCAAAGGCAGAAGCAGCAATGTGGACCAGGTGAGAGGGGGAAAGTGGGTCTCAGGCACCAGCAAGCTGGGAAGTGAGTGGCCAGGAACCCATCCCAGGGAGAAGGGTAGGCTTTGGTAGTTGGTACCACACATGAGCCAAGGCTCCAAGCCCCCAGCCCATGCTCCAAAGTCACTTACAAAACACAGTTTCAAAGATAAAACTAAGAATTTCAAGTCACTGGCTACAGAGCCTTAAACCTCAAGAACTGGGCTTTTTCGCGCATAGAACCCTATGTGACTATTCCAGTCACGCCCACGAGGTTGGCCTTGTCCAAAAAAAGATCACTGAACTTCACTAAATAAGTACAGAAAGCAGAAGCAAAAGAAATAAAACACACTTCAGATAATAATATTAAAGAATTTTAGAGCACTCAGACCCACAAACCATTAACATCATTCACATCTCAACCAAAGGACAAGCTTAAGAGCAAATGTCTTTACTCTCTTCAACTGAGACTACTGAACTGACCAGAGGATTCAGTATGTATGAATAAACCAGAATTAGATTTCTAAACATTTTCAGGTTTTATTCCAAAATATGCCTTTAGCTATTCCAAGGGTATTTCATGAAAGAAGACAGAATCCTATCAAAGCAACAAAGAAGAGGAAACCTGACTAGTTTCCTTTGCCCTAATAACATATGCTTTCAATGACTTAGCAATTCAACCTGAGTTTCACTTGGCAGAGGCTTACATGAAAAACTTTCTGTTGGCATTGGCTCCAAACAAGGCCTCTCGTATTTCAGGCATCTTTTGTTGGGCCAAGAGATCCAGTCGACTTTCTAGGGTATTGGAAACCTTTATTCTCTGATTGCCACTGTAGACCTCCACACCTCCAGCTGCATTCATAGCCAGGTGCACCTCTTGATCAATTTGGACTTCCACACATTTTTGGGAGACTATCATGTACTCGGGGATGGCTTTTTGCACCGCAGCCTCCACCAGGAGGATGTCCTGTGGCCTGCAGCGGACAATTACCACAGGCTCAAGCAGCCGGAGCAGACCCTGAAGCACTAGCTTATCCAGCAAGCCCTGGTAGATTTCTGGGTCTGCCACAATCCTGCTGAGTCTCAGCTTTGCACCATTCAGCAACTCCAAGATGAGGTCATCTCGGGCTCTCAGGACTTTCAGCCTTGCCTGATTCCTCATGGTGGACATCTGGATCTTCTTCTGCTGTTCTATCTGCTTCTCCTTCTTCTCGTAATACTCCATAATCTTCAACCGTTGCGTTTGCACAAGGCGTCCTTTCTCGATGTTGAACTCTTCCTCAGACTTGGCATCTATTTCTTCTGCCTTCTCGTTGGCTTCCTGCTCAATGAAAGCCATCATGTGCTTAATCTGCTTCTGCACATCGACATCACTCAAGGCCATGGCTGCTTCTGGAAAGGGAAGTAGAGGGGGAACTTGCAGGCCCTCTGGCTCCGTTGATTTAGGGCAGAGTTTCAGGAATAACTTCAGAATTCCACTTCCTTGGCTATGGAGTGCAGGAGAGAAGGAAGGAGAGAGTCAGAGTCTAAAAGGAAGGATCATGGAGAACACCTAGTCACTGCTCATTTCACAGATGAGGAAACTGAGGCCGAGAAAGGAAAAGCAACCTATCCCAGGTCATACCCTGTAAGGACAGAGACATGAACCTGGGTTTACAGAGTTCTATCTCTACTATACTCACCACTTTTTCATCACTAAATAATAAAAAAATTAGGGCAGACTTAGTCCAGAAGTTTTTTTTAAGACAATGATGGCTTAAGACTCATATAGCAAACTGAAGGGATGAAATGCCAAATTAATACATAAATGGGAAGTATAGGCCCATTTTGGGCTGGCAAGGGCTAGGGAGAATGCTAAGAAATTCATGATCAGACAGGATTCAATCCAGGAAAGCTGCCTGGAGGCAGAAGGGTTTCAAGATCCCTTAGATAATGCAGAGGCAGAACACTGGCAGACAGATGGTGGCACCTTGGAGAGAAGTGGGAGGTGGGAGGGGTTGAAAGCAGTCTTTTCATTGCAAGTGTTTTCCAACTCTAGATGTACATCTGAATCACCTAGGGAAACTTTCAGAAAGACAGAATCTCTGCCAGTAGGGTCTGAGAATCCAGATCTTAAAAAGCCTTCCTGGAAAGAAAAAAAAAAAAAAAAAAAAGGCCTTCCTGAGATGCTTACTGAGCTCAGGAAAATGATACATGAATAAAATAAGACTAACAGCAGCAGAGAGAGAAAATATTTTAAAAGAACCAAACAAATTTTGGAGCTAAAGAATATAACTGAGTTGAGAAATTCACTGCAGGAGTTCAATGACAAACTTAATTTAGAGAAGAATGAACCAGCAAATTCAAAGACAGCTCGTCTGAAATTACCCAGGCAGAGATACACATTTAAAAAAAAAAAAAAAGACGAAAAAGAAGAAAGTTAAGAAAGCCGAAGGGACACGTGGGAAATCATTAAGTGAATCAATATATGCAGTATGAGATTTCCAGTGACAGAAAGTATATTTGAAGAAATAATGGCCAAACACTCCCCCAAGTCTGAGGAAGGAAATGGACATCCAGGTTCACAAATGAAAATATGAAAGAAATCAAGTCTTGTCGCTAAAACCAGTCAACAAAATATAAAGTAAGGCAGCAAGAAAGGAAGAGGGGCAAAAAAGCTACAGGACATACATAAAACAATTACCAAAATGGCAATAGCATGTTCTTCCCTATAAATAATTACTTTAAATGTAAATTGATTAAACTCCCTAGAGTGGCTGAATAGATACACACTTTTTAAAGATGCAAATATATGCTGTCTACAAGATACTCACTTTAGATGATGCACATAGGCTGAAAGTGAAAGAATGGAAAAAGATATTCTGTGCAAATGGTAACCGAAAGAGAGCAGGAGTGTCCATACTTACATCATACAAACCAGACTTTAAGCCAAAAACTGTCATAAGGGAAAAAAAAAGACATATAATGATGAAGGGTCAATTCACCAGGAAGATATAATAATTATAAATATATATATGCACCCAATATCAGAGCCCCCAAATATATGAAGCAAATGTCAGAACTGAAGGGAGTAATAGACATCAATGCAGTAATATTAGGAGATTTTAATATCCTATTTCAATAATGGATAGAATATCCAGACAGAAGATCAACAAGGAAACAGAAGTGCTTGAACAAAAATATAAACCAAATGGAACCATCAGACACATAGAAAGACATACCCAGAACAGTCCCTCCAACAGCAGCAAAATATACATTCTTCTCAAGCACATGGGGAACATTTTCCAGCACCGGTCATGTAAGGTCATAAAACAAGTTCTTAACAAATTTAAGAAGATTGAAATCATACCAAGTATCTCTTCTGACCACAATGGAATGAAACTGGAAATCAACAGCAGAAGGAAAAACTGGAAAATTCACAAATATGTGGAAATTGAACAACACTCTCTTGTATAACCAATAGGTCAAAGAAGAAATCAATAGAGAAATTAGAAAATATCTTGAGCCAAACAAAAATGAAAACACAACATAATCAGAACTTATGGTATGCAGGTAAAGCAGTACTAAGAGGGAAGTTTATAGCAGCCAATGCCTATATTAAAAAAAGAAGAAAAATCTCAAACAATCTATCTCTACACCTCAAGGATCTAGAAAAAGAAGAACAAACTCAGCCCAGAATCAGAAAAATAAAAGAAATAATAAAGATTAGTTCAGTGCTTGGGTGGCTTAGTCTTATGAGTATCTGACTCTTGATTTCAGCTTGGTTCATGATCTCAGGGTTGTGGGATTGAGCTCCAAGTCAGACTCCACACTGGGCATGGAACCTGCTTGGGATTCTCTCTTACTCTCCCTCTACCCCTCTCCACTCGCTCTGAATGAATGAATAAATAAACAAACTAATAAATAAATAAATATTTTTTAAAATAAAGATTAAAGCAGAAATGCATGAGACAAAAATGGAGAAAAATCATTAAAACTAAAAGTTGGTTATTGAAAAGATAAAATTGGCAAACCTTCAGCTAGACTAAAAAAAAAAAAGATTCAAATAAAATCAGAAATGAAAAATGAGTACTACTGCAGCCACAAAAGTAAAAAAGGATTATAAAAGACTACAATAAACAGTTACATAATGACAAATTGAAAAACCTAGAAGAACTAAATTCCTAGAAACATACAACAAACCAGAAACTGAAAATCTGAACATACCTATAACGAGTAAGGAGATCAAATAAGTAATCAAATCTTCCCAATAAACAAAAGCCCAGGACCAGATGGCCCATTGGAGAATTCTACCAAAAATTAAAATATTAATGCTAATCTTTCTCAAACTCTTCCAAAAAACTGAAGAATGGGAAACACTTTGGAAGTTATTTCATGAGGCTGGCATTACCCTGATATCAAAGCCAAAGACACTGCAAGAAAAGACCACAGGCCAATATTCCTAATGAACACAGGTGCAAAATCCTCAACAAATACTAACAAACCCAATTCAACAGCACATAGAATCATACACCTTAGCCAAGTGGTGTTAATCCCTGTGACACAAAGATAGTTCAGCATACAAAAATCTATCAGTGTGATACACCACAGTAACAGAATGAGGGATCAAATCATGTGATGATTTCAACGGATGCAGAAAAGCAATTAACAAAATTCAACATCCTTTTATGATAAAAACACTCAAAAAAATAGGAATAGAAGGAAATTACCTCAATATAGGACAGGCCGTATATGAAAAGCCCAGAGCTAACATACTCAACAGTGAAAAACTGAAAGATCTAAGTCTTTCCTCTAAGATCAGGAACAAAATAATGATGCCCACTTTTGCCACTTTTATTCAACATATTTACTGGAAGTCTTAGCTATAGCATTTAGACAAGAAAGAAAGAAAAGTTTTCTAAATCAGAAAAAAAGAGGTAAAATTATCTCATACCTTATACCCCATATCTAGAAAACCTTAGTGATTCTTAAAAAAAAAATTAAAAAGCCCAGTTGGAACTAATAAAAAAATTCATCAAGTTTGCAGGCTATGAAATCAACACAAAAAAATCAGTTGTGTTTCTGACTAACAATGAGTAATGCAAAAAGGAAATTAAGAAAACAATCCTATTCAATATAATGCTAAGTAAAATAAGTCAGTTGGAGAAAGACAAATAACATATGATTTCACTCATATGTGGAAGTTAAGAAACAAGACAACAAAGTAAACAAAAAAGAGACAAAAAAACCCAGACTCTTAAATACAGAGGACAAAGTGGTTGTTTTTCGAGAAGAGACTGGTCGGGGGGGATGAGTGAAATAGATAAAGTGGATTAAGAGTAATGAGCACTGAGGCACCTGGGTGGCTCAGGGGGTGAAGCCTCTGCCTTCGGCTCAGGTCATGATCTCAGGGTCTTGGGATCGAGCCCCACATCGGGCTCCCTGCTCAGCAGGAAGCCTGCCTTCCCCTCTCTCTCTGCCTGCTTCTCTGCCTACTTGTGATCTGTGTCTGTCAAATAAATAAATAAAATCTTTAAAAAAAAAAAAGAGTAATGAGCACTGAGAAATATATAGAATTGTTGAATCATTATATTGTACACCTGAAATTAATATAACAGTGTTCATTACACTTAAAAAAATTAAGTGAATTGATTAATGTATGTAAATTGCTTAGAACAATGCCTTGGCACATAGTAAGTTCTGTTATTATTTGCATTACTAAAAAAAGAAAGAAAAAAATCCCATTACAGTATCATCAAAAAGAACAAAATACTAGGAATAAATTAAACAAGGATGCTAAATGCTTGTACACTAAAAATTACAAAACACTGATGCAGGAAGCTAAATAAGGCACAAATAAATATAAAGACATTTCATGTTCATGGTTTAGAAGACTTAGTATCAAGATGTTCAGTATAACCAAAGCCATCTACAAATTCAATGCAATCTCTTTCAAAATCCCAATGGCATTTTTTGAAGAAATAGAAAAACAATTCTAAAATTGACATGGAACCACAAAGGACCCTGCATAGCCAAAATAATCTTGAAAGACAACAAAGCCAAAGCCTCACATTCAGGAGTTCAAAACGCACTACGAACCCATGGTAATTGAAACAGCACGGTACTGGCGTAAGGACAGAAATACAGACCAATGGAGCAACAGAGAGCCTAGAAATAAGCCCACGCATACAACATAACATGATGTTTGACAAAGGGGCCAAGACTACACAATGGGGAAGGACAGTCTTTCCAACAAACCGCGTTGGAGAAACTGGATATCCACAAGCAAAAGAATAAAACTGGACCTTTATCTTTCACCATACACAAAAATCAACTCAAAATGGATTGAAGACTTATACATAAGACCTGAAACCCATAAAACTCCCAGAAGAAAACATAGGATAAAGTCTTCATAATAATGGTCTTGGCAATGATTTCTTGGCATGACATTCAAGCCCAGGCAAGGAAAGCAAAACAGACAAACGGGACCACATCAAACTCACAATCTGCAGAGCAAAACAAACAATGCAGTGGTGAGGCAACCTGCGGAATGGGAGAAAATATTTGCAAACCATATATCTGATCAGGGGTTAATACCTAAAATATATAAGAAACTCCTACAACTCAACAGCAAAGAAAAAAGAAAAAAAATTTAATGGGCAAAGGATTAGAGGTTTCTTCAAAGAAGACATACAAATGCCCAGAAACTATGTGAAAAAAATGCTTAACATCCGGGAACTGCAGATAAAAGCCAAAATGAGATATTACTTTACACTAGTTAAAATGGTCATTGTCAAAAAAAAAAATACAACAAAAATAACAAGTGTTGTCAAGGATGCAGGGAGATTAGAGCCTTTGTACACTATTGCTGGAAACGTAAAATGGTGCAGCAGCTATGGAAAATAGCACAGAGTTTCGAGTAATTAAAAAAAGCACTACTGTATGATACAGCAACCCCACTTCTGGGTATTTATCCAGAAGAATTAAAATCAGGGTCTTGAAGAGATGGGGCGCCTGGGTGGCTCAGTGGGTTGAGGCCTCTGCCTTCGGCTCTGGTCATGATCCCAGGGTCCTGGAATCGAGCCCCGCATCGAGCTCTCTGCTCAGCAGGGAGCCTGCTTTCTCCTCTCTCTGCCTGCTTCTACTTGTGATCTCTGTCTGTCAAATAAATAAATCTTCTAAAAAAAAATCAGGATCTTGAAGAGACATTAGCACTTTCAAGTTTACTGTAAAAACTATTCACACCAGCCAAGATATGAAAACAACCTAAATGTGCTTCCGTCACCAATGAATGGATATAGAATACGTGGTACATACACAGAATGGAGTATTATTCAACCTTTAAAAAAAAAAAAAAGAAAATCCTATGATATGTGGCAACATGGATGAATCTTGAGGATATTATGCTAAGTGAAATAAGTCAATCAGAGAAGGACAAATGCTGCATATTCTATTTGCATGAGGTATCTAAAGAAGTCAAAGTCAGAAGCAGAAAGCAGAATGGTGGTTGGCTGGGACTAGGGATGGGGGAAATGGACAATCACTGTTTAACGGGTATAGCGTTTCAGTCACGCAGATCTAGGGATCTGACATGGTACAATGCAGATACAGTTAACAATACTGTACCATATACTTAAAAATTTTTTAAGTGGGTAGATTTCCTGTTATATATATAAACCACAATTTAAAAAAAAAGAAAAGAAAAGAATGCCCAGAAAGTTGAATTACTCACCAAGTTTGGTGGTAAAACCAACCACCACTGGTGATAAAGACCAAGATTTGGTGTTTGAAATCTTGCAAACCGTCCCCTTGTTTCAGGATGTAATTTTTTAAAACACTGCACTTTTGTAAGCAGAGCACAATATTCTCTGCTTCTAAATAATTAAATGTTTTTGGTTTTTTTTAAAGTCTTCGTGGGAAACACTGCTTGGTCACCAGCTTTGGGAGCCACTGTGAACGAAAACGTAGAGAGTGGGAAATTCGAGAAGCCTCAGGTGATGTTGTAGAGGGAAAAACGTACCCGACTTACCCAGTGTCCTGCCAAGGGTCAGTCTTCGCTCTGGCGCCGGGAGTCTGTGCACGGAATATAGAACTTGGAACGCACACCGGAGCCTGGCACTGTTGCTTCCTTCTCTCTGCCAAAGACTGTCACCGTCTGACCAGGCAGCAACTCAAGTCCTAAGAGCCAGGCTGTCACTGGGGAAGGCTGGCCAAGCCTGCCAAAAGGAGGCCTAGAGGGATTTCCTTGGCTCACGAGCCAGGTTGGGGCCACCCTTGCATCCTCAGAATCTCAATGAAGTTGGCACGAGGTGGGCTTCAGCTCTGGGGGTGGGCTTCAGCTCTGGGGTGGGCTTGCTTTCTCCAAGCCCTCAGAAACAGATCTGTGTGGGAACCTGGGCAGCCAGCTTGTGCATTGCCTAATGAAAAATACGACTGTCATGTTGGCAGATCATGACCTTCCTTCCCTGTATGTGGGTCGCTCGGGAAGCCAAATTCAAAGGCTGTTTCAGAAGAAACCAGCGCAAACAAAATTTGCCAGACGCTCTTTAAGAAGAGTGCCGCACCCACCACAGAGACCCCTGGGCTCCCCTCCGGTCGGTCCGTCGGTGAGGAAGAACCTCCTTCCCAAGACCGGGCAGGGCTTCCACGGGCATCACCAGCTTGCACGGCATGGGTGCTGGAGTCAGATTTCTGGAATTTGGATCCTAGTTCTGCCTTGACCACTTCCATGACTTTGGGAAAGCAGCTCACACCTCAAAGCGTCCGCGTTCTCGTCTTGTGGAAATGCCAACGGCGTCCACGTGGGGGGATCTTCACGAGGATCAGATGGAAGGAGCCCGTGTTCAGCCTCACGCCAGCTGCAGCGTTCCTCTCCGCACCTGCTGGTGCTGGTTCTCATTCCTACTGCTCGTATTACCAGCTCTTCTCCGCTTCAGGCTTCAACCCCATCAGTCACTCTGTGTGTGTGTAGAGTACTTACAACTGATGGGATTTCCAATCCCAAAGGGACTGGAAACACACCCGAGTCCTGCCTCCCGATGTATGAAACTTCGAAGCCCCACGGGGAGCTTGGGAACCTCCCAGCCCTCTGTGGCCCCCTTCCCCACGGTCTCAGGTGACCAGCCACTTCCTTGGCGATGGTGGGTAAAGTCCCGAATCCCAGGACGCTTGGGCAGGGCGGGGGGTGAAGTCAGCTTACAGGCTGGCACGCAGGATTGTTCCATGAACCCGCTGTCCTAAGTTCCTGCTGCCTCCTACACTCTGACTTCAAAACAGCTTGTCAAGGCCGGACCTGATCACGCGGCTGCAGGGTTGGGCAGGGCTGAAAGGGAGGGACCAAGCCAGTTACACTGCAGGAATGCGGGTGCCGTGTCCTGTGTCTGGCAGATAGATCTTCCAGTCTGTCTGGGATGGGGATTATGAGCCCACATGAGTCCGTGGCTTGAACAAAACAAACCAAGAACGCAGACCCCTCCATGCCCATGAGGCAGGCGGACACTGGAATGGCGCCCGCCCTGCCCTCCCTCGGGGCTGAGGACAGCATCCAGTGCTCTCCATGCTGGTTCCATTCTCGAGGACTATTCAGCACCAGGGTCCCTTCACTGTCAGCCCCCCTCCCCACCCCAGTGCACCAGGCTCAGTCCCACCTAACAGCTTTTTTAGATCATACCATTCTCCAAGCTAAAAGCCCTCTTCTGCTTCTCTCCGCTCACCTGAATCCCACTAGTATCTTCAAGGACCAGTTTGAGCCCCACCACTTCCTTGACTTCTGGGCTCCTCAGAATTATGACAGGATGGCCTATTTTCCAGATATAAGGCAGAGCCGGAGGCCGCATCTTTTGTTGCTCCAATTACCTGGCTTCCTCGAGGAAATTCCTTGAGGACAGGGCGCTCCTTCTCTGGCAGGGGCTGCGTGGAAATAGGAACCGGTTAAAAAAGGATCAATTGGATTAAGGGCGTGAGAGTAGAGCACGGGGCTGGAGGGGGAAGGGACTTCCTTCTTTTCTTTTTCTTTCTTTTTTTTTTTTTTTGTCTTTTTTATGTGCAATATAACACACATTCAAAAAAGCATATCAAGCATAAATGTATGGATTAAGGAATTACTACGAGGCAAATGTCCTGTAGCCATCACCCAGGTCACGCAATAGAACCTTGCTAACACCCTGGAAATCCCTCCTCATGACCTTGGGGAAGGAGACATTTTCGAAACTGCTGACTTGGCTTGCATGGGGCATAGGCGGGGTCCTTAAAGGAGGTGTGCACTGGGAAATCTCTCTTCTCTGGCCCTCACCTCTGTGGCCTGTGTATGCCCTGCCAAGTGCAGCATCCCCAGGACCATGATAGAGAGGAAGGGGAGGCAGAAGTGTCTGGTGGGCAAAATGTGTTCGTCAGCCTGGAGCCGTGCCCACACTGTGGAGCAAGTGTTCTGCATTCTAGCTGGGGTTTGTAAGCAAGTCTGAGGACCATGTCTGGGTGTGGGCTCTCTACCCTAGCCAAAGGAGAGGAAGCACCAAACATGAGCCTCCAGACCCGTGGATGTGACAGAGTGAGGGAGGGAAGGGGCTTTCCAGACCTCGGAGCACAGAGTAACTTGCAGAGCCCAGGAAGCGGGTGAGGAAATTTCGAATAATGACTCCTTTGGGGGAATTTCAAATACTAAACATGTGGCAAGGGGACATCCCCCTTTTTTTTCTTTTGACAAATAGGGGTTGAATACCTATTATGGACCAGACACTGGAGATTGAGAACAAGGCAGACACCAGCCCTATCTCCCAAGCCCATGATGTAATGGGGAGGAGGAAGAGATGAACAGGTCCTCACCTGCTGTGTTAGGAACCAGTAGTTGCTAGAAAATTAGATGAATGAAGAGCCATAACCCCCAAGCCCCCTTCCAAGCTCATCATGCACTCTTCTATGACGTATCACCCTTTGGACAGGTAAACTGGGTAGGGGGTGGTTCCAGACATACCATCCGTGTGCACAGACACCTCACTCTGGAGGCACCTCACAGACACCTACCCCGGAAAAGGTAGTGAGTTGGTAGTATTCATGAAGGAGAATTTATCCAAATAGACAAGAATCCCTCAAGTCTGCCTGGACATCCGATTCTAAGCAACGCCTTCAAGTTAACTCGAAGGCGTTGCTTAGAATCGGATGTCCAGGCAGACTTGAGGGATTCTTGTCTATTTGGGTGCCTGGCACCCAAAATGGGTTGGGATGGCAACCAGGAAAGGACGCAGGCTGCAGGCTTCAGCTGAAGGAGCTGTCGGGAGAGCAAGGGCTCATCCAGGAGGGAGGGGTCAAGACGGGCATGAAGCGTGGACCATTTCCGGGGGCAGAAAGAGTGAGATGGGCCAGAGACGGAGGATGCTGTGGGCAAAGGCATGATGGTAGGCATGTGCGAGAGGACCGGTTTGGGCAACAGCAGACAGGCCCACAGGGGCGAGTGGGAATGAGCAATGTCCAGAAGGAAGGTTGGAGTTCAGCTGGGGAAGGTTTGACACATCCGTGACTGAGAGCTGGAACACTGGGTAAAGGAGACTCAGCAAAGGCTTCTGAGCAGGGTTGGAACTTGGCCAAACCTGGATTTAGGAAGGTTAGCCTGATGGTGGCAGAGGCCGAAGAGTCTGGCCCTGAGCCAAACCCTGGGTAGAGATAGCAAGAGATGAGCCCCTAGACAAGAAGACGGGAAGGGGAGTTTGGGACGGGAGGAGATGTGGCAGGGGATTCTGCCGCTTTGATGACCCAGGACTGGACCTGGAGGCACTTTCTGCCGCTTGGATTGGGGTGGGGGTCCCCCGTCCTGGGGTCTCCCCCTGCCAACCCATTCACTGAGCTCAGGGAAAAGATGTGGGAAAGTAGCCATTCTGCGTGCTGCTCCCTCGGAAGCAAGTTGGGGGCGGGCGGGGAAGAAAGCAAGAGCCCGAGAGTTCATTTCATCAGAAAATAAAAGGAGACACCCAGAGAGAGAATCAGAAGTGGCCATAAAGCTTTATCTCTGCTTCAGTGGCTGAGGAGTGATGGGCCACATACAGTTTCACCCAGGAACTCCATCCCAGGGGCAAAACAGGCTTCCGTTGGGGCCAGAGAAAGCGAGTGCCGGTAGGAGCCAGGCAGGTAAGATGAATGAGAGAACCAGGCAGGGCAAGAAACGTTCCTCCCCACACTTTACATTACGAATTCACAGCGTCATTTCTCCTTTTCAAACATCTGCAGGAAGGTTCCTTCAAAGCGGCTAGCTTCTCCCCAAGAGCAATCCGCTTCAAAGTTGCCGAGTTAAAAGGTTTTCAGTGATGGCTTCCTCCCAAAAGAGAAGCCCTTCCCTTCCATCCCTGACTAAAGGGCCCCTGTCATCTTTCCTTCCTAGAACCACTCTCCAGCAGGAATTGGACAGCGGTCCTAGCCCCAGAAAGCCTCCTGAGGGGCTGAGGGTGAGAATAAGGTCAGCAAGAAGCCCTGGGGGACACAAGCCCTTGGAAGGAGCTGACCAGCCAAGCCTCCAGCCTGGGAGCTATGGCCACAGCCATCTCAAGAGAGTACGGGTACTGTACTTGCTCAGAAACGCACAAGAACAATGTTGGTTACCAGTTCTCAGCTCAGGGGACACATTCAGACGACAAGCGCTGCTTCAATTTGGATTTAAGTCTCACTGGGTCCTTGACTAGCCTGGGCTCTGCGGGGAGACACAACTTAACCCCTGCCCCAGGGAAGGGTGTGGCTCGCAAGGAAGAGAACAAAGGAAGGAACGTATCCAACTCTGCCCCTCACCAGGCACTGAGACTTCCCCACCCTGCTGGAGAAAGTACTATTTCTGACCCCTCCTCCCATACTCATCTTAACTCTTCCCACAGAGGCCAGTGCCCACCAGTAGAGTGACGATAATTCTCTGTTGCACACAGATGAATGATAGGTGATGAGAACATTGTCTCCTCTAGAGATTACCACAATCACAGGGTTTGCAACCCTCTTTCAAACAAAAGAGAGAGGCGTGTGAAGTTGGGAAGAGGTTCTGCAGTGGGCTGCCCCCAGAGAGACACCTCCTTGGGTCCTGTCCACATTCCTGGAACACAAAGTTCAGTAAGAACTTTTAAAATGTGAGTTGTTTAAATGAGTTTGCCCAGGGTCCTCTGGTTGAGTTTCTCCTACTCAGATGGGTGACTGGAAGGCCCAGGCAGGCTCCCACCATCTAACCCATCCCCCAATCAGGGATGACCTTCAGTATAATTAGACTAACCAACCAGAGTGATCCTGCTCAGTTGGAACAGGGTCTTGAAAGACCTCTGCTCTGCCAAGCATTAATTCTTTAGATGTTGAATCTGGAGGTCAGAAGGAGCCAGGAAAAGGCCTGGAGTGATGGGGGCAAGGTGGGGGCATTTAAGACAGGGCAGCATTTACCAACCAACAAGCATTATCACAGGACTTTACAATCTGTTGGGCCAAAGGGGTGCAGGTGAGCCCTACCCCTGTGGAATCTTCTGGAAATTCCGACCTTTACTGAAGGGCTCGGGAGTCCACAGTTTAGGACACAGCTACTGTGTTGCATGTTCTGTTTTATTTCCTTGGTCTTTTGGTCCCTGTGCTTCTGTCTGCATTATTTCTAGTGCGATGTCGTCAATGTTACAGGTACTTTCCTCTACAATGTCCCAACCTGCTGTTAAGCCCAGCCAGTGAAATTTTCATTTCAGATATTAAGTCTTCAACTCTAGAAGTTAAATTTGGTTCTCTCGCTCTCTCTTCCATTCCCTTCCTCAGCAGGTTCACATTTTCCTTTTTAAGTCCCCATATGTAATTATCAAGCCTTTTTAAGTCTTCATCTGCTAATTTCACCATCTCCATCATTTCTGGTTTGTTTCTCCTGACTCTTTTCCCGATTATATTTCCTTACTCTTTTTGCACATCTGGTAATTATTAACATTCTGAATTTTGTGTTGCTGAATGTCCGTATTTTGTTGCCCGTATTTAAAGAATCATGAAATTTGTTTTGGCCAGCAGTCATGGTCATAGTGGGTGGGCTTAGTTCTTATGAGGCTTGTTTATAAAGTTTGTTAAGGGGGCATCTGGAGGTACTAGGTTATAGGTCTAATTTAGCCCTTCTACTCATGTATAACTTTTTGGAGTTTCTCTGAATTTTCTGGACATTCAACAAGGTCTCTCCACACTGGCTGGCTGAAAATGAACCATGGACCAGTCCATGCTCTCTGGTGGTCCTTTAGCTAGCACTGAGGGGTTTCACTATATGTACGAGCAACTTAGTATTAGCAGCACTCTCAGGAGGATAGTTCTGGAGTTTTTGCTGCTGTCATAGTCCCTCTTCTCTGATACTCTGCCTTGAAAAGTCTTCTCAGTCATCTCCTCAACTCAGTAAGACTGCCATGGTCTTTAAGTTCTCCCTCATTGGCTGCAATTCAAAAGGCACTTCCACCAGAAATTTAGGGGGACAGCAGGGCTTTTTCCATTTGTTTCTTTCTTTCAGGAATCACAGTCCTGTGCTGTGTGCTGTCCAATATCTGAAAATAGTGATATCATATTATTTTGTGCAATTTTTGAGTTGCTAACATTCAAAAGGCATACAGGCAGAACATGTCTACACTTAATGCCTAATGTGATGGTGTTAAGAGGCGGGGCCTTTAGGAAGCAGAGCCCTCATGAGTGGGATTAGCGCCCTTATAAAAGAGGCCCAGCAGAGCTCCCTCACCCCTTCCTCCATGTGAGGACACAACAAGAAGTCTGCAACCCAGAAGAGGGTCCTCACCCAACTGGGCTGACAAACTGATCCCATACTCCCAGCCATTACCTAGAACTGTGAGATTTAAATTGCTGTTGCTTATAACCTACTCAGTCTGTGGTATTTTGGAATAGCAGCCTGAATGGACTAAGACTAAAGGTAGTCTGGTGCCCGTTACTCGGGTATGGTAGAATTCCTCTTCTGAATTAGGTGCATTCAATACAGTGATGTCCTCTTCCAGGCCCTTCTCAAGAGGCTGGGTCACAAGGAACAGAAGCCGTCTATGGCTGACTGAACAGATAAGGAACCCCAAAGGATCATGGTAGCTCACAGGATTGTGGAAAGGCCAGAGAAGCTGCTCGACTCCCTTCATAAGAACCATGCCCGACACATGCTTCAGACACTGTTCTGATGAGAAAGACCACTTCTGGTACCATGGCTGCCAACAAATTCTGGACAATCCGTGTGTACAGCTGTCACTTCTGCACCGGGAACTTAAATATACCACAGGAACCACTACCACTGCCTACCCTTAGGTGCCACTTCCTGTCAGGAACTAGATTGTGTACCCACTGCTAAAGCTGCAGTCCCCACACAGAGTGTGCCCTGGATTTAACTCTAGTTGGACGAGCTCTAGAGTCTGATGAGGAGAGCAAAGTCTGTAATTTTCAGCCTCCATAAGGGATGATCTTTTCTTCCCACCAAGACTCATGAAGGGGAAGATTCCCCCAATTCAAAATGTCATCGTGATGCTGAGTAGCTAAAACATCACTGTGGAGGAACTATAGTTAGTGAGTTTGGATGGCCTTCTGTACTCTTAGTGCTGAAGCATGGAATAAAATTACCGATTTCATTTATGGAAGAGGGATCTGTGATCCAGTCTCCTTTGCAGCTTATGAGAGAGGGTCACTCCCAGATGATACAAGTATTCCATACCAACAACTTCTAGGGAAGCATCCTTTTCTACAGTTCAGCAATTGGTAGCAACCCCATAGGTTATAATGACTGGCCTTCTGACCTTAAGTTGCAGAAGAAGACAGGAATTAAGATGGCAAAATATTATTAATGGTTCTTGAGCCAAAATTCTCAGAGGCTGGGGCATACTTTTGAGTTTCTGGTATGTAATGAAATGGAAAAAAAGAGATCTAGCTGTTTTCTAGAAGTATAATGAGAAATGAAAACCAAGTGAGCCAATCTTATTGGGTTTATTTATTGTTCTGATCATTAAGGACCACTGACCTTTAATAAATGCTGTAACATTTAAGCCATTACTAACACCTTAGTTTTAAATTTTTTTAAAAATTTAACAGACAGAGATCACAAGTAGGCAGAGAGAGAGGAGGAAGCAGGCTCCCTGCTGAGCAGAGAGCCTGATGCAGGGCTCGATCCCAGGGTCCTGGGATCATGACCTGAGCCAAAGGCAGAGGCTTTAACCCACTGAGCCAACCAGGTGCCCCCAACACCTTAGCTTTAAAAACAAAAAACAAAAAAACCCTATGCAAGTTACATCATGTCTGAGTCCTAAGAAAAAAGGATACTGACAGGAGGTTTTAGTGGTGGGAAGGAAAAAAATGTGTATAGCATATGGCATGATGCTATGAAGATAGGACAGGGGGAGTCTGGGAAGCGGGAGAGGCCTAGAGAGAGAAAAGGCTTCAGACTGGAAATACTGGGCATGTGTGGAGGAAAGAAGCGCAACAGAAGACAAGAACGGCCCAGGTAAAAGGATGATAACCATTCTACCTCCTACCAATAGTTCTTTTTTTTTTTCTCACCAATAATTCTAAGAAAGAGGTTCAGAGGGTAGAGAAGAGTACCTACTATAGGCCAAGAATTAGAGGCCCGAGTGAGCACAAGTTTATTTATTGACAAACCAACTCACTGAAATTTGGAACAAATCATGGATTTGACTTGGGTAACTCTTACTTCCCCCTTCCCTTGAATTTTGCTTCTCCTAAAGTTCTTTATTTCTAGGATAACTTGGGGGAGCCCAAGAAACGTTGTGCATAATCCCGATGGAATAGAATTGTTGGTTGCCTCCCCAGTGCACATCACCCCCATACCTGCCCTCCACTGTGGGGGAGACACAGAATCTCAGTGGGAGCGAAACTCTGGCCTTTGGTTGGTCCCAATAGGCTCAGTCAGGGGAGACCCAACCCCATGTCACAGCGATGGTTTCAGGGATGGGCAGTAGCCTAGATGTAAGGCAACAACCGTCTGATATCCTGCTGGCCACCATGACTAAGGGACGGTTCAGGGATGAACTAAGCTGATCTGATCAGAGAAAATCCAAATTTTGTGCAATGAGTGAGTCAAAAGAAGCTCTCTCTCCTTCTGGGCAGCGTGATGTAAATAAAAATAGAGTCAGAGTTTTGAGCAAGTCATGTCTGAAGCTCGAGTGACTTCTGGATGTTTCGACTAAAGAAGTCCATATGCTCCCTTTGCTGGTGAAGCCAACTGGATTGACTTTTCTATTTATTGCAACCCAAAGCATCCTAGCCTTGATACCAAATGATCTACTGGAATCCATTTTTCCATTTCTGGGGCAGATGTGAGGGGACACAAACAAAATGACTAAAAAAAAATGAATATGTTGTAGAACCTTACTGTCTTTCTGGAGTTCTACTCTCAACTTGGTTTAAGCAGTTGGTTGCATGGTTAGGAATAGGAAACGGGAAAGATTTGAAAAATGGGCAGGAAGCCCAATGAAGGAGTAGAGAAAATAAAGACAGGAGATTGCAAAGCAAAAGAGAGAGAGAAGGTCAATGCCAACATAACATAGAAGCCTCAGAATCAGCCTCCTCTTCCGCATGCTGTTACGAAGCCCGGTGGATTCTGTCATCTACAGAGCCCTGATCCCCAGGGCCTCCTCTTTATTTTCACAGCGATGCTGGGTTCAGACTTTCATGACCTCGCTCCTTCTCATGCTCTCTGCCTTCACTCTCATGCCCTCCAAATTTATCTTCTATACCTCCACCACAGTGATCTTCTCAAAGGAGAGCTCTAAACTTGTCATTTTCCTATTGAAAAACTTTTGATGCCTCCCTCCTGTGGAATGTGGGAAATAGCTGAGCTTTGAAGATAGATCATTTTGAAATCTAGCTATGTGACTTTGGGCCAATTTCTTCATTTCTTCATTTCTCTGCACATCACCGATCTCAACTATAGGCAGGATTCCTTTGCTTACCTGTGATAGAAAACGACCCCACACTCATTAGGCAAAAAAGGAAGAGAAACTCATGAAGTCAAGGGACCAACTGAAGAACAGTGGTACAACAGGGTCTCAGTGATAACGAGAAGCAGAACTCACAAATAGCCTGTATCGTCTCTGCCCTTTCTCAGGGGTGGTGGCAAGGGAGGACCTGTAGTTCCATTTTTGCTTCTTTCTGCATTTTGGCTTTATTTTCTTGGACTGGCTGTTTCGTGAAGGGCTGAAACATGAAACATGAATAACCAACAGCTTCCAGGCTTACATTCTAGTTTAGTTAGCAAAACAGGGGAGACTCCTGTTTTGAATCCCAAATTCAGTCAGACCTTTCAGGAAGGGCTCTGACTGTCCCCTCTTGGATCAGGCACCCACCCAGGCCTGATCAACAGGGGTCAAAAACAGGTGTAAGAAGATAGCCGCTTCAATTTAAGCCGAATGATCACAGGGAATACATGAGAGAGAACATTTAGCAGAAGCAAATGGTCCATTCTGGATGAACAGACAACCCAGCAGATGTTCCCTACAAATTTTATCTCGTATGGTTGTTTTGAGGTCCAGAGAAGACAACCCACATAGATAAGTACCAAGTACCCACACAATACCTGGGCATATCGCACAGTTCTGCGAATTTAATTACATTAATTAGTTAATTTAATTAATTAGTTCCCAATTTACTACAAACCAGTTTCCCTGCATCACTAATCCTATAATCTGTTCACTCTAGAGGGTTCACCAATCCCCCAAAATTGTGTGCTGTGTCTTCCTAACCTGGGCAGGGCTGTCTTTCCCAGTCATTCTTATCTTACTCCTCTTAGCCTCTTAAACCCCAGGCCAGTGATTCCCTCCTGGAAATCCTTCCTTAGCACACCTACAGTTAGGTCCTAAAGCCTTTCCTGCAGTTCCAGAAGGCTGTTCCTTAGCCTCCAGTATAGCACTGACCACGTTGTACAGTAATTACCAGTTCACTCATCAGCTTGTTTCTGCCTCCCTCTCCAGCGACTGTGGCTTTCCAGCTCCTTGTCCCACGTCCAGGAATAAAGCCTGGCATCTGGTGGACCTCAGTAAACACTGGGAACTGAAACCCTGGGTGAATCATTGAAGACGAGGAAGTAAGGGGGAAAAGAGGAGAAGACAAAGGAAAGATTTCACTGTCCTCACACAGACCTGTGTGTGTTTTGACACTTGCCATCACAAAGGCAGAAAATCAAGCACAGAGACTATGGGATGCTTAGAAACAAAGTTGCTTCCTGTCCTTCCAATCCCGAAATTGGACAACTGCTTTCTGGGTTTTTTTTTTTTTTTTTTTTTTTTTTGTCTTGTTTTGTTTTGTTTGTGCTTTTCGGTTGGTTGGTTTGTTTTTGTTTTAACCACTTGAGACATTATCCTCTTTGCTCATAGGAAAGTAAGCTTTCTGTTGAGATCTGGTTGGTCCTTCCAGCTAACCTGTCTGTGGGCTGACCTGGAGCATCCAAGATAAGGCCCTCCCCCCCGCCCCCCACTGCACTCCATATGCACACTGGTGGGATCAGCCCAGAGCTCCGAGTATTCCTGGCAGTCCATTTTGGTTTCTTGATGGGTCAAAGGGATGAGGTCACCACCGCCAGTGAAGTCACCACTCCATGATTCATCCGACATCAATTCCCCACTTGGGGTGCTCTGACATTCCCAGAGCTTCTCCCAGAGCATAAAGAACCTGGGTTCCCTGCCATTTTTCAAGGTTCTGGAGCTAATGCTCCAGCTCCCTGGCTCCCTAGTAAGTAAGTGCCCCTTTAAGAAGTACTGTAAGAACTGAGAGGAGTTCTGAGAGGAGTTCTGTAAGAACTGAGAGGAGGAAGTCCTGGACGGGGAAGCCTCTGAGAAGCCATTTTCCTCCAGTCCCAGGACACACCTCATCATCCTTCATAGAAGCCTTCCCCGTGTCTCCAGCAACCACTTCTTTCCTTGTCCCAAAGCTTTTACCAGGATTTGGCGGGACACATTCTAAAGGGCTCCAGGATTCTCAGGGGCGAGACCTGATTCCACCCTTACGGATGAGCTCACATTTATAGATGGGAAAGCTGAGGCCAGGAGAAGAGAAGTGACATGCTCAGGTTAACACTAGTGTCAGAGCTGGGGCCCAATGGACTTTCCCTGAAGGTGGTACTCTGGGAGCTCCTTAACCTCTTCTGATAGACGTTCCTTTTAGAACACAAGCTGCCTAAAGCAATGGTCTTGTATGCAAAGGGGCAAGTCCTCCTTTCTTACTCTCTTCACAGCAAGTGCCAGAGACTGGCCTTTAACCAAGATCTGACTTCAAGGCACTATACTGCCTTCCCTAACCTGTCATTCAGTACACACAAACTATCTTCCAGATTCCCCACATAACCTAAAGCAATGAGGCAATGGCTATATCCACACTTAGACCCAAATGGAGGGGTCTCGGGAGATGTTCAGTGTGACTGCACAAGGACCTTCCAATAATCTAGCAAGTCTTTCTGGGATAGTGGAAATCAGATCGGGGGTTTGGGAGTTGAGGCCCAAGAAGTGAGGCATGGAGCCATTCCCCAAAGTGTTCTCCGTCTTTGACTGCCAGACTTAGCTGGAAGCCTCTGGGATAACCACTTTGCCTCTCTAAGTCTGTTTGCTTACCTATAACCCCAGAGAGCACTAAGGCAGATGGTCCAGTTGACCTCTGCACAGCCTCTCAAAGTAGCATTTTCCAATCTTGTGAATCAATGAAAGAAAGCGATTTCTCCATGCGAGCAGGGGGTGGGGGTTGTGGTGTACCCACTCTCCCCTGCCCTCCGTCCACTGCCTCATGGTCAGGGCAGCAGGAGAGGCCAGTGAACAGGACCTGGCCACATGGTGTTCCTGAGCGTTTCCCAGGCAGGGATCAGGGGTTGCCCCCCAGGATCAGTGGCCAAGTCTTAGAACAAGAGTATCACTCCTCAGGGATCACATCCTCACACCTTCGAAGGACCTCAGAGGATGCTGCCTCCAGAGGAAGCACGGGTCCATTTGCCTCGTCCAGAGCCGGCTGGGTCTCCCTTAGCTGGCTGGCCGGGGGTTGCTTCAGAGGTTCAAGGTGCTGTACTCCCTCAGTCAACAGTTTCAAAGTAAATGATTCAAGCTCCGTGCTGTGAAGAGCCTGGGGGTGGTGGTGGGATGGGGAACCAAGCAATAAGCCGGAGTTCCTACTCTCCAGCTGTGGAGCCACCACCACCCCCCCCCCACCACCCCAAACACCTTAAAAAAAAATTTTTTTTTTTAAACCCTCTTGGCCTTTCTTCCTTCCCGGATTTCTAGTTCTGTTGTGCCCTTAGAGGCCGATAGGACAGATCCTGCCTTCCGGGTGGAGTTTAAATATCTATGTATAATTTTGCATGACTATTGCGTCACCGTTGAAGTCGTCGTGGTTCCCCCGAGAGGCCTCCTCGGCTTCTTCCAGCACCGGGGCCTTTGGACGCTTCCGGGCGCTGCGGCCACTTGCGCGAGGAGCCCTCGGCTCCTCCCGAGCGCTTCCCTCGCGGCCACCTCCCCCAGCCTCACCTTCCCCTCCCCCCACCAGTTCCCGGCCCCGGCCCCGGCCCCCGGCCCCGGCCCCGGCCCCCGCTCGCTACTCCGCGGCTCCTCCCCCTTGCCCCCTCCCCAGCGCTCGCGGGGAGTCAAGCTAGGGTGAGCCGGCAGGCCCGAGCGGCGGGCGGGGCGCCGGGCGCGGGGCGCGGGGCGCGCAGCCGGCGGGCGGGGGCGCTGGGCAGGCTGCCGGCTCTCGGGGAGGCTCTTGGGCCCGCCCTCCTCCGGGGCCCAGCCGGGAGGGGGCCCGGGCCGGCGCGGGGCGGGGAGAGCCGCCTGGCCCCTCCCCTCCGCTGCCCTCCCCAAAGTTGCTGTCTCCCCCGGGGCCCGCCAGTCTTATGATCCAGCGGATCCTCCTGGGGAGGCCGGGCCGGGGAGAGGGCGCGGGCGCCGAGCGGTGGGTGCAGCGGGCGGGCGAGGCGACCGGGGCCCGGGCGGGGATCCGGGCAGCGACCGAGGCGGCGGCAGCGCCCCGGGCCCGCCGCCCCCTCCCCTCGGGCAGGGGGAGCCGCTGCATGGGGCCGGGGGGGCGGCCCTGCTGCGCGGAGCGGCGGCGGCGGACCCCCCAGGCGGGCTGGGGCTGAGCCCGGGACCGGGGCGGGGGCTCCGGGGGGACCATGCCCGGAGGCCGGCCGGCCGCAGCATGGCTCACGGGCCCGGCGCGCTGATGCTCAAGTGCGTGGTGGTCGGCGACGGGGCGGTGGGCAAGACGTGCCTACTCATGAGCTATGCCAACGACGCCTTCCCGGAGGAGTACGTGCCCACCGTCTTCGACCACTACGCAGGTAAGCCTTGGAACTGCTGACTAAGGGGCCGCTCCCCGGGCCGGGAACTTTGGAACAACTTTGGCTGAGCCCCCTCACCGCCTCCCCCGAGCGCGCTCCGCACCCTCCCCCCCGCCCGGCCTTACGCGGGGCTCCCGGCCCCACCCCTAGGCCTCCCCTCTGGCCTTCCCTGTAGGGGCCGGGAAGACCCCTCTTCCTACCCCGCCCCACCCCCTGCCAGTCCCGGCTCCCCACGCTTCCCAACCCTCGGACTGCCTGGGCCGACCTTCTTGACCTTCCCATGGGCTCCTCCCTATTGCCCTAAACCCCTGGGGAAACAACTTGGGGCACTGGTCGAGACGTGGCTAGGGACTTGGGAGAAGGGAGTGGGCAAGTGGGGCCACATCACACCCCGTCCTCGCTGCCACTTAACAGTGAGCCCGGCACAAGGGAAAAGGCACCACATCTCCCGGGGAGCGCCCGCAAGCCTCCGGCTGGGTTGCCAAAAGCAGGTCCTGATGGGGAGCGAGATTGCCCCAGACCCCGGATAATGGAGCTTCTCTCCCCGCCCCCACTTCTGCCCTTGCAGTCAGCGTCACCGTAGGGGGCAAGCAGTATCTCCTGGGACTCTATGACACGGCCGGACAGGTGAGTGTCTTGGCCCCTGGCCGACACCCCCTTGCCTTTCCTCAATTCAGGGTGGCTGTACGTGGCCTTTGGAAACGGAGATGTCTAGGAGGGAGGGTGTGTCTTCGAGGGGCCCGTCTGGATCAAGTCTTTATTTCTTTTTTCAAGTCAGCAAATTAGGAAAAGAAAAAAACAAAAACAAACAAACAAACAAAAAAACTACCCTAACAAGAAACCCATCCCTGCCCACCCCATGCGAACCCCTGGGCTATGAAAGTTTTTGCCTGTGTGTGCTTTCTGTACGGTGCCTGGTGTGTGGGTCCCAACTCCTGTTGCAAAGTGGCAGCGGCCAATCAAGAAGCGCCCTTATTTTTAGTTGCAGATGACCAGGTCTCCCCCTCGCAGCCTCTGTCTGGTCCCTCATTGGTGAGTGGTCTGCCTGCCGGAGGAGCCTGATTGGTGCGAAATGGCATCATCTAATATGATGGGAAGGCATTTGGTCCTGGTTCTGTTTATTACAACATCATTGCACTCTGGGACTCGAGTCCCTGCAAGCAAACGTAATTTGTGGTGTTACCAGAGGACCACAGGGAAAAAAAGAAAAGAAACAGCAACCTTCCAGCCACTCCCCCAGGGGAGGGAGGAGGAGAAAGGGTTAGGAGTTCAGTATGAATCTTGGAGGAGGAGCTCCCCCCCCCCCTTTCCTTCCCTAGGAAGTCCAGGTGACTCTGTCTGGGTTTTCTTTGGGAGAGATTATTGTGCAGAAAGAAAATTCACAGTCCTCCTGGTAGCCTCTGACCATTAGCATAGCAGAGGTGGCTCTCCTCTCTGTCCCTGTCCCTCTTCCTAGACCCACTTTTGCAGTGGAGGTGGGATGACTGCCTGTAATGAAGTTTTGCAGAATCCAGCCCTGTGATTAGACATGCAGCCTTGGGCAGAAGTTTCCACGTGTCATGCAGACTTGAGTCCTTGAGGACGTGTGAACAGCTGAGGGGCTTAGAGAGTGTTCTGGCAAGTGTCAGTGCAGTTTCCTTATCTTACGATGGGTTTCAAAACATACCCTGTTCATACACTGTGCCAGATGCTCAGCACTGAGTTGGCACACTTGGGTAGGTGCTCAATAAAGGGGATCTTTTCTTTGTAGCTTTTCTAGATTTGGATTTCAGAATTGTGGTACCAGGTTGGATTCCGAAAAATGCCTTGCAGAGGGTGTCTTGATGTGGCTTCTGGTTTCTAAGCTGTTAAGTTAGAAAAGCATCTGAGGATAGAGAAACTGTGGGCAGTGCAAGGTGCCAGAGGCCATCCTGATTCACCAAACCCACCCAGGTCAGTACAACCAGTCCTTAGCTTGCCAGAGCCCCATTTGGGTGCCTGCCTTGTAGCTGTTACTTACTCTATCAGAACGTATGGAGGGCAAGAGGCAGAACACAGTCCATTAAGTAAAACCCAACTTTTGAGCCGGACGGGTTGATAAATAACAGGTTGAAATTGTTGGTTGAAAAGGAGACTGGTTTTTAAATATCATCTCTAATTTTAACTTCTCTCACTACCACCTCTTCCCTTTCCTCCTTTAACTTGTCACCATGACCATTCATTTGACCACAAGCCCTATTCAAAAGGATGTGTGTATGTCAGAGCTGTTCTGTGCACATTCAAACCCAACTAATATTTACTGAGTTTCTTCTGCATGTCAGGCATGGGGCAGCCACTGAAATACTCTTTTTTCCCATGAGCTTAGTGATAGTCTCTCTCTGTAGATGGGGAAACTGGGCCTCAGAGAATCTAGGTAGCTGACCTCAGGTCACACAGCTACTGACAGGTATTGCTGGGGTTATGACCTGGGTCTGAATTTGCCCCTGGTTGAGGTGGGCTGTGATGCCACCTGGGATGATTGGAGTCCTTGTGGGTCTGTTTACGCAGTACCTGGAACCTGGACAGCCGTTCTCTGAGTGGGGGTCGTGTGTACTGGAGAGAACCCAGATTCTAATAATCATCCGAAGTTGGGCCCACTCACAAAACCAGAGCTTCCCACACGTCCTCATGATTGCTGTGTCCAGCGGAGATTGTAAGACACATACCAAATGGCATCAAACTATGAGTAAGGTTCAGATATTACTGTTTTGACCCAATGGTGGGACATCTACTCTGTTGGCCAAGATGTGTTTTAGGGCCCCTTAGCATTTTTTCCCAATGTCTGGAACTTTTTCCTTTTATTTATTTTTTTTTAAAGATTTTTTTTTTTTAAATTTATTATGTCAGAGAGAGAGCACACACACACAAGCAGTGGGGAGCCTGATGGAGGCCTTGATCCCAAGACCCTGGGATCATGACCTGAGCCGAAGGCAGATGCTTAAACGACTGAGCCACCCAGGAGTGCCTGGAACTTTTCCTTTTAGATCAAAGTTAGTGATAATTCATCTTTCAGTGTTTAAGAGTTTATTACTAATAAGCAATCTTACCAATGTAATCATCAACAGTATGAAATGAGGAGTGCCTAGTGTATACCTAGCACTGTGCTAAGCACCTGGGGATTACAAAAGAATAAATTTAAGATAGGCGTCTGCCATGGCTGATGATAGCATAGAAGTGTCTGAACCCGGTATCTGTTCATATGTGTTAAATAAGAGATTCCTGTGTTGTTCTTGGTCGTTAAGTTCTCATGCCTGTATGAATCAGTATCAGATTAATCTTACGATAACAGTAATGATCAATAAACACATAGACATGCATACACACACGTGTACATATAGAGAGACATTTTTAAGCCTCACAGATGGCAGAGAAAGGCCTACGGGCTTTGGAACCAAAGAGGCCTGGGCTCAGATCTCCACCTTGCTGTACTAATCATGTGATTCTGGCTATACTTAACCTTCTTTGTGATCTAGTAAGAACGCGGATAATTTGAAACTATGCTGCAGTGTTGTAGACTGGCTTAAACTGTTTCATGTACATAAAAGCAGCTGACACTGTTCTTCCCTCATAGTAGATGGGTATAAATATTACAAGAAATTACTGTACTGTACTCTGGGCAGCTTTGTTGGGGGAGGGGGGGTCACAGGCGGAAGAGAATAGTGTATTATGTCTGGAGTTGATAGAAATTCCACTAGATGCCATATGCTGGAACCTTCTCACCCCGAGGTATGGAGCCAGCTCCTACTTCAGGATTCCCACAGTCCCCGCCACTGGACCCATGGACGCAGTCCAGTGCTCCCTGCTCCACATGCCCTGTGGTATCAGATGGTGTCCTTTCTCTGTCAGAGCCTGCGTGCCCAGTGACGGGAGAGAGACTTCGGAAAACCAGGCGTTCTGTGTACACTTTGAGAAACAAGTGCGGTGTGTAGGTTTCAGTCTCTTCCACTTGGGGAGGTAAGAAGGGTTGAGGGGGAAGCACATAGCCCTGGAAAACGTCACTTTCTCTCCATAATCTTGGCTTGGAATGTTCACTCACTGTATTTGACTAACAGAATCAATGCCTCCCTTGAGTGGGAACTTCTAGTCTGTGTGCTTGCTCTTAGTCTATTTGACCCCAGTCAAGTTCAAAGCTGTAGGTAACATTAGCCCAATTTTCACATTAGGGAACATAGTAGATGACTGTTGTGATTGACCTTTGGCCTTCCAGAGGAGGTTCCTTCCCCCTTGGCCTCTGTGGCTGTTGGCAGAGGGAGAGGGAGGGAGAGGGAATGATGAACACGAGTGCATGCTGGGCAGCTTTAGTCCACATCATGTGCTCTGCCTGGGCACATCCCTCAACATCCCCAACACCCTTGGCCAAAGGGAAGCCCCCTCTCTTGCTTGGCAAAGCCCCTGGGTGGCCCAGGAGCGGCCCTGAAATTTTGACCGCCCAGCATCTTGGAGTGGAAGTTGAGGGCAGTGGTGGCTTCCCCATCACCGGGGCCCTGTGGAGGGGTCTGGCTTCCGGCCTGAGCCTCTGTGGAGCTTCTCCTTTCTTGCCGGTCTCTCAGGACTGCAGTGGAGGCCCTGCAGCGGGGGACCCATTGTCCACTCAGGGAGAGAAGGGACCGGCAGTGTTCTCTCCCTCCTGCCTCGGTGCTGTTTGGGGCTCAGGGGAAGTGGGAAGAGCTCTCGCTCTCTGTGGGGTGCGGAGCCGCCTGGCAAGTTGCTCTTGGGCTGCGGGTTCCAGGCTGATCTCTTCATCCTTGGCAGGAAGGCAGAACTTGATACTCTCAAGCGGGAAGGACTGGCGCCCAGTTTATCCCAGGTCCCAGAATACCCACACACAGGAGGGTGTGTGTTGGGGGTGCGTTTGCGTTCCCTAAAGTTCCAGATTTAGCCACTGCCTCAGTGTGTGGAAGTCCATATGTATGCTTTTGGGTGTTGTGTTGCTATGTCTGTTGACTGAAACACACAGGTTCAAGGATGCATACATGAGAGCTATAAATAGCTTTAACTTAGGTGTCTGGGGTTGGCTCTTCAGTGACAAGTGAGATCTGTTTCTTACTTGACAGAACCCAGCAGCTGTGGCTGCCCTCCAAGCCCTCTGGGGAACCAGGGAAGTACTTCCCCTCCAGAAGGGAATCTCCAGGGGAGGCAGCCTTGGAATGCCCCATCTTCTGTGTTTCCTGGGGTGGCAGGCCCCTAAAGGCCTCGTAGAACAGGAAGGGACCAGGGGGAGGGCCGCTATTTGCCACTCATTGGGCTTCTCCTGCCTTCAGGCAGGCGTCCTCTTGTTACCTGCCGAGGTAGACTTTTGCCAGATGGGGAAATTGAGAGTGAGTAGGCTTATGGGAACTAGACAGAAAGGCCGTCAGGAAGAAGATTTTCCTTCCTTTGGAGGGGGCCTGCAGGGCGCATCGGTAGGGTGTGGGAAGCACACACTCGCACTCCATGAGCTCCCGGGGCCCACAGCCCAACACTCTGTCCCCGAAGTGCCCAGAGAGCAGACCCTGGTCCCCAGCGCAGCTTCAACAGGTGAGCCGTGGGTACTAAGCATCCCGGTTTCCCTTAGTAACCTACTAGATTTGTCGGCTGTGCGTTTTCCCTCACCTTTTTAGAAGCTATTTATATCTCTAGCCTGCACCACATCACACATAACGCTGATTTCCTCCTCTGCATTGGGAGGGTGGACGGCCTTTGTTGCTCCAAAGCCTCTGCAGTGACCCAGTGCTCCGCGCTCCCCTTGTCACTCTGCTGTGGGTTTGGGATGTGTCGGCTCAGACCGTGGTCGTGCAGGCAGGAGCCCCGGGGTGGGGGCAGTCTGCGTCCTCTCTCACTAGTTTCTGTTTGTGTGCACATGGGCCCTGTCCCCGTTCTCTGACCCATCAGGCTACCTCTTCCACATTGGTCGTGGTGGTCTTGAGGTTTACAGACGTTTGTACTCTGGGAACCAGTGCTTCCCAGCAGGTGTATCAGAAGCAGGTGTTACAGGTATGCTCAGATCGCATCCTGTCCGCCCCGGGACGGGTGGGGGGCCTTGTGCAGCCTCAAGGAGCCTGGGCAAATGTTGTCATTTCTATGTGTGCCCGGTGATGAAAAAGGTGGGAGGCATTCTTTTACAGCTCGTGGGTCAGAGGCCTTATGGGGAACTGGGTGTTTGCAGTTTTGTTGTGGAATTTGGGGTTTCAGGAGATGAGACCTAGTGGTATTGGAACAGGACAGAACAAAGCAGCTCTCCGTGGAGGTGTCAGTTTCCAGCAAGGACACATGGCTTGGCAGCAGTGGGCACTACCAAGAGGCCTCCAGTACAGAGTAGCAAACTGCAAGGAGGAGGGAAGAGAAGAAGTTACAAAGAAATAAAACCCAAGACCACACATGTCTTTAAAAACTGAAATTGTTGAGTCTCAGCTGGATTTCCTTTTCCCTCGGATGGGCTTGGTTTTGCCCTAATTTGGCAAGCCTGGATCAAGGAGCAGTTCCTTGCCCTCAGCAGTTTGCTGTTCCTCTTTTAGTTTCTCTCTGCATGCAGCTGCTTGGTGCGAGGAAGCGCGGGGAGGTTGGTGGGGAGGCTGGGCGGGCTGGTGGCCCGGGACCATGGCGGGTTCATGGGAGCTCTCCCAGGACTCTCGGAGGAGAGTTCTCCCAGATCCGCTGTCTGCCGGGCCGTCTGGGGCCGCTCCTCGCTCCCTCTGAGCTCCGTGAAGACTGTCTTTCTCTCCTCACTGATTCCAGCCCTTAGCAAGGTGCCCAGCGCATGGAAGGCATATGACAGATACTTCTCAGATTGAGTTGATTTTTCTTTGGCCGTCAGCTCATTTCTGCGAAAAGGTTAACCCAAGACTAAGGTGAGAGCCTTTAGATGATAGCTTCAGGCACAACCCGTTGCTTGGAAAATAGCTTTAATACAGTCTCCAAGGGTCAAAGGAATCCCAGGCTCGGAGGGATGCCCAGGCAGCCATTATACCCCCACTGAGAGCCTGGAGGCTTAGTGGTCACCAGTGAGCCCGTCCCCCAGGACTCTCGTGGGCTCAGGCCTTTGTAACTTTCCTGAGGCCTCTCACATCTAGGTCGCAGTGGTGTGGGTTTGGGATTCTCCAGACGAGCTCCGAATCCCGCTCCTCTTCTCTAATGCTGTAAGGCCGGGAGGCCAGCTGGCTCCCCAGCCCTGGTGCACGGGGGTGATGATGTCTGCCTCCCAGGGTTGCCGTAGTCACCCTGTGTGGTGGCTGAGGGTGACGGTCCGGGCCGGCGCTGGGGGCCCACACCAGCTCAGCTCCCGTGGTGTTGATGCAGTGTTGGCTCTGTGTTCCATGGGAGGGGACAGGAGGGGTCAGATGGCCACATACCTGGGAAATCTCATCCTGTGAAACCAACTGCTGCATGGTCCCTCCCCCAGAGAGGTGGCAGAGCTGAGCTTTGTGGAAGACGTGGGCTTGTGGGAAGAGGTGGGAGAGAGTAGAGGATACTGGTAGCAGCTGTGAGCCCCCACACTGCACTGCCAGGGCTTGGAAATTCCTTTTTCTCAGCTGTGAAATGGGGATGGTAGATGAACCACCTCGCAGAGTCATTGGATCAAACCAAAGCTTCCCAGCTCTCAGGGTCAAGGCTGAGGGGTAGGGCTGGGACGGGCAACCCTGGGCTGGGGTGGTCCCTTCCAGCGGGATCCATCCCGCTCCGCAACTTCACTGCTGCCCCCACCCCCACCCCGCCACCACGTATGGAACTCATGATCTCTTCTCTATCCCGTGAAGGGAGACAAGGGGGAGCATTGGATTGAATGAGGTCACGCGGCAGAAGGTCACGGGGAGCTCGTATTCTGGGTGGGGAGGAAGAGCATGGGGAGCACAGGCACAGTGGGAGGTCTCAAATGTGTCCATATGACCCCCAGATCCCTGGTATCAGTGTCGACTTGTGGAGCCGGGCTGATCATTAATTGAGGGAGTGTTTCACCCAGTAACTGACAACTTAGTAATTAGAGGGATATTAATCTGGTGCTGTGTTGCTTGTTGATTTTAATAGAAAGAACAGAAAGTGGGGGGAGGGACTTTATTGTTGTTACTGTCTTCTTTTCAAGTGGCTGGTGGGAGCAGGGAACCAGCCGCCTCTCTCCCACTCCCCAGACTTGCCAGCCCTGCCTAGACTCAGGGTAGAATCTGGGGTTTACTAACGACACACTCCCCACCGAGTGGTATTTTACAGACTGCAAAGCATGTCGCATTTGGTACCTCCCAGATGCTTCTCACCTGCTCCGTGAGGAAAGGAAGCAAGTGGTGTTTGCCTCCGTTTGCAGGTCAGGGAGGTTAAGGACGCCTTCCAGGCCACGAAGCTGGTGAAGGGCAACAAACAGCAAGCAAACTGTCCCTCTCCAAGCCCTGGGTTCTTTATGTTAAATTCTTCATGCTAATCAGCTCCATGGTGTTAAATGTCTCTTTTACATCGCCCGTATTCCGTCGTTGAATTTTTCATGCAACAAGTATACCCGGAGAGCATCGCTTTTCCAGATAGAAGAGCTGGTGGAATGGTGTCCGGTGGTGGAGCGGTCAGGGCTGCTGCTCACGCGGCCCCCCAAACGCCGCCCCCCAGAAGTGAAGGGTGTTTGGTCAGTGTGTTCATTAACCTACACTCCTGCTTGAAAAGAGGCCTCCCCTGGTGGAGCAGGCGGCTGAGCTGTGGGTGAGGATGCAGAAGCCGCTCAGTGCCCTTTGGGTGCAGGGAAGGGGGTACCGGGAAGGTTCTACGTTAACTTCAGCTGACTCTCCTCCAGCCCAGGAGCTCCCTCCCCAGACCTTTGCGTCTTTGCCCTTGTTTGCCGCCCTTGTTTACGGCCTCCTAGCCTTGACCTGACGTGAGCTTGGTAACTGGGGACCGCCAGGCTGGCCAGCTTTGGCCTGCCACGGTGCCTTTTCTGTCCCCATAGCGGCTACCCTAGGCCTTCCTCCTCCTAAGAGCTCCTTTTTAGGTGAAAACTGTTTCCAAATGAAACATTTCCAGTCTGTCCCACTTACAACTGAACATTCCCTGTTTACAACCAGATACTGCCTCTCCCACCCTTGCTCATTTTGTTTGCCTTCCTGAGCTGTCCGCATGGACATGAGCTCTGCAGGGACCCCTTTCTTCCGGCCCCTTCGGTAGCCCCCGTGGTTTCAGGACGAGATGAAAACCTTCATGCAGTCTGTCAGCAAACCGTTGGGGAGGACTGCATCTGGGTGCCGAGCTCCCAGTTCAGCGAAAGGTAGGGCCCTCACCCTGTTTACGGGGTGGGGGGGCAGAGGGGCCTGCTTCTGGTAGGAGACCGGCTACGCCTGAGAGCTCAGCGCAGTAGGGGTTTGCCAGGTTGATTTGTAGGTGCAGGAAGTGCGCTGGTCGGATTCTGCCCTGTATTAGATGCTCAGCAAAGTTTGAGTTACCGCCCTCCTTCTCAGATGTGCTCACGAACCGAGACTGTCTCCTGAGAACTTGTTAGAAATCCAGTTTCTTAGGGGCCACCCCAGACCTCCTGAATCAGAAACTCCCCAACAGCTCTGTTACGACAGACCCTCGGGGGAATTCTGATGCGGGCTGAAAAGTCTGAGTTACTGAATATTTGTGTACTCACTATCTCCTCATAGCAAGCCGCCTCCCCTGAGCCCCTCCCCTGCCCCGCATATTTTCCCCCCTCCTCCCACACCACCTATGTACATACACACCACACACACGCCCCACACACTATACACGTAGACACATACCCCTCTCACACACACAGACGCATACATGCCACACACATGCACACTACGCACACACCCCTTACACCGCATACATCCCCTCCACACACACACATATACACCATGCACATACACACACCTCACACACTCACCACACACATGCACACCACACATACTGCTTATCATATACATACATCAGAGACATACCCTCCCCACACCACATATACATCATACACATACACACCACACACATACACACATATACACTACACACATGCCTCACACACTACACGCGTAGACACATACCCCCTCATATACATACACACACGTACCACATATATGCCACACACACACACCCCTCACACCACATACACCCCCTCCACACACACATATATACACCATGCACATACACACACCACACACACCGCATATCATATATGTACATCACATAGAGACATACCGCCACACATACCACATACCACATATGCATCATACACATATATACATACACACACTACACACATGCCTCACACACTATACACGTAGACACATACCCCCTCACACACACACACACACACCACATATACACCACACACATGCACACCACATACACACCCCTCACTGTATACACTCCCTCACACACACATATACACCATGCACATAGACAAACCTCACACCCCCCCATATACACACATACCCCATACACACACACACCCAGCACACATCGCATATACACCATACATATACACACTATACACATCCCCCATGGATTTACACACCTACTCTGTGCATATACATGTGCACACACACATATGCTGGACACACATCACACACAGACATCACATACATGCACTCTCCCCCCCAGACACTGTCCCTGGAGTGCAGGGAACATAATTTATTTACTTTTAACCCCTACGCTACCAAATGCAGTGCCACGCATCCTATTTCTAGTTCTGTACACATGGCTGGGACTCTCGATACTTACTGGAATGAATCGAAGCTCCCTACTTAGCTGGTTTGGTGCAGATGTGGCCAAGGGCACTATCAGAAGGAACTTGAAACAGAACTTCCTAAGCTGCCCTTGGCTCCATTGATGTGCTGTCTGGCCCAGGGCTGTGCACATAGTAGGCTCCACTGGTATTCCTTGATGAGGTCTAAGTGCCAAGGCATTTTTCTCCTGTGCCTTAAGCGGCTAGACAGATTGGGGCCTGGGCCCTGCTCTGTTCACTGTAGCTGAGGTTAGCACTCCAGGTGCTGACAGACCTGCCCCCGAGGACTATGCCAGTTTGGTTTGTGCTAAATTAGTTCCAAAGCAACAGATGGGCTATGACGTCCTTTTGTATTAAAAGTCCCCAGGCAGGTCACCAGGAGCAGTTGGAAGAAGGGCTGTTACTCAGACATGCATCTCAGCAGTAATTACTCTGGCTGACCAAAGCTTTCTGTGTAACTGTCCTCTTCCATTCTCCTGGCCGGCTGACCGACCGACCGACCTACCTTCCTTCCTTCCTTCCTTCCTCCCCCTCTCTCTCCCTCCCTCCCTCTCTCTCTGTCTCTGCCCCCCCCCCTTTTTTTTTCCCAGCTTGTTTCAGTATAGAAAAACCATCTTCTTTCACATGGCGTAATGGTTGGGATTATGAATGTTGGCTCAAAGTATGCCCCCTCTAAGAGCTGCCAGGGAGAGAGAACATTTACTCTTGAATGTCCAGTTCAATTAAAATTCCATTTTCCCCAGCTTACTTTTCAAAGGGCTGTCCTCCCCAGTGAGCTGGCTCAGGGCTCACATTTATTACCTTGGGCTGTTTCTAGTGGGCTCTGGCCCTGGAGGGATGGGGAAGGGGCTGGATGTGAGCGACAAGAGGAGAGAGGTGGCAGGTTCCCTGCTTCCTTCAGACCAGGGGTGTGTGTAGAGGCTGAAGCCTTTGTCCAGGTCTTTGTCCAGCCTGTGGGAAGTGAGAAGGCCCTCCTGAGGCTGAGGTGCCTTGTGACCTCCTCCCTCCTCTGTGACTCCGGCCATCTTGCCGTTGAACCCCTTCTTTGAATTTCAACGGAGATATTGTCTATAGGCCATAGCCTGGCTTCTGGTCTCATTCATATAGAACTCTTTCCTCGGCACCCAGATTATAAGCCCTCAGAGGGGGACTGCCCGTGGTGCCCAGCACTTGGCAAAAAGTTGGGGGATCCCAGCAGGAGCTAGTGAGTGTGGGGTTTAGGGGCATCTGTCGGAAAGATTATTATGGAAAGAACCTCTCTGATGAGAACAGCTCATTTTAAAGGGGATTCTGATCTGTCTGGACATTACGGAAGGTCTTTAAAATCAGATTATAGGTAGTCATTCTAAAGCATCGCCCATTTAAGTGTAACAGAACTCATTTCTTAACTCATGGAACCCATTAGCAGAAAGGCTGCCAGGTCTGCTTGGATAAAATACGGACCAGGGTGTGAACTGTTCTCCAGCAGGTCTGGCTCTACAGGAGCCCTGCAGTGTGTCGCAGGGCAGGCGTCCCTCCAGCCTGTCCTGTGGCACTCTGCTAACAGCAAGAGGAGGGGAGAGCCTGTGGGCTGACCTGTTCAGCTCGGCCTGGAAGGAGGGAGACACCAGTGCTCCCTGTGGGGAGCTGGGACACCCTGCTGTCCCACCTCACAGAGTGGTGTGGAAGCATCACTGTCCGAGCGAGCTGATTTTAGAAAGAAACTGATTCCTCCGAAATTCCTCATGGACCAAACCACTGGGTGTGTGAGTTTTACTTCTTTCCCTCTCATAAAATTGAGATATAATTCACATTCAGTGGATTTTATATATGGACAGAGTTGTGCAATCATCGCCATTATTTATTTCCAGAACATTCTCATCCCCCAAAGAAACCCTATATACCCATTAGCAGTCACTGTCCATTTTCCTGTCCCCCAGCCCCTGGCAACCATCGAATTACTTTCTGTCTCTATGGACTTGCTTATTTCAGAAGTTTCATAGAAGTGGAATCATGTAATATACAGCCTTTTGTCAGGCTTCTTCACTTGGTGTAATGTTTTCACAATTCATAGAATTTATACACACACACGTATGTATATATTATTACATATAATATAGGATGTTCAGTAATTCATTTCCTTTTTATGGCTTAATAATCCACGTCTTTCCTTTTTATTCCTTTTTATCAGCCATTATTACATGGACACTCTGCCCCAGGTCCTGGGAACCCGTTTTTGGGTGCTGAGGCAAGAGTAGCGCTCTCTTGCACATACCCTCATGCTGTCTTCACCCCTGCCTCAGGGGGGGTGGAGCTGGTCTCCCATCTCCCCTTCTAGGTTTAGGTTCGATCTGTACCTCTGTTCATAGTCTCCCAACCCCCACCCACGCCTTTATATCTTTATTCAGCAGATCTAAGAATATCTGTTAAACACAGGTGAGGTGAGGAATAAAGACCCATCAGCAGGAATTTAGAGTCCAGTAAGAAGAGAAGATGTATACAGATGACCAAAATGCAAGTAGAAATGTGATGTGCAGGGAGGGAGAGAGAGGGAGGAAGAGAGGGAGAGAGAGAAAGAGAGAAAGGAAACAATGTGATGTGCCGTGAGAAGGTGGAATTGGTAGAAAGTGAGGGGTGACACAAAGGTGTCACACTGCTTGGCCACTTGCCCAGAGCCTCACAGATAGTGGGGCCATTGAGATTCAGAAACACAACCCAGGCACTCACGGATCATGGGTCTGATCTGTGTTAACTCATAAGAGATCCAGATATAAATGAGGTTGCCAAAGGAGTAATTTACCATGTGGTCTCGGTGGGAAAATAGACACAAGACATAAACCAAAAGCTCCCAAAAGAGGAAAAGCATACAGTAATCCCCCCCCACACCACCCGTGGTTTTGCTTCCTGAAGCTTCAGTTACCTGTGGTCAGCTGCAGTCCGGAAGCGTCCTCCTTCTGACATGCCATCGGAAGGGCAGGAGTGTCCTACCTAGTGCTACATCACAGTGCTGACTTACGTCATCACCTCGCTGCATCTCATCACGTGGGCATTTTAGCATCTCACAGCATCACAGGGAGGGCAAGTCCATATCTATAGTAAGATATTTTGAGAGAGGGAGAGAGACCACTTCACATAACTTTCATTATAGTATATTGTTTTATTTTCTTATCAGGCATTCACTGAGGATCTTGGAATGTATCCCCGTGGATAAATAGGGACTATTCTAGCCAGTGAACTTACAATATGCAGAGACAATGCAAACAAAAACTTTTCATTTTACCTATCAAGTTGGGCAAGATGGGAAAAATGGATACCCAGGAGTTAGGGAAGCTGATGCTCTGTGCACCACTGTCGGGAGTAAGAGCGGACCCAGATTGTTGAGGGGTAATTTGGCCAAGATCACTTCAGGGATCCATTTCTACAAATTTACACCAAGGAAGCATTCAGAGCACACAGATTTGCAAAGAACTATTTTTTTTTCACGATTTTTTAAGTAGTGATAAATTGTGAACACATCAATGCATATTAAAAAGCGATTTGTTAAATGATAGCATGATGTGTATTAGGATAATGACAGCCATTAAAATCTGCTTTCAAGGGGTGCCTGGGTGGCTCAGTCGGTTAAGCGTTTGACTCTCGGTTTCTGTTCAGGTCATGATCTTGCGATCGTGGGATCAAGCCCCGCATCAGGCTCCGTGCTCAGGGAGGGGGGATCTGCTTCAGATTCTCTCTCTCTCCCTCTCCCTCCTTACTTTCTCTTTCTCTCTCAAATAAATAAAATCTTTTCCAAAAAAACCTGCTTTCAACAAATATTTAAAGATAGTGAAAAGGCTAATGATGCATTATGTGTAAAAGAGCAGGGATCAAAACTATATATATATATAACTCATGATGACAACTTTGAAAAATACCCATATATGTCGTATATGAGGAAAAAAATTGGAACAAAACTGTCAAAATGTTGGTGTTTGACTCTAGGTGGTGATATTGAATATATGTAGAAATTTACTTCTTTATTCTATTTTTCTCTAATTTTTAAGAAGTCATTTCATTTTTTTTAAAGATTTATTTATTTGACACATCATAAGCAGGCAGAGAGGCAGGCAGAGAGAGAGAGAAGCAGGCTCCCTGTTGAGCAGAGAGCCTGACGTGGGGCTCCATCCCAGGACCCTGAGGTCATGACCTGAGCCAAAGGCGGAGGCTTAACCCACTGAGCCACCCAGGCACCCTAAAGTCATTTCATTTTTATTGAAGTTGTATATGTACATAGTTTAAAGGGTCAGCAGTTCTATGAGCACCTATTATGGAAAAAACAACAGATCCCTCTCCATTTCTCCTACAGAAAAGTTATTTCCTACTCCTGAATTAAACTTGTAGCTGTTGAATTTGGTTAAAAGTACCCTCTTTTGACTTCACACCAAGAATGAGGACTTTAGTGCTTGTGTATATGCCTTCCACTTCCCATCCTCCCTTGCACAGTAGCGAGATTGTGATTTCTGTTAGATCACTGATCGATGTTTACATTCTTGTCACTGTGTCGGCACAGTCGAGCCTTGCAGTGTGTTATAATTACACTTCCCTTTTGTACCAAATTTTGTTCCCTGGAATGAGTAAATATTCCCTTGCTTTTTTCACTGCATGTTTCAGTTTCGCCCCAATCTTGCCATTCTATGCATTCGGACATGTTACATATTCTGCCAGTTTCTTCTTGAAGGCATCCCTCACGAGTCCTCTGATGTGCCCCAGTCTGGGCTGGTTGCCTCCAGCCTGCTGCACAGCTTGGGATTTCCCCTCACCGTTATGGGATGGCCTTGGGCTTTGTCTCTTGGATTAGATCCCTTTTTCTCTTTTTCACGTCTTCTTGGCTTATTCCTTCATTCTGCGAGGGCATATTTTTATTAGTTTCCTGAGAAAAGGCACATTGTAGGCAAAACTTTGGACACCTGGTATTTCGGAAAATGTTTTTACGTCCTGCAGATCTGATGAACACTTTGAAAATTGATGGAAACCTGTCTTTCCTTCTCAGCATTTTGAAGGCATGGTTCCATTGTCATCTTGCTTTAATATATGCTGTTAAAAAGTCTGGTGCCAATCTGATCCTTGATGTGCTATCAAGAACTTGGTTCTACTCTCTGGAAACTTTTAGGACCTGCCATTTTACCCTCCTGAAATTTCAGAATCACGGTTTTAGGGTAAGGTCTAGCTGGCTATCATGGGCCCTTTCAATCTGGAAACCCATGTCCTTCAGTTCTGAGAAATTTTCTTGGTTTGTTTCTTTGATCTCTTCATTTCCAGTTGATCTTTTCTGTTACACTACAACTCCCAGGATTTAAATGTTGGAGTTCTTGGACTGGTCCTCTAATTTTTAAAATATTTGTTCCCTCTGTGTTTTTGCTCTGTTTTAGGGAGCGTTCCTCAATTTTACCATCCATCCTATTGTTTATTTATTTATTTATTTATTTTAAAGATTTTATTTTATTTGACAGATCACAAGTAGGCAGAGAGGCAGGCAGAGAGAGAGCAGGGGAAGCAGGCTCTTCGCCAAGCAGAGAGCCCGACATGGGGCTCGATCCCAGGACCCTGAGATCATGACCTGAGCTGAAGGCAGAGGCCCTAACCCACAGCAACCCAGGTGCCCCCCTATTGTTTCTTTAAATGTGGTTCTATTTTTTAAAAATCTTATTAATTTATTTGACAGAGAGATCACAGGTAGGCAGAGAGGCAGGCAGAGAGAGAGAGGGGAAAGCAGGCACCCCGCTGAGCAAAGAGCCTGAAATGGGGCTCGATCCCGGGACCCTGAGACCATGACCTGAGCCGAAGGCAGAGGCTTAACCCATTGAGCCACCCAGGCGTCCCAATGTGGTTCTATTTTTAATTTTTAAGAGCCTTTTCCTGTTCTTTAGATGCTCCTTTTTTTTTTTTTTTTTTTTTTTTTTTTTGCCTTTGGCATCTTCTAAGTCTAGTTTGTTTTGCTTTTTTGATTGAGTGTCTTTTCTAATTTCTCTAAGGATGTTAATGATAGTTATTCGAAGCTTTATGTCTCTTTGCATAGTATCACATTTAGATCTGTCTTTAATGGTCGTTCTTCAGAGGTCCTCTCACTTTTATGAGAGTGGCACTGGGGCATGTGGGAAGCTCTGTGTGTATGAGTGAAGTTGGCTGACTCTGGTCCTTACTGAAGGTCAGGATTTCCCTTCCTCAGCACTCTTGATTTTATTTTGGGCCAGAAAATTCTCCATTATGGTTGCCGTCTTGTGTATTACAGGACATTCAGCAGCATTCCTGGCCTCTTCCCACTAGGTAGGTGCCTGTAGCATCCCACCCCAGTTATGACAAGCAACAATGTCTCCCAAATGTTCCCTTGGGGCAACATGACCCCTCACTACCCCTGGCACCCCCAGTTGAGAACCATTCCTAGAGGTGAGCTGTTGGGGCCCTTTCACTGGGGACTCTTTAACATCAGATTTTGGTCTCTCCCCTTGGGCTACTCATATTCCTTAGAAAAGAATCTTCCACTCTCCTGTCTGAGGGGTTCAGGCATGGCTACCACCGTTCTAGGAAGCGAGTGGTGGAAGCAGAGTAGTGGTCTTAATTTTTAGCATGCGTCCTGACCTTGTGTTCAGGTCGTTCAACTGGACCTTGCATCCTCCCAACCAGGGGACCCTCTGTTCTACCCTCTGCGGATACTACCTACCCCTGCCTGTTGTCAGGATTGGGGAAAGCACTCACCGTGATAGAGAATGGCATCTGGAATTTAGCTGCTGTGTAAGCAGACACATGTCATCCCTTTGTCTGTGGCTCCAGCTTCAGTCCACCTGCAGAAGAACGGGCAGCTGCCCTTCCTACACCTTCAGGGGGCTCTGTCTTTAGGTGCCTCCTACCTTCCCCTCATTGCTGTCCTCCTGAGTCTGCTAAGTCAAGTCCCACTCATTCTTCCTCCTCCCAGCTTCTAGAATTTTTTTGCTCTTGTCTCCTTTCCCATTTGCTTTGTCCCTGTGGCTTTATGCCTTTTATTTTTTTTTTTTTTTAATTACCATAATGTTAGAGGATTTTGGAGCACTCAGAGATAAACGCATGTGTTCAGTTGGCTGGGATTTAACTAAAGTGATCCCATTTTTTTTTCTTAGCTAGAAACATAAATATGAAGAACAAAGTTAGAGTGATGGATATGCTTTCCAGTGCCTGCTATCCAGTGCAGCTTTCCTTAGCATCAGGGGACTTGGGGAAATGAATTTTGGCTTGCTTGGGTTAGAGGCTTCGGAGCACACAGAATTAGAAATCTTAGAAGAAATGTATATTTTATCTAGGTCCTGGAACCCTCTGATGAGCTTTTCCTTCCACACGAGAGTGTGACTCTCCAGTGACTGTGATCTGTGTGTCCACTACAGCCAGTGTCTTAACCGTCGGCAGAGCTAGGTGGATACTGATATTCTACTTATGCAGTTTCTTCTTTACTAGATTGTGCAGTCTGTATAGACCACGACTTTTCAGTTAACCTATTTTTCAGCCAGGCCAAAAGATGCTGTATTAGGTTATAGATTTGCTTAGATACATTTTAGTCCCCTTGATTAGATTTGGGTGTTCTCCAGTGTGACCCACATTGCAGATGACTAATAACAGCTGCAGTTTGATTCTCATTAATCTAATTTGCAAAATGTAGCCTAGTGTCCGAGTATTAGGGTGTCCTACCATAGTTCCCTTGATTTAGTCACTGTACCTACAGGTATTAATGACAGCGGGAGGCGGGCAGGAGCATTTCAGCTCTGGGGATGGGCAGTTTTCTTAGGTGAGAAGACGATGGCCCCTGTGTATGGGTTTGGGATGAGGAGGGGACACAGGCAGGACAAGGTATCCCAGGCCAAGAGAAAACACAGAGGGAGACGCATAGGAGAGAAGCAGAGCGCCTCCATTGGGTGGTCACGAGGGAAGCTGGTAGTCGTAAGTTAGGGAGGGGATTGGATGTCAGCTGTGGCTAGCCTCCACCACTGGGCTAAAGGGCTTGGACTTTCTAAGGGGTGCCATGGTCGGGGGCAGGGAAGTCTTCTGAAGGTCTGTGACACGGTGGGAGACTAATACAGAAACATTAGGTCATGCGGATTTTTCCACACAGCCTTTTCTAGTCCTCAAGGGTGGACAAACCTTCTCCCCTCTGAATTCCTGTGCCACTTAGCACATGCGTCCGCTGTCATTAATTTTGTGCCTACATTTGACTCCTTCTTTGGATGTGTTGATTTCATTTAGCCATAACAACGACTTTAAAAGGCAGGTGATATTACCTTCCTGTCCTGCCTCCTTTTCTTTTTAATGGATAAGAAAACAGACCCAGAGACACTGAAATAACTCGTGCAGGTTACCCTCATGGCCCATGAGCGGGAGCGCCAGACCTCAGACCAAGCCCTGTGGCTCCCCGTCTGTAATTCAGTGCCCCCGCCCCCACTGCCAGTGTCTTACTAGATCACCTGTCAGGTGATGCCTCCCCGAAGGGACAGGTGTTCTCTCTGACTTCCAGGCAGCACATGACACAGCACTGAGGGAGCCGACGTGCCGGATGGCAGGCTCTGACGGGACTCACCTTAGCGGGGAGCAGCTGGTGGGCCTGGAGCGGGCACCTCGCAGGTCCCCATGCAATCTGGCCAGACTGTATGGCCCACATCTCTAAGACCGAAAACCACGCTCACCCCCGCCCCGCCCAGCTGCTCCGGTGAGTCTCCCCACCTCTTCACCTGGTGCCCTGGGCACAGCTGCTGGCCTCAGTGCCCAGGAGGGCGGGGGCACAACACCTGTCCCCTTGCTCCCTCTGGGGTTCCATGAGGACACACAAAAGAGAATGGACACCTGAAACCACAGGAATGACCATGTATCTGGTGCTTTACTCACCAGGTTTTGTTGTCGCTGGCTTCCCTGTCGGCCTGGAGCGCTCTGTCTCTCTGATTTCGGTCCCCAGCTCTCGGTTTGCTTCCGCACACGCCCCAGCTCCCCGGCCAGGTTCTCTACAGTGGGAGCGCCAGCGTGTGGATTGGCGGAGCCTCTCGGAACACACGGGATTGCCGGTGCAAACGTGCGTCCGGGTACCATTCCATAGCCACTGAAAACTGCCTGCAGCTGTGAACAGCGCGAGCCTGCGAGGCCACGGCGGCCGTGCCACAGTCCATGTGCAATACAGTTTCAATAAAATGCTGCCTTCTGGCCTGGCCTGCCACCAGCTAGGCACTTAGGAAACCAGCAACAGTTCTCAGTGTGCTTTCCACAGAGTTGATCCACTGTTAGCCCTCCTTTGCCACCTGCTTATTCCTCTGCCCCAAAGTGGCTGAAACTGAGTGGACAAGGAGCCACACCATGCACGGTCATAAGCTAACAGCCACCACATCTGCTGGAGAGCCTTTCCTACTGTATGAAGCTCTTTCTCATTCAGTCTTCCCAACACTTACTCCATTTTCTAGATCTAGGAAAGAAGTGGGAAGTAACTTGCCCAAGGCCACACAGCTAGTAAGCCTGTGATTCAGAGTTTTAAAAAGTCTGTGTCCAGAGCCTATGATCTATAGCCTGGTCAAAACAAAGGGGCCAGGAGGGCCCTAAAGTAGTTGTTAGGATGGCGTTCCTGCCTCACTTCTGCCCCACTCTCCTGGGCCTCTGGATGTGGGAGGAGCTTCTCCAAGCCTTGGCTTCTTCCTCTGGGAAGTGGGAGCTGCCCTACATCATAGGCTAATGGTGCAGGGTGAGTGGGAAAGCTGGAGCTGGTGTGAGCGCGGGAGCAAGCTGCCCTTCCCGGGGCTGGGAAGTGAAATAAGGCATGAGTAAGGTGGTGTGGTTTCTTGCTACAGGCCTGGGAGAGCTCTGTCGGGAACCTTCCGTGCTCTGACAAAGAGCACTTCCCAAGAAGGGTAAGCCTTGCTCAACACTGGGAGCAGCGTAGTGGTGATCTAACTCAGGTCCCCAGGAGTTGATGCGTTGGGTGTTTCTGCCCTGTATTTCAAAGAGATCTCTGTGAGAATGTGTCTGTGTGTCTGTGTGCACGTGTGCAGGTAGGCACGAGGGCCCCACTTTGCATACTTGTGGACCAGTGTGTATTTTTCTGAAATTAAGGTGAAATTGACGGAACATAAAGTTAATCATCTTAAAGTGTACCATCCAGTGGCATTTAGTCCATTCACAGTGTCGCACACCCAGCACCTTGATCTAGTTGCAAAGGTGTTCATCACCCTAACCTAAATTGTGTGTTTTTTCAAGGGTCTGTTCCGTGAAAGTGTATTTGTGAACTACATTAGGTTGCCCTGATTTTAACTGCCCGCCCCGAAATCTTCTCGTCTCAGATGGCAGGTTGCACTCTATGTTTGGCCAAGGAGTGTGGTTCAAGTACTCAGATTCCAAATGGGCCTGTTAGTCATGGTTTAGCTCCTCCGTGCAGTTTGGCTGCCTCATTCTGGGCATGGAGAGAAACCAGCATTTCAGGCTTAATCGGAGTGTCGTTCCTGGGGCCTTTTCTTGCCGTTTGGCTGCTTGTCTTCCTAGTACATTAAAAGCCCAGGAGTAAGTATATATGTCAGTGGGTGTCTTCAGGCTTTGAGAGCGTCTTCCCTGGCCTCAAAGGCAGAGAACGAGTGGTGGGTGTTAGTCCACAGCTGAGGAAGATGGTGTTTCTCCTGGATCTGGCTCGTCCCTAACTCCCAGTTCTGTGTTGGCTGTCTGTGCTCCATGTGTGGTCCCCCCAACCCCGCTGTGGGAGGCCCAGGTGACCTGTGGCCCAGATGTGGATGGGCCCCTGGCAGTGTCAGTCCTGGGACTCACATATGCCTCCCTGTGTGTGGCTAGCACTGGGGCAGCACCTGCTCCATTGTGGTACAGGGACCAGAGCGCTGGCTGATGTAGAGGGGAGTCCCCAGATAGTCTCCATGAGCTGCAGAGATGGGGCCAGTGAGGGACAAATCCTTATATACTGATGAGGGTGGATGGGGGGAGGGAAAGAGACGAGGAGCTACAGGAGAAGACGGGGGGGGGGTCGCTACCTCGAGTAGTCTAGGGAATACTTCATTCTGATCGGACTTCTCAGATCATGTACCTGCCCAAACACCAGTGACCATGGCCCTGGGGGTGGGTAATGAACCCTGTGGAAAAATCCAGGGGCTACTTCATTCTGATTGGACAACCTAGGTCAGGTACCCACTCAGGAACCTGACAGTGGCCAGTGGGACTCCCAAGATAGCTTAGTCTAACCAGGGATCATCTTAGCTGAGTCTGGACTCCAAGGCCCTAGAGGCATGCCTTGGGGTGAAGGAGAGATGGGGCTGAACTAAATTGGTTTTGGAAGGGTGGAAGTAGGAGAAGGGTGCTGGGTAGACAGTCAACAATATCCTCCTTACCCAGGTACAGTAAAGGTCAAGGCACTGAAGAAAAGGCAGCGGCGAAGAGCAGTAGCAGGAACTAAAAATGTTGGAAGGATCTCGGTCTGAGGCGCTATTACTTCAGGGCTCCCGTCGCTCAGGCCAGAGGGTTGGACCCCTCAGCGCATCACAGAAAAATTGCCTTGATAGCAGGAGGCGGTTTGATTCTTGGCTGAAGGCAGTGACAGCAGTGGGAGAAACTAGCCTGTTGCTGGAGAATTCACTTGCTCCGCCTTCTCCAGCTTTGTCGCCAGCCCAGTGCAAGCCAGCCGCGATCTGGCAGCCGTGAACCTTTTGGGCTTCACCTTCGAACACATCACCCTCGTTTATGCAACAATAATTTAATAAGCCGCTACTATAAGCCAGGCTTTGAACCGTCCCCTGCCCTCAGGGAGTCTGTGGAGGATACAGACAAGAAGAGAGCCAGTCCAGTTCTAGTAGAATGTAAGACGTGAGATGGCGGGAGGGGCCCAGGGTGCCCAGGAAGCACAGAACAGTGGGTGTTAATCTGAACTGCGGGTTCAGGGAAGGTTTGTTGGATGCAGAGATTTTTAGACCAAAGCTTGGAAGCTGAATAGGAACCACCCAGGTAAAGAGGTCTGGGAGGGGGAAGGACAGTGGGTGCCTGGGCAAGGGGCTCTCTTGCTGAGTATCTGGGATGTCTCCGGGTCTGGCTCACACCTGATTGAGTGGTTGTGTCTTTCACTGAGAGGGCGAACACAGGAGGAGTTGCACGTTTGAGAGAGAAGAAATTATTGTAATGCAGAAATGTTGAATTTGGAATGCTTCTAATTCAGCTACCAGGAAGCATCTAGACACTCAGAAGGCAGAGAGCTCCTCCACATACACTTTCTGACCAGATACTTGACATCTGAAGCTTAATAACGTCCAGCAACTGCCCTCTTGAGTTTTCTCCTTCATGTGCTTCTCTACCCACAGGCTTTGTCATCTCTGTCCAAGACATTATCTATCCATCCAGCTGCACAAGCTGAACCCTGGATTCTTCCAGAGCCCTCCCTGACCTTCAGCCCCACGTCCAGCTTGTCCCCCAACTCTGAGTCCACTTCCAGGGTAAATCTAGAATCCTTCATTTTTCCAGCTGTTGGCCACTCCCACTGGGTCAATGCTATTATCTTCTCTAGGCTGAATTACCGTCAGGGCCTTTCTCCAGCTCTCCAGTCCACCTCTAATTCATTCTCCACAAAGCAGCCTGAGTTGCATTTTTAAAAAAATAAGTTATACCGCTTCCTCCCTGCCCCGAACCTTTCCATAACTTGCCATTGCAATGGCTCTGATGGCCCAGGGTGGCTTCCTCTCCGGCCCTGCCTTGTCTGTCACTCTGGCCTTTCCCCAGGACCTCAGCTGTCTGTCAAGGTGATTCTGCCTCAGGGCTTTTGCACATACTGTCCAGTATCTGCCTCCTTAAACTGCCGCCCAGATCTCAGGTTAGAGTCTCTCCACCCAACGGGTCTTTCCTCACCCCTAGGCTGAACCTGGCCTCCTGGGTTATTCTCCCTCTGAGCAACTATCCCGATTTGCATTTCTTGTCACTTCGGTCTCATTTTGTTAAATGCCTGCCTCCGTGCCTCAACTGTGTCAGACCCATCTCCCCTTTCCATAACAAACCTGTCTCCTTTCCTCTTCCTCAAATGAAATCTGCAGGAGGCGTACTCGATACACATCATTTTAAATCAATGTAACATCTTATGACAGGAAGGAGAATAAAAGGAAAGTCACAATAAAAATATTTATTTCAGTATTAAATTCCTAAATTTCCCAGGTCTGAGTGCTCCACAAATCACAGTGAAGTGGTCAGATGCCTACACTTGCAGGTGGAATGACCACAAAGGCCCAGCTATCGAGGTTGACGAATATAATTGTGTCTTATTGGTGGTTCCACGCAAAGAGCGATATTGCCAGTGGTGTGCCGTTTTCTACAATAACGCGCAACTCCTATTATGTTTTGAGCCAAATAAAGTATGGTCTACCTTTCTCCTTCAATTTGCACTGAAGTTACCGTCCTAGAAAGTTCATGAAAACCGTGCAACAAATACTTTGTGCTTTTATGTACAACGGAGTTAGGTCCTAGTTTGGGTCTTTATAAAAGGGTCTGTCATGTTCATCAACGCCTCGCAGTACGCTCACTAGTCCTGTGGTACCTGGGACCGTTATTCGTTACACAAGTTACATAAGACACTGGCTCCCATCCCTCATTGCCCGTAGAGGCCCCCGTTGGTGTTGACCATAGAAACTACCCCCACATCTCCAAAAGCCTCTGACGTGGAACAGTCCTGCCTGAGCTGAGACGCACTTGCCTTCCCTCTGCTACCCTGTGAGGCTCCGGGGCCAGGTGTGTTTTTCACCGTAGCCTACACCATGCCCAGCGCCTAGTGCTGGATACTCGGTGGGATAAATGAATGAATATTCCACCGCCATGAAATGTGCTGAGAAAACCCAAAAAGGAGTATCCTGCATGGGAGTGTGACCTGACATTTACTTTCTTTGTGCATGCCTTAGGCCCGCTGACCTCCGTTTCAGGGAAAGCGATGCGTAATTATAGCTGCAGACGATACAGACTTTGAGCTCTCAGTCCTTTACAACAAGGGAAGTTGTCTCGCTGCACACAAAAGAAATCGCGCCAGCTCTGAAGTTGTGGTTTGTCTTTTTTTGGAAAGTCAGGCTTGTGTGTTGAAGAGCTCAAAACACTTGACCAGCTCGCTCATTTATCTTAACATGTGTTTGCTATATTTATTCTCCCTTCACAGATGGGGAAATGAAGCCCCCCGAAGAGCCATATTTAGCTAAGTCTTGATCCTCTGCTTTGTGGGGTCAGCGCAGAGAAAAGAGAATCCTAACGCTTGATTTTTAGCCAGCAGTTGAAGCCTCCTCCCACATGAAATCTGTTACTAGGGCTGCTCCCAAGGGTGAAAAGCGTGAGGCTGAGCAGTTTTAAGCGTGCGATGTGGCCATCCAGGGCAGGCCTCTCCTTCTGGAGATGAGGAAGTGCTGGTTTACGAGGACTTGGTCGGGGAGCACGCCATCTGTCTGCTCCCCCACGCCTCATTTTCTCTCCTTTTTCTCCTGCCCGTCTGAACAGGACTTAGGATCAGGCGGGTGGTCAGGAGGAAGATGGTGGAACAGAAGCCAAAGATCCAGTTCACTAGCTCTCAAATAATCATTACGTTAATTGGAAGACTGACTTACTGTGCATCAAAGTACATGAAGATGACAGTCGCCAAAAATTAGAGGCTAAATTTCAAGAATTTTTTTACTTAACAGCTACTCGGGCCGTTGGTCTTAGAAATACCGCTTTACAACCAAACTAAAGTTCAAAAATACTACCAATAAAGCCAAATATTTGGAGACCTTTTGAAAACATTGACCTCTTAGGAATTTCTAGCCCTTTAACAAAATTCTTTCCCTCCCCCAGTGTGCTTTAGTTCAAGGAGGGAGTGGGTAAATTCAACAAACTCATCGGCGATGCTTGTTGAACCCACTTAACAAAATGCTCCTCAAAGGGACCTAACCCAGTTTCCTTGAAAAACAGTTATTTTTAAGGGGGCGGGGGGGTGGGGCTGAAAAGTGATGTTTTCATTTCACAGAGTTAAATGCAAAATGAACTCAAAAGGTGACCCAGAAACTACACAAAGGAGATGGGGCTTCACAGACTACTATTACAGAGAATGACTGCAGAAGTGGTTATAAGTTGGCCTTCTGACAAAACACTTTTCATCTTCAGAAGCTAGCTGCAGTGCACGTGGCCTCGTGGCTTCAGGAGAGCATGCTTTGCGGGGTGGAGTTTTCCCGGAGCCGTGCCTGATACCTATTTTTGGGCTTCTTACTAGAAACAGATGTTTGGCTAGAGATTGCCACTGTGTACTTCGAAAGTGACAGAGTTGCCCCTTTTTGTTCCACAAGCCACCAGTCGTAAGGGCCATTCTCGTCTTACATTTTATCTCCTCAAGGAGTCAGAAGCTGTTCTAGACTTCGGACATCTGGGGCTTGCCGGTTACAGAATTAATCTGCTGTGGTCCCGCTTTTTCTCATCATAGGTTGTTACAGAGGAAGACTCTTGTAGGTTTTGATAAATGACCACTTCCTCAATTGAGCTAACATTCTGGATTCTTCGGCGGTGTAAAACGTTCTTAGAGCACTTTATAGCCTTCGAGGCATTTGTCCCTGACGTTCTCCCAGTTTGTGGACAGAGACACTAAGCCTCTAAGAAAGAAGTGAGTTGACCAAAGCCACGTGGCTGGCAGTTGGCGTCTGTGCCAGTCCTTTCCGTTCAGTAAGGCACGACTAACTATGCGTTTTTCTGAGTCTTAGCTTCACCTCATTACTGTCACTCTTAGTGTTTACCCTGCTCTGACTTGTGAGGAAGTGTCTGCACACTTTTTTGTCTCCCTTACCATGAACCCACCCTGAGCAGAGACTGTTAGAAATGTTCGTGTCTCTCCCCGCTCATCGGATTCTTCCTCTTCGGTGCTAGACTTCTGCGTGTGTGGCCACACCAGCGCCCCGATGTCTTCTTCTAGGCTGGGGCCTTGAGGTCCACAAAGCACCAGTGAGGCCCACAGACACATTGTGCACATCACTGCCCATGTGAGCTGGTTGCCTTTTTTTTTTTTTTAACATACAGATATGTTATGAGAGCGCTTTGTGTGTATGATCTGTGTTTTGTCCTTCATTGCCCTGATGATTGCACTTAGCAGTCATTGTGGGCACACAGTAGATACTTAATTAATTAATGCTTCTTGGATGAAGCATTTATACCTACTCTAGTTTATACTTTTCTTTCTTTCATCGTATAGGTCTTTTTTTTTTTTTAAGATTTTATTTTTAAGTGATCTGTACATCCAGCATGGGGCTTGAACTCACAACCCCGAGATCAAGAGTCGCGTGCTCCACTGACTGAGACAGCCAGGCACCCTATAACTATTGTCTATGTATACATCCTGAACTGCCAACAGAACTACGAGCCACGAGGCAGAGGGGACCGTTATTTCCTTTCTTTGTGTGTGTGTCTCCTTGGAACATCTCCCATAAGGTGGGGGCTCTGTGAATCTTTGCTGGTTGAGTTGAAAGATCAAGTGTGTGTTTAGCACGCCAGCTAACAAAGCATGATCAGGCCTACCTTGTCCACTCTGGGTGGTTTTGCTTCAGCTCTAAGTTTTGGATATGTATTTTAAATAGGCCAACACATCCTAAAAACATCTATTTTACACAGAATTCACAAAAGGAGGAGGAGCACCAAGGTCCAGAGGAAAGGGACCGAGGTGGTGCAGAAGTAGGGGCGCTCTTGGGCCCTGGTGGCCGAGCTATCTGTGAAGAGAGGTCTCAGGGCTGATGGGCATTTGCTGCAGTTTCCTGTTTCCTGTCAAGGCCTGTTTCTTCGGGCCCTTCTTGTGGCCCGACTCTGGTCAGGTTGTAAGAGCATGATAGTTTTCAGGGGTTTGGGCTGTCATCATCACAAAGACTCTTGACAAGAATGGAGAGCCTAATCGTGAAGCTCTTAGAACACAGTTTTGAAAAATTAATAGCTCTGGTACTTCACCAGTTGGATAAGAAGCTAAAGATTTTACTAAGCCATCCAACAATCCTCTTGGCCAAATTTACCATAGTTTCTCATATTAAGGTAGTTGTCTTTTTTTTTTTTTTTTAAGATTTTACTTATTTATTTGACAGAGAGAGGAGAGAGAGAGCACACACAAGCAGGGGGCACCTGCAGAGGGAGAGGGAGAAGCAGGCTCCCCATGGAGCAGGGAGCCGGATTCGGGGTTTGATCCCAGAACCCTGGGATCATGACCTGAGCCGAAGGCAGATGCTTCACGGACTGAGCCACCCAGGTGCCCCATGATAGTTGTCTTTAATATGCTTTTCTCTACTGCTGAGAATGTTCCACTGACTGTGTGGAAATATTTAAATATCTACCTTTTTAAAACCGTAGAACTAAAATATAACTGATTGGGTAATTCAGGAGGACACTAGAGAACCGGCTTTGAGGTGTTCTTACTTTGGTTAAGTGGCTATTTAAAAATAACAGCTGTTGCTCCACATTCAACTTGCTTTGCCGCAGATTAGAGGCAGAAGTTCACTGTCGATAGTTCAGACATAAGAAGTAACACTGCCTTCCAAGGAGTTCTAAACAAAATTGCCTTTGTTGTTTTGTTTTGTTTTTACACTCAGTCCATCACAGTTTAATTATTCCAACAAGATTTGCAATTTAACAAGTATGTGGAAATGATTAGTCTGATTTCGTTCCTATGTGCCTGCATGTCTCTCATCGAAGAGAGTCTATATTATGGTTATGAAAGGGATCCATACAACAGACCTATGTTCTATGGAATATTTGTGTTAATGTTACTAAGCATTTCTAGAGGACTTTGCATTCACTTATTCTTTTTTTTAAAAGATTTTATTTATTTGACAGAGATCACAAGTAAGCAGAGAGGCAGGCAGAGGCGGGGGGGAAGCAGGCTCCCTGCTGAGCAGAGAGCCCGATGCGGGGCTCCATCCCAAGACCCCGAGATCATGACCTAAGCTGAAGGCAGAGGCCTCAACCCACTGAGCCACCCAGGCGCCCCTGACTTATTCTTTATTTCTCGTAATCCCCTTCTAGAGAACGGGTACAAATTCTGTTTCCCTGATGAGGTAAATTTGCTTGAAAAGTAAAATTTTCATTAAAAAATCTGGTTTCCTTCCTTCCTTCCTCTCTCTCCCTTTCTTTCTTTCCTTTTTTCTCTTTTCTTTTCTTACATTTTAAATAGTCCTCAGGCTCTTGAGTTCTAAAATGACTAATTAGTACAATGATAATATAGCATTCTCTTTCATTGATCTGAGAATTATACTGTCCTCTAGAGACCTCAGTTTGATTGGTGTATTTTGATGCCAGTGGAGAAAATGTTATTTCTCACAGGAGTTTCTTCTCTGCGGTGGGAGAGTGCTGTGAAGCCAGCCCTGATGTGAGACGGAGGGGACCCTGCGTGGATTAGCAGAGGAAAAGGAGAATCGGTTTCCCGTGGGATGAATGATTTATGTTAAAGCACTTGACAGAGTCCCCACATGTGCCTGGCAGAGGCCGAATGCTTTTGTTGCATGATTTTTATCCCTCAGAATCCTATGAGATAGTATCCTCATTTCTCATTCTGTGAAAATCAGCTAAGTCCGTAGGGATGCAGAGAGATTTTTAACAACAGCATCCACCTGTCCACTGCCTGACCATGCTGAGCACACGTTTGCTCAGGAGCTGCCAGGTGGAATGCTAAGATCCGTGCTGTCCCTGCTTCCCCTCATGGCCACTGTTTAGTCCGTGGACCCATCCTACCAGGTAACACTCACACTAAATTGTAAAAACGCGTTTAGTTTTTTCAGAGTATCTTGAAGTAACTGGCTGGGGTACAAATTGTTCTACCCCCCATGCTACCTGATTTCTTCAATTAACGCCATTCTTAATGCCAGAGCACTGCTTTCTTCAAACCCAGTTAGAGGGCCTCCGTTTTAAAAATAAAGGGTAAAGAAGTTTGCGGATGGCATTTCCCCTCTTGTCCTGTATTAGCCAGCACCGGAGAAACCTTCCACTGTACCCGGCTCCAGACTGGCGGTATGCTTTTTGAAAGCATCACAGGAAAACAGAAGGGTTAACTCCCAAGTCAAGTTTGAGACTTGACTACACTCACGTTGAACATTCTATTAAAAAAAAATGCTGGGGTGGGGAGGGGCGTTGGTACCTGGATGGTTTGGGTAAGCCTCTGCCTTTGGCTCAGGTCATGATCTCAGGGTCTCCGGATCAAGCCCCACGTTGGGCTCCCTGTTCTTCGGGGAGTCTGCTTCTCCCTCTCCCTCTGCTTCTCAGCCCACTCATGCTCTCGCTCTCTTAAATAAAGTCTTTAAAAAAGAAAAGAAAAATGTCGTAAGATGACGTGAAGGGAAAGTTGTCCCATGAGGGAAATGCTACAGCTGAACGCGGAGCAGAAGGTGTTTTTTTTTTTTTTTTTTTTAAGATTTTATTTATTTATTTGACAGACAGAGATCACAAGTAGGCCGAGAGGCAGGCAGAGAGAGAGAGGTGGAAGCAGGCTCCCCACTGAGCAGAGAGCCCGATACGGGGCTTGATCCCAGGACCCTGGGATCATGACCTGAGCCGAAGGCAGAGGCTTTAACCCACTGAGCCACCCAGGCGCCCCGAGGAAGGTGTTTTGAATACTCCTTCAGCTCCGCGTTCTTGCCATTTTAGCCATGAAGGCGTGGAGGCCAGGGCGAAGAATAAAGCTTCCCTGAAACCAGAGGAGACTCTAACCACGACAAAAATGGAGTCCTGACTATTCACTTGCCAGAATGGAAATAACCGGAATATTTGGGGTCACAACAAGTGTTAGTCTAAGCAAAATAGAATCTTCTGCCTTTTGTGAGGGTAAGATCTTGAAACAGCCATTGATAGGACTGGAATTCAAAGCAGCAGTTTAAAATTATGTAGTAATGCAGGGCACCTGGGTGGCTCAGTCGGTGAAATGTCCGACTCTTGGTTTCAGCTGAGGTCATCATCTCAGGGTCGTGAGATCGAGCCCCCAGTCGGGCTCTGCACTCAGGGGGGAGTCTGCTTCTCTCTCACCCTCTCCCTTTGCCCCTCCCCCTTAAAATGACTAAATAAATCTTTTTAAAAATATAAAATTAGATAGTCTAACGTATTCTCGTTTGGAAAGCTCTGAGGGGAGCTTTGGAAAGTACTGAGGGGTGCAGAACAGCACAGATCACTTGATATCTTCTATGTACAAATGTCTGAATATGCACAGTCGGAGGTTTATACATGCATAGAAAAAGAACTGGAAAGGTATGCCTGGTAAGATCTACATTTGGGGAAGAGAATGGAAATTGAAGAGGAAAGGGGGATTTTTGTGCATTTACTTTTTATGTTTCTATCTTTAAACTTGCACGCATGTGTAATTAAGAAAACCATATCAACAGGGAAGACAGCAATTTGAGGTCTCTGGGAAGTGTGTAGTGGTTAAGGTGTAGGTTCTGGATTAAGACTGTCAGGGTTTGAATCCCGTCTGCTCTCCACTGGCTGTACACTCTTACACAGGTTATTTAACTTCTATGCCTCCTTTTCCTTCCGCGGAAAACAGGAATAACAGTACTTACGTCATGTAGCTGTCAGGAGGATGAACTAAGGAATGCAGGGGAGAGCGTTCTGGATCACGACCCGACACACAGTAAACATTCAGCATCTGTTAGTCATTATAAATTAGAAGAGTCAGACAACTTCCAGCTTTAATCAATTCTTGGTGCAAACATCTCAGTTTAAAATGTTTTTAGCAATGGCCTTAGTAATCACGGTGTATTTTCTCCAAGTTCCCCTGTGGTTGCTAATGGTGTTGTCATATTCTTACCCCACTGGTAACCTCAAAAGGAAGAGTAACAAACACAAATGGAATTACCTTGTTTAGTGTAGAGTGCCACACATTCTGTTTGAGGAATTCTGACTTTGCTTCTCCAACCATGTAACCTTACATACCTATTATTAGTCAACTAAAGAGATGGGAATAATGAGGTTTTTCTCTCTTCTTTAGGAAGACTATGATCGTCTGAGGCCTTTATCTTACCCAATGACTGATGTCTTCCTTATATGCTTCTCTGTGGTAAATCCAGCCTCATTTCAAAATGTGAAAGAGGAGTGGGTACCGGAACTTAAGGAATATGCACCAAATGTACCCTTCTTATTAATAGGAACTCAGGTATGTCTGCTTTGATTTTACCCATTTAAGAATAGTCTCTTTGGCCTCTCTTGTGGTGTCGCTTTGAGACAAATAGTCCTAAGGTTTAGCAAACGATGTGCATGTTTAATCTCGGTTGCAAGTTAGAATAAATTCTACTTATTATAGAAAAATAAGAATTTGGAAAAGCAGTGCCCAAGGAAAGCAATCATACCAGTTGGCTTTCAAAGTGAAGTTCATCTGTTTGATCTTTTTTGGGTATGTGGGATTAAATGGGACTACACGCTTTGATTGATCTTTAAAGACTTGTAACATTATGGGACATTATTGACCTTTCTTGATTAGATTGATCTCCGAGATGACCCCAAAACTTTAGCAAGACTGAATGACATGAAAGAAAAACCCATTTGTGTGGAACAAGGACAGAAACTAGCAAAAGAGGTAACAGAACCTTTACAGAATGTAAAAATAAGTGTAAAAGCAGCTTGGGTGATAATTGAAACTAACATTTATTGTGCATTTACTGTATACCGGGCACTGTGCTAAGTGCTGTTACATGCATTATGTCATTTAATCCTTGCACCTGCTCGGGTGGGTCTGTGACAAATGGGGGGGTTGGCGACGTCAGATAATTTGTCAGGTCCCATATGTAATAAATGGTAGAACTGGGTTGCAGGGAAGGCCTGACCACAGAGTCCAGGCGCTCACACCTGCACGACACTGCCAACAATATTTTCCTCGTAAGTTACCTGTAGAAAGAGGCATCAAAGAAAGGCCATTTAAATCTTTTAAACGTTTATACTGTGCCAGAGCAGACTCCGTCTTCGGTGAAGACCCACGGAGAAGATGGTGGAATGGCATATAGGATGAGTTTAAATCTGTAGTTAAAAACAAAAAAATGATGGCTAGGCTTGAAAGGAAATGTGTTGAATTTTCTTCCAGTCCTTTTATGAAAGATAGAAAATATTAGCATTCTGGAAAATATACCACTGTGATGTGCCTAAAACTTGTAACTTCTATTTTCCTTCACCCTGAAGCTAGGCTTACTTTTCTCTTTGGCCCTAACATTATTGGATTCAGTGTTTTTCGATATGACTTTAATAGGACTTTTGTGGAAACAGAATCTAATAAGGTCTTTTAAAATGTACTATCAGGAGGCGGAAGAAAGCGAGAAAACTTTTTGGAGGATAGTTTTTCCTAAAACAAAAGACAAATAGCTTCGCTGACACATTGCTTTAGAAATTCCGTGTATTTAATTTCATAATCCCTGGGAGAGAAGGAATTTCTAAAATGTCATAGAGTAAAACTGGTAAATGAAAATATTGGTGATTTAACTACTTAAAAATTTGATACATCAAATACCAGAGATAAAATTTAAAGTCATAAAACAAATGTGACACATAATGGCTGAAAAATGGGTTAATAGTATACAGGAGTTCCTTACATATAAATTAATCAGAAAAAGACATCTATGCTCCAGTAGAAAAATGGGCTATACCATCAGTGGAAAATTTGTCAAAAAGATTGCCATTGAATATAGGAAATCTGTTCATAGTCCTTAGTAGTCAAATGTGAGTTCAATTTCTGCCTATAAAATTGGCAAAAAAAAAAAAAAAGAGAGAGAGAAGTTAATTATAATAGCAACTGTTCCAGGGTGCAGGACACTCTCTTGTATCATTGGTCATTGATAGCCAATATGCAGAAGCCTAAAATCATGCACACTTTTGATCAGGCAATTCCATATGTAGGAATTTATCTTAAAAAAAAAAACTATTACAGATGTGCTTAAAGAGATGGTTATGAAGTTGCTGCATTGTTTATAACGGAAAAAAAAAAAGCCCATTCATCTATTAAAAATTTATACTAATAGCTATTGTGATGTTTATATTATGTAGTTTAAGGGGGAAAAAATGGTTGCAAAACACTAGGATCCCCCCTGAAGGCCCGTTGGCAGCATTGGGGCAGTGGGCTTCTTCTTCAAATACTTTTACCTGGCTCCCTTGCTTGCCCTCTCCTGGGGTTTGCCCCCGGCAGTGGCCTTTCCTCCATGTCTCAAGTCCCTGTCTCTGCATGCTGGATGCCCAGGGATCAGCACACGGCTTCTGTAACATCTCTTCTTCTGCACCCACCCTCCCTAGGCCCAGGTGAGCTGCTGTCAGTCTTGTGGTTTGAAAAGTCTGCCCCCGAAGATTCCCAAGTCCCATCTCCAGCCTGACCGTTTCCCTGAACTCCAGACTCAGTTATCCAGCTGTTCACCCAACAAATCCATCTGGGTGGCTAAGCATCTAAAAATTAACATGTCCAAAACAGAATTCCTAATTTTATCCTCTGTGCCCATCCTCCCAGTTACTCAGCTCAAAAAACCTTGAGGTCACACTCGACTTAGCTCTCGCTCTCCTCCTGTGTGGGCAACCAGGCAGCCAAAGCTCTTGTCCTACCTTCGGAATCCATCCAGCGTCCACAGGCCCCTCACCATCCGCTCCTCGAACAGTCTGGTCAGGCCCCTTCGTCTCTAGCCCGGATTACCGGAACAGCTCTGACTCACCTTTCTGCTTCTGTCTGTGACCCCGTGTCCACCTGTTCTCAACACAGCAGCCTGAGTGAGTCAAAAATACAAGCTCGATCAGGTCACTGCTCTGCTCACAACCTTGCAGTGGCTCCCCAGCTAGTCACAGAGGCCTACAGACCCCGGCTGTGTGCACCTCACTGACTGTAGTCTAGGCACATGGCCTTCTTGCTGCATCCCCAGATCTCGGACCTGGGGTCTTTGTACTTTTGCCCCTCCCTCTGCCTGGAGTGTTCTTCCCTATGGAACACTATTTTCTCACTCCTTCCAGGACTCTGCTCAGGTGTCACCTTCTCAGTGAGGCCTTGCCTGATCTTGTCCCCACTCCCTATCCACCTTCCTTCCCCAGTTGTCTCCAGACCACGTATTCCCTTCTGACATTCAAACTCTAGTAGCTCGTGGTGGTCCTTCTCCCTCTAAAATGTAAGCGTTGTGAGTCTGAGAGACTTATTTTGTTCCTTGCTGTATGCTTTCATTTGGCAAATAAGAATGTGCAGTGAATTTCCAGTGAACAAACGGAGCCTCTCCTAGAGGAGAAGCCAAAGTCCTTATTCCCGGCCTCAGGGCTGCCTCATCAGCCAGCCTCACCGCTTACCAATCTCTGCTGCTCCCTCTCTCCTGCCCTTCTGGCTTCCTTAGCATCCTCTGAACGCTCCACTCATGCTCCCACATCACCGTCTTCCCAGTGGTGGCTCCGTCCGCCTGGACGTGGCCCTCACTGCTCACACCACTTTGTTGGGAAGCTTCCCACCTGTGTCCTGTGCACGCCCCATCTCCCCCGCGCCGGTGCTCCGAAGTGCACCATACCATCTGCCCTCGGTTCCCTTGGTGGGCCCCTCCCCCAGGAGAATTTAAGCATGTGTAAGCATCACACAGCAAGCATTTTGGTCTTTTGTTCAGTTCTCTGACATTATCTCTAGCACCTAAAACAGTGCTTGGCATATGGTAGGTAACCAGTAAATACGTGATGAATGACATCAATTTTCATAGAGTAAGTGTGGAAGAATATACACTTACCTTTTAGTTGGCAGTCTCTGGGTTTTTATGAATATGGATGATGATTTCATTCCTTCTGCATAGCTGTTATTTTCTCATTTTCCTTATAATGGTGTGTTGTGTCATACCAACTGTGTAAAAAAGATTTTATATGTTTGTGATTTCTTTGTCTCCCAGATAGGAGCATGCTGCTATGTGGAATGTTCGGCTTTAACCCAGAAGGGATTGAAGACTGTTTTTGATGAGGCTATCATAGCCATTTTAACTCCAAAGAAACACACAGTAAAAAAAAGAATAGGATCAAGATGTATAAACTGTTGTTTGATTACGTGAGAAACATCTTCAGTGGCCAAGGAAACTGTCCATTTCTCTTAAAAAGCATATGAAATGCTACAACTATACCCAGACCTCTTATAAATAATGAAGCAGTTTAAAACTTGAAAGGAAAAAAAAAAAACCTTAAGAATGTTTCTTAAAGGTCCAAGAAGCAGCAAACAGCATCTGAAGCCACAATCTATTATAAATACTTTATTTCAACTAGAAGGTACAATCTCTCAGGGGTTTCATAGTTTAAAAAGCTACAATCACACCATGTTGTAACTACATAAAAAAACAGTGCTGTAAATGGAACTGCCTGGCTTAGACCATAAACATTTCTGCACAGTCTTTATGGAATCTGCACAAAGAAATATCTTCTCCCTTTGCTCCAATTAATTGTTCTTGTATGTAAGTTGCTTTCTATTCCAGTATATCCAGAGTGGTGAAATCACAAGGCCAGCCACGTAGCCAAAGGTCGCTCCAAGCGTACAGGAGATGGGCCATACCTGAGGAGAGAATGTATGAGATCAAAAAAGAATAACTGTTTTATTATAACTTGAGCACAAGTGTAACCTAAATATTTCTATATTAAAGCTTAATGTGCTTTCTTAAAGAATGCCAAAAGTGTAATAAGGTCATAACTGCATTTATCATGAACACTAAAAATGTACACATTCTAGTTAATGTACATTTGACTGTAACAAGGCTTCTGGCGACTGTAGACTTAGTTTGATGCTCCCCAAACTGCATGAGATACAACCTAAAATTACAAATTAAAATTCTGGGTCTCACTTTGTCATAATCCTGGACTTGATATAGCTCTCTGAAGTAGTTGGCAATTTTGTCTTTTATTTTCCACCTTGGCTTATGTAATCAGATGACATGAGATGTGTGTATGCTGACCAAACTACAAGAAACTTTAAATAGTGCTAAAGAAAAGAGACCTAGAATTTGAGCATGTTATATGGAATTTGTAACAAAGCAACTGCTTCCGTAATAATACTGATGTTACCTTTCAGACACAGGTATTGGAACCATAGCAGAAGTTCTAGAACTACAACTTAACGTACCTACCTAAAAGTGTCAGTTAAATGCAATACTGGCTTCTAAATACCCATTTTGTCCAGCCATATTACATTTTGCAATATTAGATCAAGCAAGCCAGAAATAAATAATGTTGATTTCTTTCCTCCACAAGCAGTGCATGCTAGTCCCTAGGTGAAAGGCCCTGCTAAAAAAAAAAAAAAAAAAAAAAAAAAAAAATTTATGTTCACCTGTGAGGCTTATTTGGTATACTGGAGCCTTTTCTAATCTTTCTCTGGGGAATCAGGCTGCAGAATTGTGTTAGAGGTGAACCATCTTAATTACTAGTTCTGTAACCTAATTATGCTTCCTCGTTTGGTCTGCTATGGATCTGCCTTGTTCCAAATGCCACGCAACAGACAATAGTGTTAGACAAAGTTTTAGTGTGAACAAATTAATGCAGTTCAGAGAAGCATAATCTAACCCATACATTCTTCTCCAGCCTTTCCTCCACTTAAACTTGCTGTTGACTAAGCTATGATTTATTTATGCCTTTGGTGAGCTTCTGTTAATTTCCATGACTTGAGCTAATAGCTGTGTCTACTGCACAGATTGGGTAATGGAACACTAAACTTTTATACTTGAAAATGACAGCCTTAAACGCTCATATCAGTCACAAATCTAGGATGTACTGTCTTGTATGTGAGCTTTGTAGAGATTTTTAAAAATATAAGCATCATCTTCCCCATTGAAGAGTGAAGAGTCTACTGGGTAACTAGTCAGGATCTTTCTCTCTGAACTGGACATCCAGTGGACGTCTTCCTTCTCCCAAAGTGATGGTTCATATTAAGTACCATGGCCTTATGTGTGCTCAAACAGAATCTTTATGTAACTTTCTCATTTAATTTGGGTCGATTAATTATTAACTATTTTTAGATACAACTGAAAGGAATTGCATAAATCAGTGTATTAACTATGTTGACCAACACATGGTATAAAGGAATTAAGACAGTAAAGTATTATACATTTCCACCTCGCCTTTGGGGATTTGATGGGGATTATTTTTTTTCTTCTTCAAATTCACTTCTGAAACTTTTCATATTTGGTTTACTAGCCAATTAAAGTTAAAGTCTAGAATTTGATCTGCCCTAAGAGAAGTGGACAAGGAATCTGGGAACAAACTCTGGTGTCACTGTTTCCTGCCTGGGCCTCAGTTTCTTCATCTATAATAAACATGGGAGGTAGAAGAGGACCTCCAACATCTCTCCCATTTATCAACTCTTATGATTCTCTTCTTTCTTAGTCACAATATTCATTGTTGACATTACCTTTTCAGCTGCACATTCTTAAGATGGTAAAAACCCTGTATATAGACTATTAGAACTCTAAGCAAAGATGATTGTATCATCTGAACCTGAGGTGCCTTAGGTACTCTATTGACCTTGATGGGGTTTGGAGTTTCCCATTGCTTATTAAGAGCCTCTTCATTGCTTTGATTCCTTAGTATTTCTTTTTGCACTCAATCCTTCCTGCCACCCTAACAAAAAACCAAAGATTTGTTTTCTATTCATGAGCAGATTGTAGAAAAACTGCCTTATTTTCAGAAGCACGTCTTCATTAAAGATTTAAATTTCAGCAGAAATTAAGACTAATCACTGGAACAACTCGTTCAAAGTAGTCAAGTAGCTGGGAAATAAAATACTTCAAAAATATCTTACTGACATGACTTTTGCTAGTCAATGCAAATACACTGCTTCAAATAAGGTCATGTATGAATGAACTTAAAAGAAACGTAATTATATTTTTTGCATATAATCAGTTCTGAAGTTCTTAAAAATAATCTTAGGGGCTCCCTGAAATCTCATTTCTAATACTTTGCTAACTTGTACCCTTGTTCTGTCTCTACAGGTACATTTTAGGTTAGCCCATGTTGAATGATCTTATTTCTAATAAGTAGAGCCTGAATTAATGGTTTTATTGTGAATTAGTTACTTTAGGCGTTGCTTCCATTTGATTTTTAATTATTACTCTTAAGTACCAAATTAAATACTGGTTTGTTGGTTGTTGTTTTTTAAGTGATTGTTACTTTAACAGTGTCCCACCTTAACACACGGGGTTATAAATAAAATAATATGCATAGTTTACTATCTATGTAAAGCACTGAACTTCTTACCTTAGTAGTTTTTATTTAACACCCTATGTAAATGTTTGGGATAACACTCATTCCTCTCTTTCTCATGCTGTAAGTCTAATCACCAGCCAAGGGTGAGCACCTGCACTTTGTTAAAAAGTGTCAAAGTGTAGAGACAATAATAATCCATCATGAATCCTAGCCAAATTCCAATTTGAGTCACTAAATTCTACTTGAATTGCTTTGTAATTTCAGTATGGCTCTTCATTTCCAAACACACACACGCACACGCACACACACAGCCATACTGCGCCTCCAGTGGAATGCCAAGATGAGATATTTGTTTAAAAGTTGCGTCTAATGAGGGGTTAAGGCTTAGAACACTTGCTGTTTATTCACTTCTTAAGAAATCCATGCCATCGACAAGTTAACGTGTTGGACTGGCTTTAAAGGCTACTTGCTAGTGATGAGTCAGGCTTTCCTGCTTGACTTCCCTGGAAATAAGGAGTAACTGTGACACACTTTTTTAAAGGAGTATTTCCTCATGTAAGGGCAACCTGTCTGATTTTTTATTCCCAGAATAGGGAATGGCAAAAGGAGCAGCTGAAGGGAGTTGGGGGGGGGGGCTGCCCACTGAATCACCTTTCCTCTAAGGTTCTCATGATTGAATTTCCTACTAACCTTCTTACAACTGCTTTACAAAATTTAAAACTACACAAGGGCAAGAGACCTCACATTGACTTAGCAAACCATCCCTACCTTCATCTTGCATTTTCATACTGAGATCTTGGGGTTTTCCATTTAAAACTAAGTACTTGTCTTACACATAGAGATGTTTCTGTTTAACATTCTTCATGCCACAAATAGGCTTAAAACCAAAACAACTGTGGTATCATCTACTGAACAGACAATCCAACTGCAATGCTACAGACATTTCTCCAAATTATGCTCATCTGAGATGGCTATATATAATTATCTTGTTTTGTTTAAGGAAAATAGAAAACTCGAAGACATTCATGTAAAGGAAGTCATTCACAAGTTGTTTGCCACCAAAATGACTGTCTTCTTTTTATCCAGTTTTTTATAAATTAAAAAATTTTAACCACTAAATGGACTAAAAAAAAATCCTGTTGTATGACAAAAGATAATTTATCATGCAAGTGGGTAAAATTATAATTACTGTTAAAAAACCTATTTAAAAAAATGAATAGCTACATCACATGAACGAAGTGTCTTGCTACTTACTATTATCCTTTCTCTAAACCAAATGACTCCTTAACATAGTTTTTTCATCACTTAAACCAAAAAAGGTCAGTGTTCTCTTCAAATACTCAGCATTAAGGAAGGCCTAATATGATAAAGTCTGGGAACCTGGTACCAGCAATAAGTTGTGTTTCCCTCTCAAGAAAAACAATTTCACCGTAATAAGCCAAAAATCAATTTCTTAATAAATAATATATAGATTTAACTTTGTATGTTTTCTCTGTTAAACAAATCCATGTTATGGCTGGTTTAAAGACATTTCAAAATTATATAAGCTTATTTCCACCTGAAGACCACACTGCTCTCTTCTGATCAGGCATTACTGATGTATCTATATAGTGTTGAAACTTCTCAAAACATGTTCTAAGTAGTATAGAATAATGATTCAAGAATACTAATTTTTGTATTAGACTGGATTTGAGTCTCGGCTCTGCCATTTATTAATTACATGACCCTGCACAAGTCACCTAATTTCCCTGTACCTTGGTTTCTCATCTGTGAAATGAGGATCATCATAAAACCCACCTCAGGGGTGCCTGGGTGGCTCAGTTGGTTAAAGCCTCTGCCTTCAGCTCGGGTCATGATCCCAGGGTCCTGGGATCAAGCCCCGCATTGGGATCTCTGCTCCGCGGGGTGCCTACTTCCTCCTCTGTCTCTCTGCCTACTTGTGATCTCTGTCTGTCAAATAAATAAATAAAATCTTAAAAAAAAAAAAACTAAAAAAAAACCACCCCACCTCACAGGATTGCTGTAATGATTAAGTGAGATAATACGCTATTATTATGCAGCTCTTAGAACCATACCTATAACAGTATCTGGCACATAGTAAATAAACTATTAATAGTACATAGTACTGAGCTATTAATAATAATCTTTTAGTCCATATTCCTAATAGACACAAAAAAGTTGTCATTATAATCTAGAATACCATCATCCCCCAAATACACCATCTCTAAATCTGCTATTAAAAAATTCCTCCCCAAACTTTAAATTGTAGTTTAAAAAGCTACATCTAGGGGTGCATGGGTGGCTCAGTCATTTAAGCGTCCAATTCTTGATTTTGGCTAAGGTCTTGATCTCAGGGTCATGAGATTGAGCCCGCCTGCTAAAGAATCTCTTGTCTCCCTCTCCCTCTGCCTCATCCCCTCCCCCAAAAAACTAAAAATAAAAACTACATCTGACAGAATTCATGTTTTCTTCTTGTCAAATACAATCCATAGATTTTATATGTATATATTATACCATTTTAGGGGCTCAAAGACCCCATCTATAGACTCCTGGTTAAGAATCCCTGTATTCTTCATCATTCAACCCTAAGAAGTATTTTGATTAACTGTTCTAGTTGATCAAAGTAATACAATGACCCTCTATATTTTGGTTCAGAATTTTAAGGATCAATTTCAGTAATGTATTCAGTAATTTGTTTGTTACGTGACTTGAGAGTAAAAGGCTTAAATCTATTTTAATTATAGTCTGCACAGTATTTGGTTCCTTTAATATGTATTAAATGCAGGTAGGTCTTTAATCTTGTACTGTCACTGAAATGATACCCACAAGGTTCCCGACAAGACCGTGGAACAGCTGGTTAGTATGTCACTGAGTACGGCAACTTACGAGCTATCTCAGGATTCTTAAAATGATGATCAGGTATTTCAAATTAGATGACGATTTTTTCTGATGCTACTTTCAGATATTCAATGAAAGTTTTAAAACAAATGTATAAAAACATTGGGCTCCTTTTAAAAACACCTCCTATTTCACTTAAAAGCTTTACTTTGCTTTTCTGGGAAGGAGCACAATCAGTGGACTGAGAAGGAGCTGAGCTGAGGAGCCAGGTCAGCCACTTACGTGGCTGTGTGGCCTCGACCAGATCACTGACCCATCTGAGCCTGTTTGCCAATGTGCACAACAGGGGTAATACTCCCTCTTGTACTTAAAATATGGGGCTATTTGTTATTAAAGCTGTAAAGTACCATGCATCAGTTATTATTCTGTATATGTTTTACCGTGAAAAAACTAAACTTATGTGATCACCGGTATATTTCTTAAGTAACTGACACTAATAGGTGACAATCAGAAGTGGCAGTTTAGAACAAATAAAATAATTCATGAGCAATGTTATGTTGTAGGAATACATTCTGTAGGAACTATTCCCTTGTCCTGGTAATCCTCTTTAATACATGCCATCCTTCACATGGAATGTCTGGGGAGTATAAAGCTAATGAGAAAACTCTCAAGAGCCACACAACACACTGCATTATGTTAATCATATGTAGCCTCACCTCAGGAATGGAAGGGCAATTCCTGCTCCTTGCTGTCATTTTTCACAAATTTAAAGAAGTGTAAGTACAAAACCAACCACTTGGTTAAACCAACCACTTGTAGACATTTGTGTGATTTTTTAATAGTCTATCAATGACTCTATTCATTCAAACTCCATTGATTCAAAACTATTGAGCCCCTACTATAAACCAAGCAGTTAAATTGAAACTAAGATTATTTGATTTTGGATATTAAAATGACAAATTCTTAAAAAATAAGTGCTATAATTTTTGTAAAGGTATATGATGTCACAGACACCACAGGGAAACTGATGTAGTTGCAGACCAGAAAACCTGGAAACGGTGTAAGTTGTGAGAACAACTCACAGTCATTAGGATTACTGGCTCTTTCAGATAAAAGGGAGCTAGTTCTAAACTTCTCACAAGCTACTTTTTAATGTTTATTGTGCTTATCACAAATGTGTGTTGCAGGACAGATCAAATTCATCTTTCAAAGCCTGCTGACACTTATACTGGCTTTAAATGATGATTTATATTTTACTCTGTATTTGGTTGGTAAGCGAGGTGTTTTGCTAGATTTTCTTAAAGCAAATGCTATTGTTTAGTGTGGGAGTACATTAGAGATGAATTTACTCATCTGGACACATTTCTCTGGTGGTAAATCCGCACCATTCCAGGTACACTCTACACTCTCCCATGACCTAGAGCACAGATTTAGGAAGAGATGTGTGTGGTCTCCAATCTGGAAGTTTTTGCGAAAGTGACGATACATGGTCAAGATCGATACATGGTCAAGACTGTACAAATATGATAGCCCGGCTAGCACCGTTCTTCCGCTGCTGGCAGAGCATTATCAGCATGGTTACCATACAACGAACCCACCTTTTAAATAGAAAACCATTTTCTGGGGCGTCTGGGTGGCTCAGTGGGTTAAAGCCTCTGCCTTCGGCTCAGGTCATGATCTCAGGGTCCGGGGATCGAGCCCCGCATCGGGCTCTCTGCTCAGCGGGGAGCCTGCTTTCCCTCTCTCTCTCTCTCTGCCTGCCTCTCTGCCTACTTGTGATCTCTGTCAAATAAAATATTAAAAAAAAATACAAAACCATTTTCTGTCAAGTATTATAGGGTTTTTTTTTCCATGCTTGATACATAAATCATATTCATATAAAATTCATATAAATTAATACTTATTTTGATCTGTCTATATACAGTGTTATATTGATAAAATACATATATTGATAAAAGAAACACCAATTAGCCTAAAGACATGCCACTCTTCAATAATTAAATGCATGATCTTAGTTTTATCCCTCGTTCTAGCAATATTTCCAGTAATCCTTATGCTCTCTAGCTTCAATTTATGGAAGAATTATCTATAGCATCTGTGACTTTGGAAAATGAATATACATTTTTCACAAATAGTAAATTTGTAACCTGATAAAACTAGAGAAAACAAAGATTTTAACATATAACGATGCCTTAATTATCTGTTATGGGAATAAGTACAAATATTTTTAAACAATTTTAAATTGCTTTAAAAAGGTTTTAAAATCAATTTTGCTTTTTAACTTTATAGAAAATAAGTACACTCAAAAGAGATGTGATTATCTGGTTCAATAACATTTTAGAGACAGCAGCACTCAAGCCCAGAGTTTAAAGGCAGTTGTGGGTTTTCTAGGCACTAAAGCTTTTGCATAGTAACTTCAAATTCTCGCCTACAAACGTATTAAATTTTATGGTCTAAAATACATACAACACAGTGGTCATGGCATTTATATGAAATTCTTATGTGTAGGAAGAAATGCAATACAGTAACTACTCAAGCTTTTCCAAAGAGATCCATGAGAGAGAGAACAAACGAAAGAGAAAAGGAAAGGGGAAAGGGAAAAGGGAAAGGAAAGAGGAAAGAAAAGGAAAGGAAGAAAGGAGAGAAGGAAAGAAGGAAGGAAGGAAGGATGGAAGGAAGAAAAAGGAAAAGGGACAGGAAGAACAGTTATGTTTCAGAGTTCAAACAAGGAAAAGAATCAGGTTTGGATCCTAAGGCTTCCTTTTATCAGCCCAGTAATGCTGAGCAAAATGTGTATGCCTCTCCCCACACTTCGACATTCTTACGTGTTAAAAAGTGAATAAACAATGAATCTTGGAACACTGGAAAAAAAATAAAGCTAAAAAAAAAAAAAAAAACCCCACCTTGCACTACACTTGTTTTGATTAAATTACCTGTGGACAGTGCCAGGCCCCATGCCTAGTAATAGATCTACACATTTTATATTTTCTTTTTATTGCCATCTGAGGTAGATATTGGACAGAATTGAAAATTATGTCAAATCCAAGTACCGTACATACCAAAGAACAAAAAGATGAATTAAACAATCCACTCTACCAACTGAGGGACTTGGGTAGAATGAATAAATGACACAAGGAGGCAATCAATGCACTCTCTTAACACTTTGAGAACCCAAATAATGGAATCTGCATTTTTTTTTGGAATGCTAAAAAGTCATTAAATGACTCCTTTTATAGGTCCCAAATGCCTATAGCATTGATTAAGCGGTCACTGTGTGTCAAGTTCTGAACTAAGTGCTTTAGAAGGATTATATTATTTAATCCTCACTAGTAAGCGGCAGAGCCAGGATCTGAACCTAGTAATCTGATGCCAGAGCTCTTAATCATCATGTTATCTGTCTACCAAGTAATAGAACAAGTGGGTTTAAAAACTTCATGGCAAATTTCCTTTGCTCAGAATAACCAACAACATTTCTTAAACTTCCATTAATTTTTTTTATCAACATAAAATACTGGCCTAATTTTTTTTTAAGATTTATTTATTTGACAGACAGAGATCACAAGTAGGCAGAGAGGCAGGCAGAGGGAGAGGGGGAAGCAGGCTCCCCACTGAGCAGAGAGCCTGATGCGGGGCTTGATCCCAGAACCCTGAGATCATGACCTGAGCCAAAGGCAGAGGCTTAACCCACTGAGCCACCCAGGTGCCCCAAATACTGGCCTATTTCTGATAAAGGAAATAAGACATTTTTCCAGATGAAAAGCGCATAACCATTCTATAAAATTTAGAGCATATTAAGTCTGAATCTAAATTATTATCAAATAATTAAATTCCAGTCCTGTGTAATATCAAAATACCTGTTATACTTACATTGAATACATGCTTTGTACACAGTAAGAACTTAAATACTTACTAATTAGCTATTTAGTTACAGCAAATAATTATAATGTACACAGGTTTTCCACAGTCAGATGTTTATTTTGTCAGTAACTAAAAAAAAAATCAGCATTTTCTGGGAGTGAAGAAGGCTATCTGGGTTATGGGCATTTTTAATGTTTATTTTCTCGCTGATATTTAAGGCAAGTAATTATGGCACGGAAGAGAGTATGTCTTGCAAATATTTTTTTAAAAGACAACAAAAATTACCAATAAGGTTACTGGTAGCCACCCTACCATATTCTCTTTAATCAGATCCTCCTGCTGCCTCCTACAAAGGGAAGGCTTCCTCTAACTATAGAGATGCCTACTATCTTTTGTCACTTGTCATTACTTAAAATTATTTAAAACTCCTTTATTAAATGAAAAAACTTTTTTTTCTCTGGGATTACCTATTTTCAATGGGCCTTCCAATCATTTGGTGATGAAATGATATTTAAAAAATACCTAAGCCTGAAACTGCTAGATACAGAACTCACATCATTTTAAGTTTATGTTTGGCCTCTGGAACTTTATACAGAGTCAGATTTGAGTTCAAAGTAGAGGGAACTGAACTAATACATGTAGAAGTTTTTGTGGGGTTGTTTGTGGTGTGTTTTTAAAGAAGAAATCCTTAACTGGATACTCTTGTTTCTTCTACTAGAATATAAATAAAACCATATCACAATCCAGAGGAGCTTGCTTTATCACAAACATTATATCTGTACTGGGCTACAAGGAACAGAGAACTAAAATAAAATCTCTTCTTTAAACATGTTATATTTTAGATAATATTAAGTATAGAGTAGTCTCTTCTCATGAAATTTTGCTCAAGAAAAATCTCCATTTTGAAGTAACACCATATTCCTTTCTCAGGTTTATTGTTACTCTGGCAGAGTCTATCAGTATCATGAGCCACACCGAGTACTGACTTTAGGTAGTTACTTAGGAAGAACAGAACAAAACAAAACACCTTGCTTGTTGAAATTAAAAAGTGAAGGAAAACAAAGAAGTCTCATCATTTCCCTAGTTTATCACCAAGTAACTACTGAGAGAGGGAGGGGCAGGTGATTATTATATGAATAAAGATGATTACATTAGTTCTATCATGCCACCAACATCATGTATCATAATTTTTAAAAGGTTATAGTGAATACATAGGTCATTAACTAAGAACACTCTGAAAACAACCTGACAGTAAAGACAAAGAACAAGTAATAGTCCAGTCAAATCAAACATTCTTAAGACCAATACTTGTTACAAAAATAAGCTAGCTAGAAAGTCTTTTTTTTAAAAAATAATTCAAATGGGAACTTCACATTAATTTAAAAAAAAAAAGTGAACCCGTCAATTTGGATCCAGCTTACCTCTTACTGTGAACAAGCACAGAGGTAGAAAAGTCTGAGTCAGTAGCTAAAAGCCTCAATAATCCAAAACAGATAAATGGATTGTAAATCATTAACACATGTATTTTCTATGCAAACCTAAACCCAGATTTGGGCACATCTACTCCCCATAATTCAGTTTCTACTTCTACATAGTCTTATAAGCTTATGATTCAGCCACTGTATTGTATATATTGTAAATATCAAGCATTTACACTCTAAAACATTCCATGTATATGCAAACTGACATGTTAATCATACATTACCTTACCAACTCACTAAAGTTGCAGCCCATGGTGCTTTATGTACCAATACTTTGTATTTAGACTTAATTGCATATATCTGAAAGTAATGAATCTAATGCAGGTTAAAACACAATTTTCTATATGTACTATCTAATGATTCTGATTATCCTGCTCCGATTTAGAAATCACTGACACTACTGAATGAAATTAAGTTCCGTAAGATGGTAACTTGAGTACAAACAGATCTGCATCTCCCAGTATAAAAGATACCTTTATCAGCACAAAAACCTTGAGAAAGGTATTAGCGATACCCCAAACCTCCAGGGATTTCTATAACATACAATAAAGGACTATTACAGGGAAAGGCAAACCCACCAGACTTATCGAACGTAAAAGAACAACCTGTCTGTCTAGGAGACATGACATCTAATAGAACAAAGAATGGACTTAAGAGTAGGCATTTAGTGCAAGACATATAATCCAAATCCCTTAAAAGCCTTTGGAAAGTGAGATACATATCAAAGATTTAACCCAGCTATCATCTAGGAATTATACTTGAGAAAACTGGACAAATATGCAAAGATTATGTTTAAATATGATAATCACCATAATTTATAGTAAATCAATAAATGTGAAACTATAAATAATCTAAATATTCATTAATAAACTGATATATGATTTTATTCAAATAATGGAATATTACTTGTATGTAAATTTTCACTGACAAGGAGTGAGCTCCATAACATACAGCTGACGGAAAAAAAAAGATTAAAAATGACATATATACATCACTCATCATCAGGGAAATGCAAACCAAAACTACAAAGAGGTATTACCTCACACCTGTCACAATGGCTAAAATCAACAACACAAGAAATAACAGGGGTAGGTCAGGATGTGGAGAAAAAAGAACCTTATGCAGTGTGAGTGGGAATGCAAACTGGCACAGCCAATGGAAAACGGTATGGAGCTTTGCTCCAAAATTAAAAATAGCATTACCCTAGGATCTGGGACTCACACTACTGGGTATTTACCCCAAAATACAAAAACCCTAATTCAAAGGGATACACGCACCCCTACGTTTATAGCAGCATTACTTATAATAGCCAAATTATGGAAGCAGTCCAAGTGTCCATCAACAGATGAACAGATAAAGAAAATGTGGTATATACAATGGAACGTTACTCAGCCATAAAAAAAAGAATGAAAGCTTGCCATCTGCAACAACATGGATAGAGCTAGAGAGTAGAATGCTAAGTGAAGTAAGTCAGAGAAAGAAAAATACCATATGATTTCACTCATATGTGGAATTTAAGAAACAAAACAAAGGAGAAAAAAGGGAGAAAGATGAACCAAGCAACAGACTCTTAATTATAGAGAACTGATGGTTACACAGGGGAAGAAGTTGGGGGGATAGGGGAAATGGGGATGGGGATTAAAGAGTACACGAAAATCCATCTCCAGCAATTCTACTTTAAGAATTTATCTTAAGGAAATGACAGTACTATTTTCCAAAGACTTATAAGAATGGTAACTGTAATTTAAAATAGCTAACATTTCTTACAAATGATCTCATTTAATCCTCACAACTGCTATTACCTCCATTTTACAGTTAACTTGTTCAAATCACATAGTATATGAAAGAGCTGGGAGCTGAATAACACGTACAACATATCTTAGTAGAAGAAAGATCACACCTTATAAATTATGCCAAAGGACTCCTGCCTTTATTCAAGGCAAGCAGTGAGGAAGTCACTGGAAGCTGCTGAGCGGGAGAAACAACAGGATCAGGTGTGTATTTTGCTATGTAAAGAGTGGTTGCAGGGAAGACACAAATGAGATGAGAGACACTTGTACACATTAGAGAATTAAATGTAAATGCAGAGAAGACAGATCCAAGAGATGTGAAAAAAACAAAACAAAACAAAACAAAACAAAACAACACTAAACTAAAATCAAAAGGACCAGTGACCAGTTCAACCTGAGCTGTTAAGGAGAAGGCAGTATTAAGAATGACTCATAGGTTTCTGACCCAAGCGAATGTGTGAATGAGAGTGCTCTTTACGTTACAGGGGGAGAGAGAAAAAGCCAAATATTAAGCATGTTAAGTTTAAGGTGATTATGGAGCCTCAAGAGGAACACCCGACTGCATTTGTAAGTGTGTATGTGGGCGGGGGAGGACGGGGAGGAAATAAAGCTTTGGGCTTCAGTAGCCATATTTTAATTGCGACCATGGCCAGCAGAGGAGATCGTGCAGGGAGAGTGAGAACAAAGATGTCAGAAATCAAGGGAATACTGCTGTTTTAAGAAGAGATGGTCCAAAAGAAGCTCACAGGGAGACTGAGAAGGAGAAATCAGACAAGGAGAAGGACACAGCTGTTGCAGAAAGTCAAGAAAAGAGTTTCAAGCAGGGAAAGCGTTTCCAGTGAGTTAGTGCTCAGAGAAGTCCCGACAGTAAAGTCTTAAAAGTCTTTCTTTGATTTAGCAATGAAGTGACTGTGGACAGGGTGGTTTAAAATGACATCTATATTATAGTTATACATACAGAGAAAGAACTGCACAAATTATCACCAAAATGCAAATGAAATGAGGGTTGCCTCTGGGTGGTTAGATACTTGATAATTTTTACTTTCTTCTTTATAATTACTGATGTTGCTTAAATTTTCTAAATAAATACATACTGTCTTTGTTATAGGAAAACCATGTTCTTTGTGTTGAAAAAAGAAAGTATATTTAGTTTTTTTTAATTTAAAAAAATTTTTAATTTTTTAAATTTCTTTTCAGTGTACCAGAATTCATTATTTATGCATCACACCCAGTGCTCCATGCAGTACGTGCCCTCCATAATACCCACCACCAGGCTCACCCACCTTCCCACCCCCTGCCCCTTCAAAACCCTCAGATTGTTTTTCAGAGTCCATAGTCTCTCATGGTTCATCTCCCCCTCCAATTTCCCTCAACTCCCTTCTCCTCTCCATCTCCCCATGTCCTCCGTGTTATGCTCCACAAATAAGTGAAACCATATGAAAATTGATTCTCTCTGCTTGACTTGTTTCACTCGTATATTTAGTTTTTAATACTACAATTCCACTTGGGAGATTATCTTGAGAAAATAATTGAAAAATGCATGAAAATATAGATTCAAAGTTATCTATCCCAGCACTATCTAGAATAGTGAAATACCAGCAATAACCTAAATGATCAGTAGTGAATCTGTTAAATAAATTCAGGGTTAACTGTGTAATGGCATACTATAGAAGTCACTAAAAATGAAGACAAAGATATATTCATTACTAGTTCAGTGATCTTGGAAATAATACATATCCTCTAGGAATCAGTTTCCTCATCTGTAAAATGGGAATAAAAAGAACACTTACCTCATAGTGCTTTATCTAGCTTATTAGCTATATCCTACTGTGATTGGAAATAAAAAAACCTGATGTTCATGAGCTTCCTTCAACATCACGTACCCCTATTTCAAAACCGACTTTGCTCTATGCTTTTAAAAAATACTTCAAAATCAACATTCAACTTGGCCATAAATCAAATTAAGAAGATATGCATCTAAGACCACAAAGGCAATGAGTACCAAAGTTGAAAACAGGAAATTCCTATAACTTCTATTCTGTTTTTTAAAGACTCCTATAAATATCACGAGCTAATGCTTATTTATTCACCCACGCATGTAGAAAACAGTGCCTGGAAGACAGAACAGGGCTGATCCAGATGCTTATGGGCCCTGGGGCCAGTACGAAATCACCTAGATTACGGTGACAGAGGGAACTGGATCCCTGCTTAACCCAACAACACAATTTATACAGACATACTGGTTAGCTACATCAGTTTTACCATCACTGTCCGTTTATTTTGTTGCTTTAAGCAGCTGAAACCAACCTGCCATGGTCTCTCCCAATCGAGTGGAATAGGAAAGGCTCCAAGCCATGTTCCTATAAAGCTAGAAATTGTAGTGATCTGAAGACTGTTCTCCCAAATGGATGTAACTCTGTAAAACACAAATATGTAAATCACTGGTGGTATCTCTCTTAGCTGCTAGAGAATCAAAAAGTAGTGCCAATAACACTACACATACAGGTTCTGTTCATTTAACAACCAGCTCGAATTGACATCTACTTAACCCTGAACTATTAACAACCAATTAGGAAGATGATATAAATGTTTTTCAGTTGGAAAGGTAGTATGTACACATGGTGAGAGTCAAACAATTGGAAAGAGCATTTGCAATGAAAGCTAAGTCTTCCTCCCACCCTTATCAACTCTGGTTCCTCTTCCCAGTAGCAGCTGTGATTACCAACAGAGTACATATCCTTCCAGACGTAATAATAATTTATGCATGCACAAATATGTTTGGAATGATATATGCATAGATGTATACATCCGTTATCAAAACTCAAATGCATCATGTTATAAACCCAGTTTTGCTATTTTGTTTTGCCTTGTTAACAGCTATACTAGTACTCCATTACATGGAGCGACCATCACTTATTCAACTAGTCCTTCCTATGGCACATTTCATTTAAACAGATCAACTCTATTTGGTGGAGGAGGGATAGAGAAAGAACAAAGGATAGAGAAAGAACAAAAGATTTCAAAAGATCCAGCAATTTCGCCTACCATTCTTATTTATTAAGTGTGTATCTTAGAACATAAAGGTGAAAAGACAATTCTGCCATTCTCTGCTCCTCAGAGTGTGACCACTCAGCCGTGTGGAGCATGAGTCTGGTTACAGAAAAGTAAAACCCCACCACAACGTAGTACATCGGGTTCCAAATATTCAGTTGTTTAAAATGCAAGGTTGACTTATTATCAAGTTTATGAGAAGCAGTTTTTTCCAGCAAGTGTGGGAATTACTGAAGACATCTGTTTGTTAGAGGATTTCTTTCATTAGAAACAGGCCAGACACGTAAAATATACATTGAATTAAAGTAGCCCCAAATGACACATCAGTTCATAAGCCAATCCCTCCATCAACTGTCTCTCTCATTACTGCCCCTCCCCCATCCTACAAAAGATAAGAACTTCAGCTCTTGAAATCGATTTTCTGGAAGAAGATTAGAGCCAACTGCCATAGGTCCAAATTCATATGACTTTCTAGGCAATTGTTATTGTTCTTTTTTATTTTATATAATACCTAAAAATGCAAGTCAATTTCTTTAGCCAGCATTCAACAAGAGAGCCATTTCAATCTCGGAGGGGAAAAAAAAAACTGATGAGTTTAACGTAAAGAGGTAACTGTACTGTTTGGACAATTTAAAGGATTTCCTAGGTTATTTTTGACCATCTGTGGCCGTCAAATGTTGGCTAGTTTTCACTTAACACACAACTCCTGTATGTCGCAATACATAATGTGTCTAGAGACATAAAGTCTGGGAGAGGTTGAGAGCCAGGTTTACTTTCTGCTGGGAGGGGTTTACTTCTTCCATTTTGTGGAAGAGGAAGTTGCGCCAGAACTGGAAGAACCAGTGGCATGTGGGCATGATGAACTGGAGAAAGCCTCGCACTGCAGGTAGAAAGAAGGAAAGTAAGATTGGTTGAGGCTGAGTGAAGACGACGAAACAAGGCTGGAAAAGTAGGTCAGAGTTAGGATTTTTAAAAATAACATCTTCGCTGAATACAGTGAAAATCTGCCCCAGATAACCTTTCCCCAGTTCACACGTTTAAAGTGCACAAACCAATGTTTTTCAGTGCATTTACAGCTGCGCAACCATCATCCCAAAACGACACCATTTTACCCGTTACCAATCACTCCCATTTTCCCTTCCCTCCAACCCTAGGCTACCATTAATCTACTATCTGTCTCCATGGATTTGCCTATTCTGAACATTTCATATACATGGAATCATACATCGTCTTTTGTGACTGGCTTCTTTCACTTAGCATAATGTTTTCAAGATCCATCCACTTTGCAGCATACTTCCTTTTTTATTTCCAAATAATAATTTATTATATGGATACAATCACATTTATTTTTCCCATGCATCACTTCCTGGGACATTAGAGTTGTTTTGACTTTTTGGCCACGATGCATAATGCTACTATAAATAGTCACACACAAGTTTTGTGTGGACATATGTTCTGATTTTTCTTGGGGATACAGTAAGAAAAGGAATTGCTGGGTCATATGACAACTATGTCTAACCTTTTAAAGGAACTGCCAGGCTGTTTTCCAAAGCAGCTGAGCCATCTTATATTGCCACTCGCAATGTGTAAGGATTCCAATTTTGCCCCATCCTTGCTAATTCTTGTTATTACTGATCCCAGCCACCTTAGTGGGTGTGAAGCAGTATCTTATTGGGGTAGATTTAGGGTTAGGATTTTGGAAAAACCTGAAAAGTCACACTAAAGAAGCCACTGAAGGTTTTAAATCAAGGGAGATATGATCAGAGCTATGCTTCAACAAGGGTCCGGTACATGGTTTATCTAACATCTAAGCTCCGAGTTCCTTGGGCTAAGGGGCAAGATCCATGCCAGCACATTTTTCATTTTTATAGCACACTGAGGCCATCATTTACAAAATGTGCAAACACATAAGAAGCTATCCTCTATTTTGTTTGATGCATCCAAAGAGGTTTATGATCTTACACATAATAAATATTTTTAAAAATGGACCTAAGACCTAGTTTTAAAAATAGAAAAACTCTGTAACATATCTTTGTAAAATTAAAATTTAATATTCATCAAAATCATAATACATATCAACACCTTCAAGGTCCCAGGTCACAATCAGAGGATGACACCTACTACCAATCCCTCCCTACATCCCTCTCTACTCCTTCCTGATTTCTGCTCCCAAGGCAGACACTGTAAACTCTTCACTGTTTCTTCTATGTACCTCAAAATGTAAAGATCATACATTAGGTATAGACTTTTCAAGATGTAGTTACTCCCTGCTTTCTACCCTGGAAGGAGAGGACATAGTACCCTTTCCCCACAAGCCTGTCATCAACACATACTCATCTCTCCCTGAATCACCATCCCTTCCTGCATGGTAACATTTCCTCTCGGCTGAATCAACAGCAAAGTATCTACATCAGTACGGTCATGAAAACGTTCATGACAGCTGAACCACACAGTAAACCAGTCACATTTCTTTTTTTATAGTAATTTTTTCATGTTCTTTGGATGTTAAGAACTGCCTCGTTTTATCCTCCATTTGTTTATGTACCTGTCACTAAACCATCCTCAAATATTCCAAAGAAACTAAACATCACCTCTAAATACTTGTTTGTGCTCTGTTTTCCTTCTGTCTTTCTTTTTGGAGGCACCTTACCTGCTCCCAGATGGACTGGCCGCTCTCTAGACCTTAGGCATAGCTGCTGTCCTGTAAGTTCCCTACACCATTATCCTGTGAATTCCCTTTGCCTCTCTCAATGCTTTTTGGTGTCCTCCTTCCTAAACTCCCAAGACTTCCTTATACTCTCATTTTTCTTTCCTTTTTTTAAAGTACCTCCTTCAGTAGATTCCTGAGAAAGGGTAAAATAGATTTTAAAAATTGTTTAAAGTCTAAAAAGGACTTGACCGTAACTGTTGGAAATCATTTTGCCTCAGAATTTTGAAGGGATTGGTCCATTATTTTCTGTTTCCCACATGAAAAGTTCAGACATTCTGGCTCCCACTCCTCTCTAGGTAAGATGTTCCTCCCTTCACTGTCCTCTCTGGTAGCCTTTGGAATTTTCTCTTAACTCTTGGTTATCTAAAATTTCACAACCCTATGTCTTGGAGTGGGTGTCTTTTCTCAGCCAGGACGCTGGAAACCCATGGGCCTTCTTAATCAATAATGTCAAGTCTTTTGGTTCTTGGCATTTTCTTTTTAAAGACTTGCTTCTTCTGCCCAGATCCCTTAAGATTGTCTTTTTCTTACTCTTTTGCTGAGAATACTACCATTTGAAATTAACCCTCTGATTTTTTTTTTTACCTTTTAATCCATTTTCCATATTTTTACCTTTTCTGTTTAATTAAAGGAACTTTTTAACTTTTCGTCTCTATTTCTGTTGAAATTTTTTCTCTCCTATTTTTTAATTTCCAAGAGCCTTCTTATTCCCTGAATATTCCTTTTGACTGTCTCCTGTTCATGTCTTACGGATATAAAACAAGACATTTTTAGAATTATCTTCTGGTTTTTATATCACCTTTGTTTCTACCGAGTTTCTTTTTTGTTTTCATTTCTGCATTTCACGTTAGAGGTGTGCCTGAAACGCCTAGTGATTGTTCATTTCTCATTCTACTTAAAAGTAAAATATTTTATATGAAATGTTCAGAACAGGCAAATCTAGAGAGACAGCAAGTATTTCAGTGGCTGCCTGGGAAGGGGGTGAGGGGGTGTGCCAGGGTGGGTAGGAGGGGGACTACTCATGGGCGAAGTTTCTTTTTGGCATGGTAAGATGTTCTAAAATTAGGTTGTGGTGATGGTTACAAAGCTGTGTCTATACTAAAAACCACTGAATTGTATACTTGAAATGGTGGGTTTTATGGTATGAAGTTGTATCTCAATAAAGGTATGTTTAAAAAAAAAAAAACAACAAAAAAGAAGCACACTAAACAGATGACTAGATGTTCACTGTACATGAGCAGCACGAGTCTCCTGGTGGGATTCACTGTACCAGGGAGTGAATAGGAACCCTGCCTTTCAGAGAACCCTCAAATGTCAGTAACTGTAGGTTTTTCTTTTGTGCCGTTTTTTCCCTGAAAGTGCTTCTATACCCTGCCTAGCCTGGCTGTCAGTATTCTGGGCCAAAGGAGTGAAAAGGACTAGGCATGTGAGGATTCATCATTCAATACGTAGAATTTCATTTAATCCCCATTCCCTGAAGAGACTGTACCAAACAGCTGTAGGATCTGGGGCCAGCCAGAGTAGGTGGGGGTAGAGTTGTATTTACTCCATCTTCCCTTCCTCTGCTGTCTAACTTCTATTGCTTATATTACTTTTATAGTGCTCCTATTTTGTTCACTGTAACCCTAATTTGCAACTCCTTTTTTTTAATGTAGTGAGTCCCCTTAATGTGCAAACTGCACGATTCCTTCATTTGGGGAAGCTGACTTCCATCGAATTTTGAATTACTTCCTGTTTTGTTATTTTAGGAACAGTAGTTAGTCTTAAATTCATCTCCTTTGTTCTCTGCATTTATCATTTCTTTTCTAACTGCTTTATTCTTCCCTCTTTCATTCTGATTGGCTCAAACCTTTCTTCCAAGCTAGAACTTGATTTCTTAATTTGTCTGTTTCTAATTTATGACCTATGGTGGTGTGGTTTGGATTCTCATTTTATTTCATTAATTCTGCAATCTCCTTCTCCACCTCATTTTTTTTCATCATCTTATCTTTGAGCTTTTATTGAATTTATGCTCTTAATGACACTTTTCTATGATAAACCGTGTAGAGTTTGTTTTTTTCCCCTGGGTACTATTTTCTTCCAGACTGGATTCTTTGGTCTTCCACGTGCCTTTTTCTTCTTATTATTATACAATGTGTTTTTAGGGTTGCCATGCCATTTCTTTTCATCTTGCTCACACTTTGCATGGGCACACTGCCCACGCTACATATTTGCTCAGATACAATGAGTGAATTATCTTTAAAACTGTCTTCCCAACTTAAATAGCACCAATTTTTCCTGTCTTGAAGCTGCATTTGAGGATTGGATGTTATTTGCTGCTCAGTTTTCTGCAACCTGAGGCAGAAGAAAAGAATGGAGGCAGGGAGGCAACATAAAGGAAATGCTATCTGTGGAATTTAATCAGTAATATTCTGTTGAAATTTAATAAATTGCTCGACAGATCAAACTTCCAAAAATTTCTAACCAGAGCTTATGCATCCCATTAGAAATCAGATGAAGCTACAGTGGTAGCAGTCTGGCCCCTTGGCAGAGCCCAGCAGGCAGCAGCCCTCATAAATTGTTAAAAAGGAAACAGCCCTGACTGGGAATTAGGGAAAGAGCACTCTATTGGTAGGTTAAGTTCATATTCTTCAAATCAAAACTTTAGCTGGGCAGTCTCTGTCAACTTCTTTTGATCTAGGAATTCCACACCAGGAATCTAGTCTATTGAAACTATTGTACAAGTATATAAAATTATATGGTACAGAGATGTCAGAATAACATTATTTAAAATCCTGAAAACTTGAAAATAATCTTCAGTAGGAAATTAAATAAACCATGGTACAGGGGATGCTTGCTCAACATTCATCTCACCCCTGATGATCAGACTAACTAAATCATGGTGATTCCATGCTCTCTCCCAGTGATTAGCTTAGGGAGGCTCAAAGGCCAGGAGTTGCTGCCATCTCACTAACAGCCTGAGGCTAAGAACAAGGAGACTGTGAGAAGCACAGTTACACTTTTGACTGTCTGTGTCTAGAACCATACACTCTCTATCTGTCAGATAATCAGTTTCCCGATTGTTGAAACCAATGTAAATGGCAGTATTCTTACTTAAGGATGAAGATATACTGAGGACATTACTCAAGAAGAGATAGATTATACACACATACAGCTAACAATGTTCTTAATAAGTTAAAAAAGAAGTTATAAAGCAGTGATAGTATAAACTGCAAATATGTGATACACATGGACAAGCTTAGACTAAAATCTGTCGCAATGGCTGCTTCTCTGATAGGATTATAGGATCTTCAGCCTTCTACATTTTTCTATTATTTGCGTTTTTACACTATATATTCTTTTGTAATAAACAAGATAAAAAATAAATTCTTTTCTATTAACTAATTTATAGCAGCACTGACACTGGTTTATTCCCCTTCTGTAAGGTTCCATGACAAAGTCATCTAAATTCTATGTTCTGGGGTTAATTTTTTTAGTTAAGGAATGTATACATAGTCAAGAGGGCTGAGACTAGAATAAATGGCTCACCACCCTGTGGACAAACTTGAAAACTGAAACAGTATTACAGATCAATCTTCATAACAATGAGCTCCAAGTAACTGTCCATATTATTTGCCTCCACTGAAATTCATCCTATCAAACATTAATTGAAATAGTCCATGCTGAATGCTTACTATGTTCTAGACATTGTATCAGGTGCCTGGGGTAGCTAACAGTGAGCACTGTGGCTTAGATAGGCTGTCATCAAAATAATGCTTCTTCAAATGGAACTGATCTTTTAACTATTCAGCTCTTCATCTGAAAAGGAGACCCCACATAACTCCTCCTGGTGGCTAGAGATATTTTACAGAACTTGACTCCCCTACTGAATGAATATTAAAACCAGTGCCTCTTTGCCACTAAATTTTCATACCCTTATCATGGCTAAATTATCCTTTTTTAATAATGTATAAATTTTTGGTCATTTTAAATGTCCTCGGTAGTTTTTTCAACATAAAATAGATTCTCATGAAAGATGACCAAAAATGCCTGCTGTCTTTGTCTAAACAAACAGGTCTTACTATCTTGACCTTGGCAAGATAACCACAAATTCAGGAACCTATTCAGAAATTCAAGTTTTTCAGTTCACCAAAATGGTCAGATCCTAAGTTAAAACATGCCAAAAACAGCATAAAAGAACTGATAAATCAAAAAGCAAGCTCCAATGAAAAATATAGGTTTAAGGTAGTCAGAATATTACTTTCTTTTGTAAGAAAGTCTAGAAAAGGAAAAAAACCCACAATAATTATAACAACAAGGTAACAAACTGAATTATGCTAGTACACATTAAGTATGATCAGTAATAAATACCAAATAGAAGTTGGCAGAAGCTAAGAGACCAAATTATTTTTCTACCTTCAGGTTTCTTTAAAATAGCATTCCTTTGTATTTTTTAAATCTAGAATAACTTCATTATTTACTTTAAGGAAAAGTCTTGTTAAAATAGTGTCATTTATGTCATTTAGTTAAGTATTAAATCTCAACAGCAACAGAACTCTTGGGACAGAATTCCTACACAGTTCTCAGGATCAAAGCTTTTATATTTCTCAGTCTTCACTGGGTTATCATCTATTCAATATTAATCATGCAAATAAATAAATAATTTGGATATAGTACTTATTTTGCATAGAAAAGTATAAAACACTTATACTGATTCCATACCGAGCAAGACTGTCCTGTTCGTTCTGAACATTTTAGTCGTATTTCAGTAATACCAAAACAAAACAAAAAAACGCTTCTGTATTTTATAGGCTAAGACACAGAATAAAGGATAAAAATATTTAAAGCCCTAAAATCTTTAATCAAAGTATTTTATCAACTTTTAATGAATTAGAACTAGAGCATAAGGAGTTCAAATCAGAACTTTAATTTCTGTTGTAAATAATTATTGAGTAGAAACAAAATGTATTATTCATGTTAGTATAACCTCCAATTCTCTGAAACCAAAGTTGTGACTCAATATAAATAATGCTAACTGTGTACTGGGACAATTCTGAAATAATATACAAGTTGCGTGAGTATTTCGTATTATCACTTCAGAACCACCAGATCTTTGCATTTTAAAAATATTTTTGCCTAACGGTGAACATTTAAGAAGACCAACACTAACATTAAACAAGTTAACCTATCAAATTAACTGTTCCCTTAACTCATTCAAAATTTATTTGACATGCTTTTTATGTGAAATTCTTAAAGTGTGATAAAAATGCTAGGGAAGAAACTGAACTATCCCCCGGGATGGTGGAGACATGAAGACTTAAGTTGCTTTCTCATGACAAAGCTCAAATTAATTTTACATTAAACCAACTGAAAAAATTTCCTCTTTCTCCATGGTTGTTCGTGCCCTGTACTCCTTGGTTTGCTACCTAAGCCAGGAAGAGGTACTAAGACAAACAGCAGCCAGGATTGGAAGAATGAAATATAAAAATGCTCCCTGACATTTGTTAATCCATTTGACAAACATTTCTTAAGCATTTGCTATTTGATTTCATTTATCTCACTCAGTTCTGATAACAACCCTGCGAAGTGTTTATTAGTATTCTTCTAACAGTATTACACATGAGGATCTCTGAAGTTAAATGAATAGCTTCTCTAAGATCACTTGGGCCACTACAAAGAGAGGGCAGGAGTTCATTTTCTGACCCTCAGTGTGGTCTTCTAGAAGCTTCTGTCCTATCAGATGATCTGCATTCAAGTCCCAGCTCTACTGCTTACTGGCTATTCCAGGGCTTGGGCAAATCCTAAACCTGTCAGCTTTCTAGTATCTTCACCTAGAACACTGTGAAAACAGAAGTAGCTTACCAGACTGCTGTGAAATTTAAATGCTATAAGACACATGAACATGCTTGGGACGCCTGGGTGGCTCAGTTGGTTAAGCGGATGCCTTCGGCTCAGGTCATGATCCCGGTGTCCTGGGATCGAGTCCCACATCTGGCTCCTTGCTCAGCAGGGAGTCTGCTTCTCCCTCTGCCTCTGCCTGCCACTCTGTCTGCCTGTGCTTACTCTCTGACAAATACATAAATAAAATCTTAAAAAAAAAAAAAAAGACACATGAACATGCTTTAAAAGTTGTTACTTTTGCATATTATTATTTCATGCCCCTCCCTATGTGATGTTAACTGTTTCATATTACAAATTGATTGTTTTTAGCTATAGACCTCCAGCAACTGAGCTATTATCTTGTTGCACGTTAGAAATTTTCAAAGGCTATTTTTGCAGTCTACTGAAGTTTAGGTGGCATAAAAGAAATCTAAAAACTTCTTGATACAGGCCTAACTCTCCACACCCCCCAAATAAGCTTAATATTGGCAAAACCTAACCTATTATAATTTTCATTTCGACTAGGTAGTGTATTACTATGGTTTAAATTTCAAAAGACACCAAAGGGTAGTTATTTGGTGCAAAGTCTTCTGAGCTGGTCCCCTAGTTTCTCAGACACCCTCCCCAGAGATAACCAGTATTTTTATTAGTTTCTCATGTATTCTTCCAAAGATACACAGGTGTATCTATTCTCTCCTGCCCACTTTTTACGTAAATGGTAGCATCCTACATACTTTTCTTCACCATGCTTTTTTCCACTTAACAGCATATCAGTAAATAAAGAAATGGCTGGGTTGTTGTTGTTTTTTTAGCTCCATTAAATTGAACATAATCCACCCCTTATTAAAGGATATTTAAGCTGTTTTCAAAGCTACAATGAGTAATCTTACACATTCAATATTTTGTAGGTATGAAAATATACCTAGTGCGTAAGATCCTAGAAGTGGCACTGCTAGGTCAAAGATGGGTACTTCTTATTTTACAGATATTACCAAACTGCCCTTCATAGAGCTTGAACAAATCTGTATTCCCACTGGCACCACCTCCCTAAACCTTTAACACTATGTATTATGAAACTCACAGATCTTTGTCAGTTTGCTTGCTAGCCGGAAAATGGTATTCCCCTTCCTATAATTTTTAGTTTTACTTTGTTATAGATCCTTCTGAGAAGGGATAAAGTGCCAATAGGTACGAAAACAAGGTGACAACAAATTAACTCTGCAAATCTCAAAGTATCCAAAAGTTGAATTGTATAATAAATTTTTTAAAAAGCTCTTTTTAACCCAGCAGAAAATAACAGGCATGCTGCAAGGTATACTTCAGGCTAAATGTAGAAATAGGGTTAAAGCAGAATTAGAAAATATATACATATTAAATTTGTGGTAAGTTACTAAGAGAAGGGTAGTTTCTCTGTTTCTCTCAAGTTTTGAAGTTTGATTTTTTTTCGATTTTAAAATATTAGGCATTTATATATATTGCCAGTTCTGCTATAATGCTTATTTTGAACATGCAAATTTGTTCCAGTTTGACTGATATATTAGGGAATAATATGAGCAATTTCACCTGAAAAACACTAAGTGAACACATAAAAACTTCACCCAATGGCACTTAGCAGTGTATGAACACATAAAATGTGCACATCCCCCAAACATCTATCACATAATCAAAACAGTGGTGTACTGACATAAGGGTAGACATAATAGGTCAATGGAAAAACAATGAAAGATCATGTAATTATGATCAACTGATTTTTGACAAGGATGCCAAAATCTCTGAAAGGGGGAGAATGGCCTTTTCAACAAAAGGTGCTGGGATAACTGGTGAGCTGCATGCAAAAGAATGAAAGTAGACCCTTACCTCACACTGTATATGAAAACTAATACAACATGGATGAAAGACCCAAACGTAAACCTAAAACTATAAAACTCTTGGAAGAAAACGTAGGAGTAAATCTTTATGACCTTGGATCTGGCAATGGATTTTTAGATAGGATCCTTAAAGATGCACAAGCAACAAAAGACAAAAACTGATAAATAAGATTTCATCAAAATTAAAATCATTTGTGCTTCAAAGGACCCAATGAAGAAAGTGAAAAGATAACCCACAGAAAGAATGTGCAAATCATGTAAACGCTAAAGGATCTGTATTTAGAATATATAAAGAACTCTTACAACTTAATAGTAAAAAAAGACAAATAACCCGATTCAAAAATAACCAAAGGATCTGAAGAGATATTTCTCTAAGGAAGATATGTAATTGCTAATAGGCACATGAAAAGATGCTTGACATCATTAGCTGGTAGGGAAATGGAAATAAAAAACACAAGGAGATAACAATTTAGGTCCATTAGGATGGCGATAATCATAAAGGCAGATAATAACAACTGTTGGCAAGGACGCAGGAGCACTGGAGCCTTCATACCCTGCTGTGGAATGTAAAATGGTGCATCCACCTTGGAAAACTGGCAGTTCCTCAAACGATTAAACAAGTTATCATAAGACCCAGAAATTCCACTCCTAAGCACAGACTCAAAAAACTCTAAACATTATGTCCATACAAAAACCTGTATACAAATGCTTACAGCTGCTTAGTCATAATAGCAAAACGTAGAAACAACGCGGATGTCCATCAGTTGATGAATGGATAAGCAAAATGTGGTATACAGCCGCACAATGGAATCTTACCTGGTCATAAAAGGGAATGAACTATTGCACAGATGAACCTTGAAAATATTATGGGTAAGTGAAAGAAGCTAATCACAAAATACCACATTTTATATGATAACATTTTTATGAATGTCCGTAACAGGCAAATCTACAGAAACAGTAAAGAGATTAGTGGTTGCTTAGGGCTGGGGGAGAGGGAATAAGGAAGTGATACCTAAAGGGTATGAAGTTTTTTTCTTGAGGTGATGAAAATATTCTAAACTCTACTGTGATGACGGCTGCAAAACTCTTGTGAATATATTAAAACCATTGAATTGTACACTTTAAATAGGCAAAGTGTATGGTCTTTGAATTTTATCTCAATACTACTTTAAAAAAACCCATCTCCCTGGGGTGCTGGAGGGGATGTGGGCAGGGCAGGGTTGGGGGGATAAATGGGGGATGGGCATTAAGGAGAACACTTGTGATGAGCACTGGGTGCTGTATGTAAGTGATGAATTACTAAATTTTACTCCTGAAACTAATATTACACTATATGTTAACTAACTGGAATTTAAATAAAAAATTGAAACATAAAACAACAAAAACAAAAACAAAACAAAACAAACCCCAGCTCCCAGCTCCCTTAGTTTCCCTCATGTGTATGAGTCACACCTCCCACATCCAGTCCTTAACTTCCCATCAGATTTCTAACAACCCTCCTTTACGACTTCATAATAACTTAAGAGTGGCAACTCTTCCCACGCTACTCCCAAAAAGCAAATTTCAGGTTTGTTTGTTTTTTTCCCAAGGAAAAGGACCATATTCATTATAATGTTTATCTATTTCTTAACTATTTAACATGTATAAAACTATACTACCATTTTTATTAAGTTCCTATCTTTTTTAGGAGTTGTCAGAGTTTTTTGAGTTTTATGCCTCAATTCCGCCTTTCCCATAAGTTCTGTATTTTTTAGTGTCCAATTTTGCATAGTGCAGGGATTTCTAGGAATGCACATGCCATACTATGGCAGAACTAACTGCACAATCAGAATCAGATGATAATGTTCCCCCAAATATACCATTATCAGAAATACAGTTCAAAGCTGGATAAATCACCAATCCAAATCTATAATGTTTCTACTGGTTTTCACTGCTTAACAATTTCAAACTAAAATGCTACAAGAAATGAATGCCTTTAGGAATACTAAGGTAACAATGTGGGAAAGAGTTTTCAATGACTGCACTTTTGTTTTCAGAGACCTTATCAATATCAGAAGACAGTTCTGCAGGGAAACAATATTCATTTCAAAAGGAAAATGTCAGTAATTTATGGACCCTAGCTAATAGCCAGCATGCATCCTCTGTACTATACTGGTTGTTCCCTTCCAAATTACAAAACTATCACTTTCCCTTCAGTTTCTATAGCTTCCTTCATTATCTTATCACGGATGTCTTTCCCTTTTCCCTTCATCTCACCAAATCTCACACTCCCGATCCGAATCCTTTACAGATCATTCCCCTTCCAGCTTTCCTACCCCTCTGAGTTCTAATAGCACTTACTATCTGATTTACACAATTTTAATCTCATATTGTTTGTTCGTTTTATTCTTGTCTCTTGACCATACAACTTCTTGTGTGGATTCTAATATTTCAGAATCCACACAAAGCCTGCACAGCATGGAACACAGAGTAAGAACTCAAGAAATTTTTGCTACTGGGTAATAAATGGGACAAAATCATGAGCACCAAATAAGCTTTCAGCTTTCTTACTTACAATTTAACCATTTCTGATACGAACCATTTCAATGCCTTTGTAGAAGCTAAAATTTTAACTTAGCTGTGCTGAATTTATACTTATACGTGGCTGCTAAGGAAATAAAATCTTATAATTATAACTTGCACTCAGAAGTCTTACCCCAAAAAAGGCTAAATAAGAAATTACAGTTGTTACACTAATAAGCATTTTTAGATTTTGGACCCCAATTCTACATTATAAGAGGTATGGAAGCAATTTATCTGTAGCAATTTTAGTACAGTGACAAATCATCCCTGAGGAGTGGTTCTCAAAGCCTTCTTTTGGTAGCGGAAACCTTTTTTCAAACAAAAGGCAAAGTGGGATCCTCCCATACAGAAGAAAAGCAGAGCTGATCTTGCTAAAGTGGAAGGAGGAGCCTCTAGTTCTACCTGCTTGAGTCCCCCTCAAATGTAATACAACCCCTTCCCTATCCCCACTTCCCAACCGTGGTGGGCCCTTGAGGCATCCCTGAGAACCAGAGTCCTGAAAAACACCCATAGAATAATCTGAAAGCATCCAGGAATGGAAAAATACATTAACTTGTTTAAATTTCAAACACCACTAAAATATAAAATTAAAACTTACCCATTTCTACTGAAAACTCTTAGCCATGCTTTGATGTTTGGCCCTAACAAACACAAACAAGGTACAGTAGTAAAGGTTGACAAAGTAACTGCAAATAAAAATGTTTCCAACACCAACCTAGAAAAAAAAAAGCTTTATTAATTTTTTTAAAAGCATTAAAGGTATATGTACACTACATAATCTTGGTTACTTAAATAGATTCAACATGAAAACATTTTCTTATACTTTACTTTGAAAGGTAACACGAGTCCTACCAAAATGATAATTACAAAAAATTTTAATACTGAAAAACAAGCTATGAAAAACGATCTAGCAAATATCTGGCTTAATTTTTTTTTAAAAAGATTTTATTTATTTATTTGCCAGAGAGAGCGAGAGAGCATGCACACAACCAGGGGGAGTGGCCCACAGAGGGAGAAGCAGGCTCCCAGCTGAGCAAGAAGCCTGATGCAAGACTTCATTCCAGGACCCTGGAATCATGACCTGAGTCGAAGGCAGACCCTCAACCAACTGAGCCACCCAAGTGTCCCAAATATCTGGCTTTAATGATAGAGTTCAGAAGTGTTAAATACCCTCTAATCTATATGAGACTCTCCACTGCAAGAAACCCCATTTTTAGATAATTAACTTTCTTCCTGAAGAAGAAGTTCCTCTGGAACTTTCTCTGTAACCACTGGTTCAACTCTAGCTTATACTGGAGCCACTTGGAAAGTGAGATAAACTAAAGCTTGGGGAAGCTGTACCCATAGTATTTCTGAGGTCTGAGAACTTGCTTTTTTTTTTTTTTTAATTTTTTTTTTTTTTTAAAGATTTTATTTATTTATTTGACAGATAGAGATCACAAGTAGATAGAGAG